>NC_087267.1:43286216-43597716 GCF_015220805.1 Pogoniulus pusillus
AGGAGTTTTCTGGAAGAGTAAGGACAGGACAAATCTGTGTCAGTAATCCTGGCAGAGGCAAGACAGAGATAAAGGTGTTAAATGGCCAAAGAAGTTTTATAATTCAGTGGCATTTCTTCTGATAAAGCAATGATTAATCTGACAGCTGCAGGGACTTGGATGTGACATGAGTGTGAGGCCAGGAAATATAAAATGATCATCCTGAAGAAGAAAATGTTTTGAGTAACACACGATGTTGGAAACGTTCACTACAACACCAAATGATGTTGGTCAGTGCCTCATCTCAGACATTTGCCAGGAAGATAAATATTATTGAGAGGGCTAAGAGCAAAACCATTTCATGAGTGTCTGCAGCAGCATGAAAACATATTCATAGGATCACAGGCTCACAGGATGTTAGGGGTTGGAGGGGACCCAAGGAGATCATTGAGTCCAACCCTACTGCCACAGCAGGACCACATAATCTAGCACAGATCACAGAGGAACACATCCAGACAGGCCTTGAAAGGCTCCAGAGAAGGAGACCCCACAACCTCTCTGGGGAGCCTGTTCCAGTGCTCTGGGACCCTTACAGTCAAGACATTTCCCCCTTGTGTTGAGGTATAACCTCTTGTGCTGCAGCTTACACCCATTGCTCCTTCTCCTTTCCCAGGGAGCAGTGAGCAGAGCCTGTCCCCCCACTCCTGACCAGCCCTCAGATATTTATAAACATGTATCAAATCCCTTCTCAGTCTTCTCTTCCCCAAACTAAAAAGCCCCAGGTCCCTCATAAGACATGCCCTCCAGTCCCCTAAGCATCCTTGTAGCCTTCTGCTCTACTCTCTCCAGCAGATCTCTGTCCGTCTTAAACTGGGGAAGCCCAAACCTGAACCTGGTATTGAAGATGAGGTCTCAGCAGGGCAGAGTAGAAGGGAAGAAGAACCTCCCTTGATCTGCTGGACACATTCCTCCTAATACAGCCCAAGATCCCATTGGCCTTTTGTGGCCACAAGGGCACATTGCTGTGCCATGGTTAATTCAGGAGCTTAATTTCTAATGGTGCATCAGGAATACTCAGCTAACAGCATTTCCCATTTGTCCCACTGAAGATGTCCCAGGAACGGTTCCAGGAACTGAGGTCTGACCCTCCTGTGCCTTCCTGACAGCCATGTGGGAAGGCTGGCTGCTCTTTGCTCAAGCCCTGGAACACAGCCCTATGAGGAGAGGCTGAGGGAGCTGGGGGTGTGCAGCCTGCAGAAGAGGAGGCTCAGGGCTGACCTCATTGCTGTCTACAACTGCCTGAAGGGAGGCTGTAGCCAGGTGGGGTTGGTCTCTTCTGCCAGGCAACCAGCAACAGAACAAGGGGACACAGTCTCAAGTTGTGCTGGGGGAGGTCTAGGCTGGATGTTAGGAGAAAGTTGTTGTCAGAGAGAGTGATTGGCATTTGATTGGGCTGCCCAGGGAGGTGGTGGAGTTGCTGTCCCTGGAGGTGTTGAAGCAAAGCCTGGCTGAGGCACTTAGTGCCATAGTCTAGTTGATTGGCTAGGGCTGGGTGTTAGTTTGGACTGGATGATCTTGGAGGTCACTTCCAACCTGGCTGATTCTATTCTATTCCACTCCATTCTATTTTATTCTGCTCTGCTCTGTTCTGTTCAGTTCCTATTCTATTCTAAGCATTCTGTTTGCAAGGAGAGGAAGAAGCTCTGAAGTGGAAGTACTTGATGGAGCAGCATTTGGGGATCTGTGGCACTCAGCTGCTAGCAGAATCTTTTTCATCCTCGTCAGAGAGAAATGGGACACCCAGTGGGCAGCAAAGCAAAGAGACCCATGTCACTTGGGCAGCAGACTTTTCCTTCCTAGGGAACACCTCAGTGTTTTGGTTTTATTTTATTTTCACCCCGGTTTGAGGTTTTCCCATGCCCACCATCCCCACTGCACCATCCCATCATACTGCCATCTTCCATCCCACTGTATATTACACTGTAACCTAACAAGCAACCCAGTCCTCTCTTCCTGGGGACATCCTTTTACCACAGAGGAGAGGTTTGAGACAGCAGAACATTGCATTAGCATTAACATATCATTATCTTTCTTCTGCAATGATCAAATTGAGGCACAAAGAAGAATGTAGTAAATAAAAACAATAAAGACAGGATACTACTCCCTGTTGAGTTAGATTTCTTTTATCTAATGTTAGCCATCTGAAGGTGAGGCATCTGGCCTCATGCAGACATCTGGACTCTCAACAGCCAGTAGAGAGAAGCAGTTTCAGAGGTGATTCATCACAGCTCTTCATGAGTTGCCCCGAGAAGCTCCACCAGCTCCAAAAAGAGCACAGATAACAAACAGTGTAGATAGCCACCTTTTAACTGACAGGAATCAGTCAAGAAAAATCCCATTCCTCATTTTTATCATTTAAAAAGACAGTGGCCAGTAGGACAAGGGAGGTTACTGTGCCCCTGTCTCAGCACTGCTCAGGCCACACCTTGAGTGCTGTGTCCAGTTCTGGGCTGCTGAATTCAAGAGAGAGGTTGAGGTACTGGAACATGTCCAGAGAATGGCAACAAAGTTGGTGAGGGGCCTGGAACACAGCCCTGTGAGGAGAGGCTGAGGGAGCTGGGGATGTGCAGCCTGCAGAAGAGGAGGCTCAGGGCTGACCTCATTGCTGTCTACAATTACCTGAAGGGAGGTTGTAACCAGGTGGGGTTGGTCTCTTCTCCCATTCAAGCAGCAATAGAACAAGGGGACACAGTCTCAAGTTGTGGTGGGGGAGGTCTAGGCTGGATGTTAGGAGGAAGTTGTTGGCAGAGAGAGTGATTGGCATTGGAATGGGCTGCCCAGGGAGGTGGTGGGGTCACTGTCCCTGAGGTGTTGAAGCAAAGCCTGGCTGAGGCACTTAGTGCCATGGTCTGGTTGATTGTCTAGGGCTGGGTGTTAGGTTGGCCTGGATGATCTTGGAGGTCTCTTCCAACCTGGTTGATTCTATGATCCTACAACCAAGGCTGAAATCATGGAATCATAGAATGCATTGGATTGGAAGGAACCCTTGAAGATCACCTTATCCAAGACCCCTGCAGTGAACAGGGGTATATCCAACTCCTTTGTCGTGCTCAGGGCCCCATCAAGTTTGACCTTGAATGTCTCCAGGGATGATGTCTCAAGCACCCCTCTGGGCAACCTATTCCACTATTTCACTGCTCTCATTGTGAAGAACATTTTCTTAATGTCCAACCTTAATGCACCCTCTCTAGGTTAAAATAGGTTGAATGTTGTAAAATCACAGGCAAGAAGACATGTAAAGTTACTACAGAGCAGGTGAAAATCAGAAAGGTGACTGCTAGTATGAAGTCACAGGCAGTTCAGCTAGGAACTGGCATTGGTTGACTGTGAATGTAGATAGTTTACTTGCTGCTGATACTTTCGTCAGCCAGCAGCTAAATGCACTTGCAGTTGACAAAAAAATGTCCTCATCTCCACAGCTGAAGTCACCAGGGAGCCAGCTGAGGACATAAATCCTCTCACTAGTGCCTCACTGTCATTATTACAACCATGCCCTGGGTTTCATGATGGCACATGCAAGGAGAGGTCAGGAGACTGGTAAGGATGGCAGTAACAGCCCTAGGTTGAAGTCAGTCCTGATGGGTATTTGCAGTGCTTGGCCACTGAGTTCAACAGCATGTAGACCAAAGAGATGCTCATCTAAGATGTCCACAGAAAGGGATGCCTTCCTAACACCCAGGAAGCTGGTACAGATCATGATTTCAATAGCTTTGCTGTGAACAGGTGACACAGCTCCATACAAGTTATAGCAAAGACAACCTGTAATTTTTATTCCTTACCAAGCTTCCCAATATCCTAGAAAGGCCAAACCCCAGCATCTGGTGCCCAAAGGACAGCATCTGGTGCCTCAGCTTAATTTCGTCTCCTTACTGAAGAGCCACCAACAAAACTCTGCACGCCTGCAGTTAGAGGGATGAAGGAAGGATGCTCTGTGTGCATGTAATCCCAGTTCAGAGCAAAACATAGTGGGTGTGAAAAGAGCACATACCTTCCCCGAGGGATGCACAGCAAATGCAAAGGCCCTTGCAGAGGAAGTGCCCCTAGAGCCATCAGACTTTGGATTAAGGCCATCAGCCTCAGAAATGTCTCCTCTTTGCCTCTAAGTGAGCACACTTACCCTGTTTTTCAAGTGAGACAGAGTCCAATTCCTTCCTTTTATTTATTTTACCCACGGACAGGTGCAAGAATGTCCCTCCAGGAGAAGGTGTATTTCTTTGTATGCCCCATTAAGACTCCAAACCTGCCAAGCTATTCAAAAGAAAGCAGGAGAAAAAAAGAATCAGCTGCAGCAATCGACTGTACACCCCTGATCTCAGCTATTTTTTTCCTTGCAGAAGACCATCTTTGTGTACTATGTTATTGAACCTCCCTGTTTAATGACCCTTCTAATGCACTGCTATCAGGTTGTGCCATCTGTATTTGGGCAAATGTGCTCACTCGCCTGTTTACTCAGCATAAATTATCTTTATTTAAAGTTTAATGGAAGTTACATCTATTTGGACATCTGTACTTAACTGATTACTGGCCACGTTGGGCTGCCTGGTGGTACTGCACGAACTTGCCAGCTGCTATGAAATGATAAGAGCCTGACATATGTTAAGAGCCAGCAACAATCACAGTCTGGGAGTGTGCAATTTTAAATGATGGGGGGGGGGGAAATCTGAGCTGGCAACTAATAACAGCACAAAGAATTCCACCTGCTTCCCCCAGCTGCCTCCTCCACCCCCGTGCATGTCTCTCTCTCTGCTGTCAAGCCAAACCTTTTCAGAAGCACATTAAAATACAAGAAAAACATCTCTCCCCTCCTTAGGAGCGAGGGAACTTCTTTGTACATAGCATTAAAAACATGTATAGTTTACTACCTGTTTCATGCAGTGAAACACTTCTGCCTGTAGGAAGCCAGAGACCATCTCGGTTCATCAGCATCTGCGAGTGATTTGGAAAGTTGCTGCCATCTATAGATAGGTATGAAGATTTGCTAGCACCGTTAGAGCAGGTTTAGGAGACAGAAACAGGGTGAAGGCAAAAGAAGGGAAGATGTAGGTGTCTGAGGAACTGCCCCACAGCACTGTGCCGTGGGGCACATCACCAGAATGAATGAGTTTCCCACACCGCTTCTGTCTTGCTGGCACTGAATGTGCTTCTTTAGCTTTACAGGCTCACAGGATGTTAGGGGTTGGAAGGGACCCAAGGAGATCATCGAGTCCAACCTCCCTGCCAGAGCAGGACAATACTACCTAACACACATCACAGAGGAACACACCCAGACAGACCTTGAAAGTCTTCAGAGAAGGAGACCCCACAACCTCTCTGGGGAGCCTGTTCCAGTGCTCTGTGACCCTTACAGTCAAGAAGTTTCCCCTTGTGTTGTGGTGGAACCTCTTGTGCTGCAGCTTACACCCATTGCCCCTTGTCCTACCCCAGGGAGCAGTGAGCAGAGCCTGTCCTCCCCGTCCTGGCCAGCCCTCAGGTACTTATAAACATTTATCAAATCCCCTCTCAGACTTCTCTGAAGTCCCTCATCCTCTCCTCATAAGGCAGCGCTCTCCACTCCCCTAACCATCCTCGTAGCTCTCCATTAGACCCTCTCCAGCAGATCCCTGTCCCTCTTATGCATCCCTGTCCTTTTTAATGCACAATTCCACTGTAAAATAAGCCAAGGTCATCTGCATTGGATGAGAAATGTTCATTCTGTAATGTATGTATGCACTGAGGAGTTTTGCTTCAGTTTCACAGAAGTGTGTGGCAAAGCCAAGTGAAACAACACTCTGTAGGTCATACTACTGGCTGCATAAATGCCAGCAGTCCTGCGTTTCTCATTTTGTTCTGTTCTTCTCCTCTATGTCTTTTCTCCCCTTATCTACTCTGCCAGCTGAATTATTTCTTGGAAGATGCAGTTTATCTCAAAGACTACGACCTGGAAGTCCTGATTTTTGACTAGTCCTAATTAAAAGCTTATTTGTGAGTGCAGATGCCAACCTGGCATCAAATGCTGCAGCTCTGCTTGAGTCAGTGAAGTTCCTTTTCTCATGTTGGTAGTCATGACTATTGAGTGAGACCAACAAAATTGGCACTTGTGATCTAGGAATGCTGCCTTTAGTTAGACCTCTATTCTATGATCTTGGAGGTCTCTTCCAACCTGGTTGATTCTATGATTCTATGAAAGCTAAACACCTTGAGTACTGTGTCCAGTTCTGGGACCCTCAATTCAAGAGAGATGTTGAGGTGCTTGTATGTGTCCAGAGAACGTCAACGAGGCTGGTGAGGGGGCTGGAGCACAACACTGTGAGGAGCAGCCAGGGGGAGCTGGGGGTATTCAGCTTTGAGAAAAGAAGGCCCAGGGGAGACCTCATTGCTGTCTACAACTACCTGAAAGGAGGTTGTAGCCAGGTGGAGATTGGTCTCTTCTCTCAGGCACAGTCTCAAAATGTGCCAGGGCAGGTTTATGCTGGACATTAGGAAGAAATTCTTCATGGAAAGAGTGATTGCCCATTAGAAGTGGAAGTCACAGGCCACCACTGTCACCCCTTCAGCAGAAGATGCTCATTCCCTAATTCCCTTTTTACTTGCATCAGTAGAGGGCTGTTCAAGAACAGCTCCTGGTAGGGTAGTTGCCTACTTACTGCCTCTCTAAATAGCAGCATCTCTCAAACAGCAGCAAAGGAACTACTTACAAGAGAATATGACTGAGTAAAAAAGATGACAACACAGACTCTGACTCTTAAGGATATTTTTGTGTCTCATCTTGCACTGAGGAAGACAAAATACCAAATAAAATCCCAGCAGTGACCTGGCTAGATGAAGGGAAGTTGTATTTGTTCCAGAGCAGCACATGAGGTTTACTCTTCTCTACAGAAATGTGCTGCTGGCAGAACTGAGAGTGACTTTAATATGGCTGGACAACATTTCTGACTGAAGAAAACTCTACTGAGTATTAGAAATCATGTTTTATGAAATGCTTCCTTACTTTTCCTTTCTGTTTTCAAGGTTCCTTTAATCCTTTCACACTTAACTAATTTCTCTCAGGATGAGATGATTCAGTTGCTTATGTTTCCTACACTCTTTGGTACAAATTTAGCCCTGGAGAAAACTGCTGTCAGCTTGGGTTTGTTGTGGGTATCTACTGGCCTTGATGGCTGGATTTTGCTTGAGCCCCAGCAGTGCTCCTGTTTAAATGATGGCTCATGGAGCTTCTAAGTAGAACTTAGCTGGATTTTGCTTGAGCCCCAGCAATGCTCCTGTTTAAATGCTGGTTCATGGAGCTTCTAAGTAGAACTTAGCTGGATTTTGCTTGAGCCCCAGCAATGCTCCTGTTTAAATGCTGGTTCATGGAGCTTCTAAGTAGAACTCAGCTGGATTTTGCTTG
The DNA here is from genome assembly GCF_015220805.1 of Pogoniulus pusillus. Lineage (NCBI taxonomy): Eukaryota > Metazoa > Chordata > Aves > Piciformes > Lybiidae > Pogoniulus > Pogoniulus pusillus. The sequence goes on from NC_087267.1 coordinate 43,293,622, forward strand.
AGCCCCAGCAATGCTCCTGTTTAAACGATGGTTCATGGAGCTTCTAAGTAGAACTCAGCTGGATTTTGCTTGAGCCCCAGCAATGCTCCTGTTTAAATGCTGGTTCATGGAGCTTCTAAGTAGAACTTAGACTGAGTTTCTGAAAGTAAACTCCTAAAATCCCATTGCAAAGCTTTCCCTATCAAAGTGTATTGAGTCTTGGTGAGAACTAGCAGCAGGCTTCTTTCAAAAGTCAGGGCAGTCATGTATCTAGTTATTATAGATTTAAAAGGTCTAATATCAGAAACCTCTTTCTGGAAATATCACTTGGGTGGGAAAGGCATTAAGGCAGTCTATGTCTACTGGAAGCAAAGAGCCTCATGATTTTCAGTGGTGAAATAGCTGAAGGATGGAAAAGCCTTCTGCTTCTAAGGTTAAACCAAACTCTGCCTGATCTGAAGGATGTGGGCCATGAATGAAGACCAGGCATGGTCTTTGGAGCTTCTGAAGAAGGGATGTACCACCATGGCTTGATGGAAGAGGCACCACTGTATTTTTCTCAGAACTCAAGACCTCTTCCTTTCTTGTGCAACTCCATATGAAGTGGTGGCACTTGGGAAAACTTCCATCACATGACTCTGTTCTGCCTTCAGAAATCTTCCCCAAGGAACTCGTGAAGATGTCTCACTTGCAGCCACAGACAGACTCTGGTCTGAGACAGAAAGGATCAGAAAAGCTGCCTGTGCTAGTTTGAAGCTAGCTAGAATGTTTTGGTAAGAAGAATTAGATTACAGGCTGTGAAAGGGAAACAATGGTGATGTCTACTTCACTCATAGGCTTGCTGAGATGTATAAGAATAAGAACATAAACATAGATAGCAGAGTTGCTCTCTGGGCTTTGTGGGCTGCATTTCTCTAACCTGCTATCTGTATGACTAATCCATCTGCTTCCTAAACTCCCTGACCAACCTTCCAGTCTTCCTTGGGCACAAGGCAAAGTCTGGGGTAAGGTAGAGAAGGATGGGAGAAAGGTGGTTGGGAGCCCCTCCTGGGGACTCAGGTTTCTGGGGGGGGCTGTTGTGTTTCTGTATTACCTTTTAACTTGTACATTTCTGTCTCTAGCTGTATATACTGTAAATACCTGCTTGTATATTGTGCTAAGCTGTAAATATAAAGCTTCATTCCATTTCCAGAGCTGCTGAGTCTAGTCAGGATGATTTTCCAAAGTGTGGGGGGGTGGGTAACACCCAAACCACCACACTGCCCACCCATCTTCTGTGTCTTCAGTGGAGGAAAATTTATCACTGGTGTCTTTTAGTCCACTACTGTCCACTGCAGCTTTCTTTGTCTGCTTTGGCCTCTATGTCATGACACAATCACAGAGCATGTGTGGTGGCTCCTCTCTTTCTATAGACACAGAAAATTACTTCTATTTGCTGTTGTGACTAAGTTGCCATATGTTGTGTTTTCAACATATGGCCACGTGTAGCGACAGATATGTTTGCAACCTGAGGGCTGCATGGCTGTAAATATACCTTTGGATTCTATGCTTGGATATAGCAGTCTGATGTCTGTGCTCTTGTTTTACTTTGTCATAGTGGAACTGGTGTGATACAAACACAGATAGCTTTGCTGCATAGACAAACAGAAAAACAGACCTAGAAAATGTATGTGTCTGTGTGAGAGAGAGAGAAAAAGAGAAGAGAGGGAGAGAGATGGAGAACGTCATTGTATATATACTCTGATCCACTCCTTTCAGGTCTCATCTGGAGTAATGTGTCCAGCTCTAGAGTCCTCAGCACAAGAAAGAGATAAACCTGCTGGAGTAGGTCCGGAGAATGACACAAAAATAATCAGAAGGATGCAGCATCTGTGCTATGAAAAAGAGCTGAGAGAGTTTGGATTCTTTAGCCTGGAGAAGAGAAGGCTCTGGGGCAATGTTATTGCTGTCATCCAGTATTACAGGTAGCCTGTATAAAGATCACAGGCTCACAGGATGTTAGGGGTTGGAAGGGACCCAAGGAGATCATTGAGTCCAACCCCCCTGCCAGAGCAGGACCACACAATCTAGCACAGATCACAGAGGAACACATCCAGACAGGCCTTGAAAGGCTCCAGAGAAGGAGACTCCACAACCTCCCTGGGCAGCCTGTTCCAGTGCTCTGGGACCCTTACAGTAAAGAAGTTCCCGCTTGTGTTGAGGTGGAACCTCCTGTGCTGCAGCTTACACCCGTTGCTCCTTCTCCTTTCCCAGGGAGCAGTGAGCAGAGCCTGTCCCCCCACTCCTGACCAGCCCTCAGATCTTTATAAACATTTATTAAATCCCCCCTCAGTCTTCTCCAGACTAAACAGCCCTAGGTCCCTCAGCCTCTCCTCATAAGGCAGTGCCCTCCAGTCCCCTAATAATTCTTGAAGGGTTTTTGCAACAAGACAAGGGGTGATGCTTTTAAACTAAAATATAGACTGGACCTAATGAAGCAATTTTTTTGATAGAAGGTAGTGAAACAAAGATTGATGGTAGGAACCCCACCTCTTGAAGCATTCAAAGTCAGGTCAGATGGGACCATGAGCAACCTGATCTACCTGAGGATATTCCTGCTCAGTGCAGAGAGGTTGGACTAGATGAGCTTTAAAGGTCCCTTCCAACCCAAAGCATTCTGTGTTTCTATAATTCTGTGGTACACACACATGAAGAGGCAATGCTACATTTCTGCTAGGCATTTAGTGCCATGGTCTAGATGACTGAATAGGGCTGGGTGCCAGATAGGACTGGATGACGTTGGAGGTCTCTTCCATAGAATCACAGAATCATAGAATCAACCAAGTTGGAAGAGACCTCCAATATCATCCAGTCCAACCTGGCACCCAGTCTTATCCAGTCATCTAGAACATGGAACTAAGTGAAGGCACTTAGCCTCATCCAGTCTTTTCTTGAACACCCCCAGGGATGGTGTCTCCACCACCTCCCTGGGCAGCCCATTCCAATGCCAATCACTCTCTCTGGGAACAACTTCCTCCTAATATCCAGCCTAGACCTCCCCCAGCAGAACTTGAGACCATGTCCCCTTGTTCTATTGCTGGTTGCCTGGCAGAAGAGACCAACCCCACCTGGCTACAACCTCCTGTCAAGTAGTTGTGGACAGCAATGAGATCACCCCTGAGCCTCCTCTTCTGCAGGCTAAACAACCTGGTTCATTCTATGATTCTATGATCTTCTTCATGATATTGGTCTGTTGGCAGCAATTCGCCTCCATTGCAGCAGAAAGAATTATATGAGAACCAAGTGGTTAATGCCTTCTTCCCCCCCCCCCCCCCCCCCTAAATTAAATGTAGAAGATTGAATTAGCTGTGGGCCCAAATTCCAAGCCATTTATACCTCTGCTTTAATTTTAGTGTTTTAGTTGAAATGACAACTCACTCTTAAAGAGCTTGAATGAAGAGCTTTTTGTCTCTGTGAATTTAGCACTTTCTTATTTAAAATTTTAATTAAAGTGTGATCTACTCCCCCCAGCACAACATCACACAAAGCTTACAGACCTAAAAATGAAAACCTCACGTATGGAGAAGAGGAGGCTCAGGGGTGACCTCATTGCTGTCTACAACTACCTGAAAGGAGGCTGTAACCAGGTGGGGTTGATCTCTTCTGCCAAGCTACCAGCAACAGAACAAGGGGACACAGTCTCAAATTGTGCCAGGGGAGGTCTAGGCTGGATGTTAGGAGAAAGTTCTTCCCAGAGAGAGTACAGTCTTTGGAAATTCAATCCAGGTTCAGCTCATAAAGTTGTTGCCAGAGAGAGTGATTTGCCATTGTAATGGGCTGCCCAGGGAGGTGGTGGAGTCAATGTCCTTGGAGGTGTTGAAGAAAAGCCTGGCTGAGGCACTTAGTGCCATGGTCTGGTTGACTGGCTAGGGCTGGGTGCTAGGTTGGACTGGATGATCTTGGAGGTCTCTTCTAACCTGCTTGATTCTATGATTCTGTGATTCTATGGCTGCCTTCAGTGGTTGTTGAGAACTCTGAAATTGATGTATTTTAGAATTAGACATTACAAGCTAAGGAAGCTTTTTTTTCTTTAGGGTTCCCCAAGTCTAAGACCTAAATTCTAATTTGTTTTAAGTAGATCTGACTGATAAAAAATTACAGAAGCTAATGGAGACATCTGGTGTGACGTTGGTATATACTGTTAAAAAGCTGTTTGAGAAATTCTAGACCTAACAGATAAAGTCAGCAGAAAATATTTGTCTATACACTGTCCATGAGTAAATTTAGGTCCACAATAAGCAAAAGTTTCCAAATATCAGAACAATGAAGTTCTGGAATAACTATGGAGAAAGAATTCAACATCACAAAAGGAGTTCTGCAGTCCTAGCATCATCTTATTCATGTATCTGTAATAATTATGATCTTCAACCAATTATGATTTGCTTACTGTGGACAGCATACAAAGAAGAGGTAAGAGACAGCCTTTAACTGTCTGATGTTTAGTCTGGAGAAGAGGAGGTTGAGAGGGGACCTTATTGCCCTCTACAACTACCTAAAAGGAGGTTGTAGTTAGGCTGGAGATGGTCTCTTCTCCCAAATTACTAATGATAGGACAAGAGGAAATGGGCTCATGTTGCATCAGGGGAGTTTATGTTGGCTGTTGGGAGGAAGTTCATTACTGAGCAGGTGGTCAGGCACTGGAACAGGCTGCCCAGGGAGGTGGTGGAGTCACCATCCATGGAGGTGTTCAAAAAAAGATTGGATGTGGTGCTTGAGGCTATGGTCTAGTGATGAAGGATGCTGGGATGAAGGTTGGACTGGATGATCCTGGTGGTATTTTCCAACCATAGAGATTCATAGTGATTAGATGTGCTGAGGGATTTGGTTTACTCAAGGACTTGTCAGTGTGATACTAATGCTTGGACTCAATGAGCTTGAAGGCCTTTTCCAATCTAAGAAATGCTGTGATTCTGTGATTCTGTCATCCTTAACTCTAAGCTGTAAACACACAGAATAACTCAGAACCTGTTCTCAAGATGGAGGTGATTGCAACTCCATCAGGTCTCTGATGGAGTTCTGTGCACAATTTGGTCTTCACACTAATGGTTCAGACCAACCTGGAAGAAGAAGCATGTTGAAGAATTTAGGAAGTGTGGCTTTCAAGGAGAGAAGGTGAAGAAAGTTGTTTGATCTACAGAAGAGACAATTAAAGAGGAGGCAGTATCAGAAATTAATAATCCGTTATGAATTATGACTATTAATTTCTGTATCAGTATTAATGTTTTATTATTAATGTTCAAAAATCAGGAAAAATCCCTGAGGTTCTTTGGCTTTTCAGTCGACAAGAAGCAATTGCATAGCAATAAACAGTTTAATCAGCCAGAACTTGGAAAACAATAACGTAAGAACAGGGAAAATTCTAACTAATGCCTATGGAGTGTTGGCATCCACTCCAGCATACACTCATGGTGCCTTTGGCCCCTGAGTATGTCTTCTGTATGAAAGATGCTTTCAAACTCGCCATGATCCCTGGGTAAAATACAAATATTTCAGGCAGAGGAGGACAGAGATGCTGCTAAGCCACTGGTGTGAGCCGCAAACACGTGGCCGCCTGCTAACGAGACGCAAATGAGGAGAGACTCCCTGCAGACAAAGGCATGGTGCAGAAAGGCTAATCATAGAAAGGCAAAGGTAGAAAGGCAAATCATAGAAAGGCAAATGTAGAAAGGCAAAGGTAGAAAGGCAAATGTAGGAAGGCAAACACAGAAAGGCTAATCGTAGAAAGGCAAGTGTAGAAAGGCAAATGTAGAAAGGCTAATCGTAGAAAGGCAAGTGTAGAAAGGTAAATGTAGAAAGGCAAATGTAAAAAGGCTGCTGCAGAAAGGCTGCTGCAGAAAGGCTAATTGTAGAAAGGCTGTTGCAGAAAGGCAAATATGGAAAGGCCAGTTGTAGAAAGGCAAATGTAGAAAGGCAAATGTAGAAAGGCCAATTGTAGAAAGGCAAATGTAGAAAGGCAAATGTAGAAAGGCTAATCATAGAAAGGCAAATGTAGAAAGGCCAATTGTAGAAAGGCAAATGTAGAAGGGCAAATCCAGAAAGGCAAATCGTAGAAAGGCTGCTGTAGAAAGGCTAATTGTAGAAAGGCAAATGTAGAAAGGCTACTGTAAAAAGGCTGCTGTAGAAAGGCTAATTGTAGAAAGGCAAATGTAGAAAGGCTAATCATAGAAAGGCAAATGTAGAAAGGCCAATTGTAGAAAGGCAAATGTAGAAGGGCAAATACAGAAAGGCAAATCGTAGAAAGGCTGCTGTAGAAAGGCTAATTGTAGAAAGGCAAATGTAGAAAGGCTAATCATAGAAAGGCAAATGTAGAAAGGCTACTGTAGAAAGGCTACTGTAAAAAGGCTGCTGTAGAAAGGCTAATTGTAGAAAGGCAAATGTAGAAAGGCTAATCGTAGAAACGCTGCCGTAGAAAGGCAAATCGTAGAGAGATTGCTGTAGAAAGGCAAGTGTTGAAAGGCTGCTGTAGAAAGGTGCAGTTTTCTAAATCATCTGCCTTTATATACTGGATTTTGAAATCAAGCTGGCTGATAGGCACCAGCACCATTGTTCTGGCCAACGAATTCAAAGCTTTCTGCCTCCTTTGAACTATGCAGGCACATTGAGGGCAGCAGAAGACACCTGACATGAAATGCTAAGCCCCCTAGCCTTCAAGGCTTTGCTGGGGGGGGGGAAACCATTCTTGTTTGTTCATCTACTCATTGCTGAACCCCAACACAACAGAAGGAGGAGAGCCAGGGTTAAACCTGACTGGCAGGATTTATGCCCTACCAGGACATCGCTCAATAGCAATCTTTAAATACACAAAAGAGCTGAATAAATTCTTGTTTTGACCACTGCAGGTATCATTGGTTTAGATATGAAAGGACTTTAGAAAGCCCTCTGCCATTGGAACATGCTCCCATGGGGGATGTCCCTAGAGAATTCAAAACAAATTAAACCCATGCCATAGAACCATAGAATTGTTTTGGTTTGAAAAGACCTTTAACATCTTTGGTCAAGTCAACATTAGAGTGGCCATTCTTTCACAGTTGTTTTTGGGAAAGGTGATTCTGCCTCTCTTCTCTGGAAAGACTTCACCTGGAGTACTGCCTCTAGCTCTGGTGCCCTCAACACAAGAAGGACATGGGCCTTATGGACAGGTCCAGAGGAGGGCTATAAAAATGGTTGAGGGGCTGGAATGCTTCTGCTATGAGGACAGGCTGAGGGAGTTGGAGTTGTTCAGCCTAGAGAAAAGAAGGCTCTGGAGAGACCTAAAAGCAGCCTTCCAGTACCTGAAGAGGGGCTACAAGAAGACTTCAGAGGGCCTGTTTAAAAAGGCCTGTGGTGATAGGGTGAGGGGCAATGGCTTCAAACTAGAGAAGAGCAGATTCAGTTGGTGGTTAGGAAGAAGTTCTTTACCACGGAGGTAGTGGAAGACTGGAACAGATTGCCCAGGGAGGTAGTTGGGGTCTCATCCTTGGACATATTCAAGGTCAGGCTCAACAGGGCTCTGGGTAACCTGATCTAATGAAGGATGCTTGAGCGTGTCCAGAGAAGGGCAACGAGGTTGGTGAGAGGCCTTGAGCACAGGCCCTATGAGGAGAGGCTGAGGGAGCTGGGGTTGTTTAGCCTGGAGAAGAGGAGGCTCAGGGGTGACCTTATTGTTGTCTACAACTACCTGAGGGGTGGTTGTGGCCAGGGGGAGGTTGCTCTCTTCTCTCAGGTGGCCAGCACCAGAACGAGAGGACACAGCCTTAGGCTGCGCCAGGGGAGATTTAGACTCGAGGTGAGGAGAAAGTTCTTCACTGAGAGAGTCATTGGACACTGGAATGGGCTGCCCGGGGAGGTGGTGGAGTCGCCATCCCTGGGGCACTTTAAGGCAAGGTTGGACGTGGCACTTGGTGCCATGGTCTAGCCTTGAGCTGTGGGTAAAGGGTTGGACTCGATGATCTGTGAGGTCTCTTCCAACCCTGATGATACTACTATGATGTCCCTGCTCACAGCACAGAGGTTGGACTAGAGGACCTTTAGAGGTCCCTTCCAACACAAACCATTTCTATGATTCTAAGATTTGTGTGGGAATGGACTAAATAACCTATTAAAATCTTTCCCTGTCCTATTTTATACCTTCTTAACAAGATAATTTACCCAAAAAAGGACTGAGTTCACAAACACTTAACTAGGCATATGATCTTTTATACCCAGATTCATCAGTCTGAGTGCAGATGTCTCACCAGCACTTGGAAATAATGCCTTAAGGATGTGGCTTGACATTACAGTGTGTGTAATTAGGGAGTTAATTAAAGTTGACAAAATATTTTAAGATCTTCAGAGGAGTGCTGTGTCTAGCAGAAAGGTATTATTAGTGTGTTACATGATGAGCAACTCCAGTAAGGTACTGAATATACAGCAATAAAGAACGAAGAGCACCAGAATTTTGACTACAGGAACAACTGCTGAATTCGATGACAAAGAAAGAGAGGGGAGAGGAAAGGTTAGAAACATACACAGATGTTTGAATCACTAAAAAGCATGAATTTCATAGAATCATAGAATCAACCAGGTTGGAAGAGACCTCCAACATCATCCAGTCCAACCTAGCACCCAGCCCTAGCCAGTCAACTAGACCAAGCAGTCTACGATTCTGTGACTGTGATTCTATGATTCTATGAAACTGAAATGATGGGGGATGGGTAGAGAAGCTGCACAGTTAGCTTTACAGAGTGGGTGAGATGACCAATGAATTTCTGTTTATATCCCCTTTTCTTGGTACAGCAAAGTGCACATCCAAAGGATCTTCATTCAACAGCTTTGGAAGATATACCTGTTGTCCCGCAGGAGTGGAACGTGAGCAAAGAGAAGATAACATCAATGATTCAGTTAAAATAAACCAGTGGAATGGGAATTGCTTTTAGTCAACAGCAAAGTGATATGGAGTGATAAACCTGACAGCAGTGATATATGTGGCCACTAAGAACATTATTTTAATGAATTATCCAGTGTAGTTAAGAGATGCTTAGAAATGTAATGCTTAAAGTAGCTAAAGTGTGATGCAAATTATGGGTTTAACAGGTTGATTATCTGGTACTTTCCCCAGGGTGATGTTCTTGTGATCTTTTCATCCAACTTCTAAGCACCACTGAAACAGGGTAGAAAACAACCCCCTCTCTATATACCCATTAAACTCTATCAAATACTTTTCCATAAACATTTCATTGTGCCTGGTCAGTGAGAAACTTGGCAAGGACTCTAAGTGTTAGTTGGCATTCAGCAGTCCTTAAACAGAACAGAACAATGTAAACACCACCAAAAGGAAGTTGCACCACATCAATTTACACCAAGTGAGAATCCATCCCTGGACTTGCACCACATCAATTTACACCAAGTGAGACTCCATCCCTGGACTTGATTCCAGGTGTCTTTTACTCCTGTCCATCTCTAACTAGTAGCCAATGTACTTGAAGACTTAGTCCAGGTTACAAACCATCATGGTAGTTATAAAATTGCAGTTACCTTGGTGCCTTCTGGCATTGTTTCTGAGCTTGCTGGAAGGGGAAGAGCCCTCTCCATTATCAGCAAGTGGGGACCATAATCAGAATCATTTTCCACTGGAAAGAAACTGAAATGCTGCCCTTTGTGTTAGATTAATGGCTACAGCTACAGCTGAAAGCCCATCGTTGACATGGCATACAGGAACAATCATCTCCCAATGGGGAAAATAGAGCCCTTGGCTGGGTGTCAAGATTTTAAGTGCAAATCCATGCTTATCCCCTCAGTGTGCTTGGTTGTGCCACCCCCTCTCATTCTCATCCCTCAGAAGCCCCAGCTGAAGCTAAGCTGCCAGCAGTGAGGAGAGTCATGCACATTCCTCAAGGCTGGTAATTTTCTTCTTCACCACAGTTTGGGTGGTCCATTTGTCTAGGCCAATTGCCCTATGGCAGGTCACTCTAATCTACAATTTATTAGATGCAAAACAGATGTTGCAGTGATTGACTGACAGTAGAATCAGAAACCTTCCTCTGCCAAGCCAGGAAGATCAGAGGAGAAAGAGCACGATCACACACATGATCTTCCATAACCAGATTTCAGCTGTCTGATCTCCATCACGACAAGGTGCAGAGCAAAGGGATGACTCTGAGGATGCTGCAGGTTATGTGATGCCATCAGAGTGACCGTGTTTGATCAGGAGATGTGTGCTCATCACAGCTTGCAAGCAGCTCTGCAATAAAGATGACCAGAGCAAGTTGAGCTAAATTGTACAAGTCTCCTTGCAAATAAATACTCCCAGAAGCTCTTCATCCAACCTTCCCAGAGAATGCAAATGTAGGTGAGCTTATTTAACAGTATCTAACCTGTATGGAGGCAGGGAAGGCAGTGGATTTATGGAGACAAATGAAAGACACTTCCTCCATATTACAACTGTTACTTCACCTTCCCTCACCACCCTGTTGCTGGGGGGAAATGTTATAAAATATATCTGTTTTAGAGACTGAGAACAAAGATATAAACCCACAGAGAGAAATAATCCCCATAAACTACACAGATTTCTGCATCCTTGTGAACTCTAAGTATCTCATCCATGGTGAATGCAAAAGCTTTTTATGGCAGAGGTAGGAAGAGAAAATCCAACAACAGTTTCTTGGCTACTCCAGTGGTCATCATAGGATCATAGAATCGTTTGGACTGGAAGGGACCTTTAAAGATCATTTAGTCCAACCTTCCTGCAGTGAGCAGGGACTTGTTTAACTCAATTAGGTTGCTCAAAGTCCCATCCAACCAGGCCTAACCTTGACTGTTAACTCACTTTAGCTTTAGCATGTGAGATACTGGTTCTCCCACATGAACAAGACCTGGAGGAAGAATTATTCAGTCTTGGACTAAGCCTGCATAACAAGAGTGCTACCCTCTTGCTCAGAGAGTTCCATTCCCTCCCAGCTCCTCCTCAGCCAAGAAGCATATCTCCAGGAGTGACAGCAGACATCTCCTGCTTAAAAAAGGAAAACCCTATAAATCATTTAGAAACATATTACTAAGCTTATTATAAGGCATTATAACAAATTAGAACTAATAGTGTTGCTTAATAACAAGATTTCTGTGACAAGATATTATCCCCACATATATCACCATGACTGGTTTGCTAGCTGCCTTAAGAGTAGGTAAGGATGATTGATTGGCTTGCTTTTTTCCCCCTCTTCTGATTATAAAGCAAAGCAGCTGGGATTCAGAATATTAAACTGCACTATAAAATACATTATTAATATGTACAGCAACCCTCTTTTTACAGCCTTATGCCAGTTTATTGCTGCAGCATCCTTCTGAATGTGACATTAATAAAACTAGTGCAATAACACAGCCTCTAAATTGGTAGTTATTGGTAATGAGGGAGCAATTTAGTAGTGGGGTTTGTTGGCAAAACTGAAGACCCATTATTAGTCTGATGGTTGATTAATTAGTGATTATTCACTCTCTGTTTTGTGACCCATTGCACTGTTTTTTAGTGATGCTCTCACAAATATGCAATTTTTTTAAGCTACCAGCCAAAATACAAGCAAAATAGCAGTCTGCTGTACAGCCTGAACAAGGGGTTTAGATTTGAAACCAAGCAGCAAAAATCATCATCCTCTGTCCCATAGTCTGACCCTGTAAAGTGTCAGGAATCTCCATATTCCTCACTGTATGAGAAAAGAAAAAACCTTGCCATCACAGATCTCTCCCAAGAGATGTGTCCTTTGATCCCTGATCTTGCAACATCTACAAGTGTATTTCTGCCCCTGAGAGGCATATTTGCAGCACCCCATTATATAGGGTTAAAACTCCAGGGGGAGTAACCTTGAACCTGACCCTAGGTGGTCTTGACCCCTCCCCAGGGGTGGGTCTGAACACTTCCAGGTGATGGTTGGCTCACTCCCCCTTCCTGTCTAAAGATCCATAAAAGCAGGGGGACTTCCTGCTCTCTCTCTATGCCTCCATGCATACCACCATCACCATCCTGTTCCTGGCTCTCTTTGTTTTACCACGTGGACATCACCCACAAGGCAGATAAAGCCATCACCATCAAAATTGGGTTGTATTCATACATTTTGTATTTGCTTTCCCTTCCCTATACCCTTTGTAACTTCCTTCCTTCAGATACCTTTTTTAAGTTATTGTTAAACTTTTCTTTTTAACTTCCAAATTGAGTGAGATTCATTTATTTGGGCGTGCTTACCCTTCCTCTTTCTACACCTAATCCCTTTCTTTTGGGAAAAGAAGGGGCAGAGGGAAGGGCACTCTATAAATTGTCATTGGTTCTATCAGATTTATTTCAGTCTCTGGAAATTTAAATTAGAATGGAGACACCCATGAAGTACATGGAGAAGGTGCAGCTGAGGTTCCCTATCCTTTGCCCTGGGGGACTGTTGGCATCCCAGGCATCCTCCCTCCCATTTCAGTAGTGAATTGACACCTTCATTGCCCCTCACATTCTCTCTACTCCCATCCTGGCATGGCTCAGTGATGTTGCTCCTCTGCCCAAACTGTCAGCAGATCAGAAGCTTCTTGAGCTTGAAGAAATGCTCCAAGGTGATTACAGAATCACAGAATGCACTGCAAAAGAAGAGACCCTTGAAAACCATCTTGCCCAGCCCTGCTGCAATGTGCAGGGATGGCTCCAATTAGATCAGGCTACTCAGGGTGCATCAAGTGTGTCTACTTGGTGTCGTGCTGTCTACAACTACCTGAAGGGAGGCTGTAACCAGGTGGGGGTTGGTCTCTTCTGCCAGGCAACAGAAACAGAACAAGGGGACAGCATCTCAAGTTGTGCCAGGGTAGGTATAGGCTGGATATTAGGAAGAAGTTCTTCACAGAGAGAGTGATTGGCATTGGAATGGGCTGCCCAGAGAGGTGGTGGAGGCACCGTCCCTGGGGGTCTTCAAGCAAAGCCTGGCTGAGGCACTTAGTGCCATGGTCTAGTTGATTGGCTAGGGCTGGGTGCTAGGTTGGACTGGATGATCTTGGAGGTCTCTTCCAACCTGGTTGATTCTATGATTCTATGATTGTATGATTCTATGATTCTTGCAAACAGATTAAACAGATGCAATGTCAGGAAGGAAGCAGGCAAAGCTCATCCAGACTTGGGGCAGAGGATGAACCAGAAACCCTCCAAATGTCTTTCTAGCCCTCTGACACCACCAGCCAGAAAAAAATCCTTAACAGGTGTTTAAATTTAATGACACAACAAATTTGCTGTTGAGTAATGAAAATCAATGAGAGTTTTAAGATCCAGAGACTGCAATGTCAAAGTCAAGACCAACATTTTTGATGAGTTCTGCTGTCATAATGAGAACTCAGTGCCTCTGAAACATGCAGAAGAGTCCAGAAGAAAACATCAATTGCACACTGCTTAGGTTTGCAGCTACACCAAGACCTATAAGCTCTGAGGAGAAATAATTGAGTGATTTTGCTGCTGTGGTTGACTGTTTTTTAAGTTGTTTTTCATTGTAAACTTCCTCTGTGGAATGGTACAGTAGGTGATGAGATCCAGAACATTGATCTGGCTAGCTCATTTTGTCTTTCTCCTGTTTGCTGTGTCTGAATTTGTCTATTGCTTTTCGGCTTTGACTTTGATCGATGCTTTCTTTGGCTGAAGAGAGAATGTACTACTTACACAGCAGGCATTGGTCTACTTGTTCCTACTTCATTTGTCTTTTTCCCCTCTCCTCCTTCACTCCACTTAGTCAGGTGATACCTTGATTTCCCATGTCTTCCCATTTCCTCATGGAAATACCTAAATACACAAGATGAGTGTTATCTTGGGGGGCAGAGTGACTGGAGAGCAGGCAGGCAGAAAGGGACATGGGAGTACTGTTAGATAGTAGCTGAACGTGAGCCTGCAGTGTGCCCAGGTGGGCAGGAGAACCAATGGCATCCTGGCCTGCATCAGGAACAGTGTGGCCAGTAGGACAAGGGAGGTTATTCTTTCCCTGTACTCAGCACTGGTCAGGCCACACCTTGAGTGCTGTGTCCAGTTCTGGGCCCCTCAATTCAAGAAAGATGTTGAGGTGCTGGAAGGTGTCCAGAGAAGGCCAACAAAGCTGGTGAGGGGCCTGGAGCACAGCCCTGTGAGGAGAGGCTGAGGGAGCTGGGGATGTGCAGCCTGCAGAAGAGGAGGCTCAGGGCTGACCTCATTGCTTTCTACAACTACTTGAAGGGAGGCTGTAGCCAGGTGGGTTTGGTCTCTTCTCCCAGACAACCAGCAATAGAACAAGGGGACACAGTCTCAAGTTGTTCCAGGGGTAGGTCTAGGCTGGATGTTAGGAGGAAATTGTTGGCAGAGAGAGTGATTGGCATTGGAATGGGCTGCCCAGGGAGGTGGTGGAGTCACCACCCCTGGAGGTGCTCAAGCAAAGCCTGTCTGAGGCACTTAGTGCCATGGTCTAGTTAATTGTCTAGTGCTGGGTGCTAGGTTGGCCTGGATGATGTTGGAGTTCTCTTCCAACCTGGTTGATTCTATGAAATTCTATGAAATCTGCTAATGAATGCTTTCATATGATGTAATTAGCAGTGTTGCCAATGGGTACCAGACAATTGCCTAAATGAGAAATAGTGGGAGAAATATTGAGCTGCTGCCAACCAGTAATCTCTTTTGAAGTTTCCTTGGACTAGATGGTTTTTATCAGATGAGTATCAGCACAATTTATTTAACTAGGTTCATTTTTTTTCAGACCTGGGTGTTCAAGTTTGCTGCTTATGCCCTCACCTCAATTGTATTTTTGTGTCCATTGATTAAGTTGCCTGATTTCCAACTGAAATGTCCAATAATAATCTTATTACTGAGATATTTCAGGTTACAGCTGGAAATGGCAATGACTGATTTGTTTTATCACTTCACAGATACTGTCATACTGTAATCTCTTTTGGACATCTATTTCACTGTTGTCATTTTCTAGCTTTTTGCCTTAAACTGGGACAAATATCTTTCAAATCCAGACAGAACAGTTCATATTTGTCCAGGATAAAATCAATTTTGTAAAGAAAATAAGGGAACACTCTTCTGACAGAACAAAACCTGTCATAAAACAATATGACCTAGGTGCAGTCAGTGCTGCTTTAGAAAACTGCATGGACTTGGTGGCTTCTTGACATCCCTAGGTGTACTGCTCTCTGATGTCTACAAAATTCAAGTAACTGCACCTTGAGCAAAAGAAGGAGCCAGACAACTGTAAAATAACAGATGGTGGACCAGATAAATAAGACAAAGCCATTAAAGTCTGAAGAAATGGCATGAATCAGATCCAGTCGCAGTCTGACTAAAAATCATTACCTGCAAACTCCAATAATTAAAATCAAATCTGATTGCTTTTTCTCCTAGAATAATTGCCTGGCCTTTCTAACCAACCCCATTATTTCTTACCTGCCCTTGGTAGTATAGTGTAGAGGACCTTAGCAAGAACACTGTAAGACACTGTTATATAGGCACATCAGGAATGGGATTTCCAAGCAAGTAATACACAATCTTTAAGCAAATGTCTCTGGATAAAACCAGTGTCTGTTCTGGTCTAGTTGACCAGTGTCTGTTTCAGTAGTAAAGGACTAGTAAAACCAGTGTCTCTTTCATAGAATCATAGAATCATAGAATCAACCAAGTTGGAAGAGACCTCCAAGATCATCCAGTCCAACCTAGCACCCAGCCCTAGCCAGTCAACTAGACCATGGCACTAAGTGCCTCATCCAGGCTTTTCTTGAACACCCCCAGGGACGGCGACTCCACCACCTCCTTGGGCAGCCCATTCCAATGCCAATCACTCTCTCTCTTTGGTTATTGATGTTCTTACACCATACATGTGAATTCAAACTTTGGTGAGCCCAGCAGTGTAAGATGACTGATACAGATATTTCAGACTAATAGAGCTGAAGTCTCAGAGTGCTGGAATGGTATTTTAGTAAAGGCAATCAAAGCTGCTTTTCAGCATTTAAATTCTTCCTGCAGACCTCACACACAACAAAAAAGAGCTGAAGAGAGGAACGAAAGAGTGGGATTTGTCTTCCATATCTTTAAACAGTCACAATGTTGACAGCCTCATCTGAACCAGTTATTTAAGCTATGCTGTCAACAGAGAGAGGAAAATATTTCTATAAATGTGATTCATGCAATTTATCCAAACATCTAGACTAGGACAAGATGACTCACACCTTGTGGATGACTACAAAAGGAGTCACGAGTTGTGTGGGTAGTGATATCTAGCTTTTTGACAGCACTAGGTGAGATGAAGCTCAAACCTAGAGAGCAAAAACACAAGTACTTTTGTTTCACAGAGCTTTGTCTCAAAGGGTTTGGTGTCATGCTGCTGTCATCTTGATGTGATTGGATTTAAAGGCTGCAAAGTTTCCATAAGAATCATAGAATCAACCAGGCTGGAAGAGACCTCCAGGATCATCCACTCCAACCCAGCCCTATGCAGTCAACCAGACCATGGCACTAAGTGCCTCATCCAGGCTTTGCTTCAACACCTCCAGGGACAGTGACCACCACCTCCCTGGGCAGCCCATTCCAATGCCAATCACTCTCTGTGTGAAGAACGTCGTCCTAACATCCAGCCTATACTTCCCCCCAGCACAATGTGAGGCTGTGTCCCCTTATTCTGTTGCTGGTTGCCTGGCAGAAGAAACCAACTCCCACTGGCATCAGTCTCCCTTCAGGTAGCTGTAGGCAGCAATGAGCTCTGCCCTGAGCCTCTTCTTCTGCAGGCTGCACACCCCCAGCTCCCTCAGCCTCTCCTCACAGGGCTGTGCTCCAGGCTTCTCACCAGCTTCATCACCCTTCTCTGGACACATTCCAGCATCTCAACATCTCTCTTGAATTGAGGAGCCCAGAACTGGACACAGCACACAAGGTGTGGCCTGACCAGTGTTGAGTACCAGGGGGAGAATAACCTTCTTGATTATGACTAAAATTGCAACTTCACAGCTCTAAACTTTGAAGACTCAGGCCTGGAAACCTTCAATTCCCCTACCAAAGTAGTCTGTCCTGTGAGGTGCTCCCTCTCCTGAAGTGGATATTCACTTTCTTTCCTGCAGCCTGCAGAGCTTTAGTTTGCTGCAATGTCTTAAGTTGTGCTGGGGGAAGTATAGGCTGGATGTTAGGAGGAACTTCTTCACACAGAGAGTGATTGGCATTGGAATGGGCTGCCCAGGGAGGTGCTGGAGACACCGTCCCTTGGGGTCTTCAAGCAAAGCCTGGCTGAGGCACTTAGTGCCATGGTCTAGTTGACTGGCTAGGGCTGGGTGCTAGGTTGGCCTGGATGATCTTGGAGGCCTCTTCCAACCTGTTTGATTCTATGATTCTGTGATTCTAATGTGAAAGTGAAGGGAGAGAAGCAATAATAATTTGTTTTTTTTTTAATCTTTTGTGAGATGAGCAAAAATTGTGTCCTGTCTCACTGGGCTGCTGCTGAATTGTGAGCCACAAGTGCGTGACGATCGTTCACCAAAAGAAATACAGTCAGGTTTTTGTTGATTTCCCCTCTCCCCTCTTTTATTTGTATATATATATATTTTATATATATATATTTAATGCATGCTTGAATAGTTCAGAATATCTGAAGTTTAATTAAGCAGCTGATGGTTTTGAGTACCTGCCTCATAGCACCGCTGTGATGACTGAGATCAGAAGCCAGCAGCAGCGGAAAACACTCATGAAAAATGAAACCTGCTTCCCCCTTATCACTAGGAAACCCATCCAATTTTGCTCCAGGCATTGTAATTTTTTGTTTCTTACCTCATGTTTGCTTGCTAGGAATAAATAACACATACAGGGGGGTTGGTTCACTGACTCCAAATTGTGAAATGTAAAGGGTTTTTTTTTCTCTGTAGAAATGTATCTTGTGTATGCTGAGCTGGAAATAGTCCTTAATAAATTTCTTTTGAACTGATTTGACCTGAGAGACTTTACACCTGCTATTTGGCTCATCTGATATTATCTTTATTGACTTCATATCTTGATGTGATCTTAATTCCTTTGTTCCTCCTTCTCTTTCCCAGTGGGATACAAGGAAAACCTCAGTGTTGCTTGCCAGTGCAGTGGTTATGGGAGGGAGAGAACAAGTCCTCTCATGAAATTCCACACAGCTTTTACTGGAGAAGCTTTCTGTGTCTCAGAGCAGACAATACCCAAAGTAGATGCTAAGGCATTAGGCCATCAAGCTAGATGTAGAATGGCTCCACTAGGTTAGAAGTGGCGATGAAGCTGGTGAAAGGCCTGGAACACAAACACTATGAGGAGAGGCTGAAGGAGCTGGGGGTGTTTAACCTGGAGAAGAGGAGGCTCAGGGCAGACTTCATTGCTGTCTACAACTATCTGAAGGGAGGCTGTAGCCAGGTGGGGTTGGTCTCTTCTCCCAGGCAACCAGCAACAGAACAAGGGGACACAGCCTCAAGTTGTACTGAGAGAGGTCTAGGCTGGATGTTAGGAGGAAGTTGTTGGCAGAGAGAGTGATTGGCATTGGAATGGGCTGCCCAGGGAGGTGGTGGAGTCACTGTCCTTTGAGGTGTTAAAACAAAGCCTGGCTGGGGCACTTAGTGCTGTGGTGTAGTTGATTGGACAGGGCTGAGTGCTAGGTTGTACTGGATGATGTTGGAGGTCTCTTCCAACCTGACTGTTTCTGTGATTCTGTGAACTACTTCCTGTTAACCAAAAATCCAAAGAATCTCAGAGAATTTTCCCAATTCAAAAAATATTAATAATAAAATTAACATCCACATCAAAATTAATATTAATAAGTGACAACATATTATTAACTTCCAAAAACAGTGTTCAAACAAAATATGTAGACATGGCAGTTTAGGACATGGTTTAATGGCCATAGTGGTGTTAGGTCAGTGGTTGGACTCTCTGAATTTAGAAGTCTTTTCCAACAGAAAAACATTATATTGTTGTATGATTCTATTGACCTATTAATACACAGAGTATAATTAGGCAGAGTTCCCACGATTTGTTCTGCTTTTCGTGCCACTCCCTCAAGGGAAGGAGCAATGTCAATCCATCTCGTCAAGGTACTCACATTAGCAATGTATTGTTTACAGCAAGTGAGAGGCAAATAAGATCCTTGCAGCTGAATGCTACTCCCTTTTCCATCCCCAGGCCACAGAAGTGCCCATGAAGACATCATTGTAAAGTCAGTTTTGATAATACATAATTCAGCGCCTTCAATTTTGGCCCCGAAGGCAACCGTGGTATTTTATATAATGGCTTTACTCACGAGGGGGAAATCAATTGCATCTTCCTAGCTGGTTGCTCAGAGCTACAACTTCGTGTGCACGAGGCAGACCTCCCTTAGGAGCCCTGATTTTTGTCGGAACAATCTAAAATTGTCTCCGTGTCATTTATTACTGCAACAACAACAACAAGCGAGCAGCCTGTATGAAATAGAAAACTAGGTCCATTTAAAAACAATATGCTTTATTGCTGCTGTGAACAGCGTGTTTTAATGAAAGGGAAGAAGAAATAGATGTCTCTGGTGTTTGCCTGGTGTAATTTTGTGACATTTGGCTATAGATAGGGGTAGGCTTTGAGGAAGACAATCATGGACATATTGCAAATGGACATCCTCTCGCTTATTCATTCACATTTTCATTTGGCCCTTGGGGCTTGTAAGGAAATTTAAATGGCAAAAGCAGAACAGGATGACTCAAATAAACCCTTCTGTCCAAGCTGTCATGTATCAATAAAGGCACTCATCTAACAAAGGAGTGTTCATGAGAACATTCACTGTTGTCCGCACAAAGAAATATTATCCTACCTGGCTGGAAAGCTCAGTGAAGTGAGAATCCATCAGAGTTTAGGGAATGGTGGTGAGGGGGCTGGAGCACAGCCCTGTGAAGAGAGGCTGAGGGAGCTGTTGTTGTTCAGCCTGGAAAAGAGGAGCCTCAGGGGACACTTTATTGCTCTCTACAACTACCTGAAGGGAGGTTGTAGCCAGGTGGGGGTTGGTCTCTTCTACCAGGCAACGAGTGTCTGAACGAAAGGACACAGTCTCAAACTGCACCAGGGCAGGTTTAGGCTGGATGTTAGGAAAAAGTTCTTCACAGAAAGAGTGATTGGCATTGGAATGGGCTGCCTGGTGAGGTAGTGGAGTCACTTTCCCTGGAGCTGTTTAAAAGGAGTCTGGATGAGGCACTTGGTGCCATGGTCTAGTTAATTTGGTGTTAGGTGATAGGTTGGACTTGATGATCTTGAAGGTCTTTTCCAACCTGGTTAATTCTGTGATTCTATAATATCAAGTCCAATAGACCTCACCTGCACTGCTGTGTCCAACACTGGAGTCCTCAGCACAAGAAAGATATGGACCTGTTGGAGAGAGTCCAGAGGAATCCACAAAAATGATCAGAGGGCTGGAACACCTCTGCTGTGAGGAAAGGCTGAGGGAGTTGGCATTGTTCATCTTAGAGAAGAGAAAGTTACAGGAAGACCTTACTGCAACCTTTCAGTAATTAAAGAGGACCTATAAGAAAGATGAGTTTAAGCTTACTAGCAGGGCCTACTGGGACAAGACAAGGGGCCATGATCCTGACTAAAAGAGAAGAGATTTAGACTAGATCAAAGGCAGACTTTTTAAACATCTTTCACATTGAGGGTGGTGAAGCACTGGCCCAGGTTGCCTATAGAGGTGGCAGATGCCCCATGCCCGGAATTATTCCAAGTCAGGCAGAACAGGGCTTGGTGCAACAAGAACTAATTGAAGATGTCCTTGCTTACTGATAGGGCATTGCACTAGATGACTTTTAAAGATCCCTTCCAATCCAAGCCACTCTAAAGAAAAGTAGGAAGTTACTAGAAGTGTGGCTATGTATTTATTAATCATCTCACATTAGAGCCCTCATTATATCTAGGCTTCCTTTGTGCTGTCAAGCACAGAGGGAGTTGCTCTTTGGTTCAGTCCTGTGCTGAAGCCATGGCAGCTGACTGCTGTTTCTTAGCAGATTTTTTTGGGAGGTACTGAGCTGCTAAAACGTGGCCCCATGCAGCATGCACAGCACAGTGATTTCTTTAACCCAAGCTGGTATTTTATATAAGAATATATCATTTCTCAAGTGAGGAGGAATCAGATTTTTCTGTAAAGAAAGGATATTGTAGAAATTAATTTCTCATGTCCTATGCCCTTACTCCTCTTAATCACACTAAGCTCATCTCCCCAACTGTGAAGCTCCATGGTTCAGTACTGAGGTACAGTTTGCATGGCATTGTATCTATGCCTATCCTTGATGGAGCCTTGTCCAATCCTTTCTCACCACAAAAATGATTGCTGAATCTTAGTGATTTTGCACCAAAGACCTGAGCTCAGGACTTTCCTGTCCAGGACAAACCTTTAAATCCTTCGAGTGGCTGCAAATCCAGTCTCCACTGTTTTTGCCTTTCTCATCTCTGAGTTGCCATATTGAACATCTCAGATGTGTAAGGCAGCATCTACTTATCTACTTGTGGCATGCCAAGGAGGAGAGTGCCCCCTCCCTGTGATGTTCAAGGCCATGGTGGATGAGGCCTTGAGTAACCTGATCAAGTGGAGAGTGTCCCTACCCATGGCAAGGGGGCTGGAACAAGATGATCTTTAAGGTCCCAACCTAAACTGTTCTATGAATCTATGCATCTGTGACTGGTACCACAACCATAAGACATGAGTGACTTGATGTTTTAGAGGACATTCCTTGGGACAAAGCATGTCTCTGCTCTCCTGGAGCAAGTGCTCCAGATGCTGGTTGCAATGGCCTGGCACTGCAGAGAGTCAAGTAAATACAAAAAGGGTTGTTGGGTTTGCTTTTTTTCTGCCAGGACTTCCAAGTCTTTCAGGGCTTTCACAGAATCATAGAATCACAGAATCAGTCAGGGCTGGAAGGGACCACAAGGATCAGACAGTTCCAACCCCCTGCCATGCCCAGGGACACCCTACCCTAGAGCAGGCTGCACACAGCCTCAGCCAGCCTGGCCTTAAACACCTCCAGGGAGGGGGCCTCAACCACCTCCCTGGGCAACCCATTCCAGCCTCTCACCACTCTCATGCTCAACAACTTCCTCCTCACATCCACTCTGAACCTACCCACCTCCAGCTTTGCTCCGTTCCCCCTAGTCCTGTCACTGCTTGATAGCCTAAAATGTCCCTCCCCAGATTTTTTGCAAGTCCCCTTCAGACACTGGAAGGCCACAAGAAGGTCACCTGGAAGCCTCCTCTTCTGCAGACTGAACAGCCCCAACTCCTTCAGTCTGTCCTCACAGGAGAAGTGCTCCAGCCCTCTGATCTCTGAACACACTCCTGCACATCCACATCCTTCTTGTAACAGGGGCTCTAGAACTGTATGCAGTACTCCAGGTGGGGTCTCACCAGAGCAGAGCAGAGTGGGAGAATCACCTTCCTTGATCTGTTGGCCACACTTCTCCTGATGCAGCCCAGGATCTGGTTTGCCCTCTGGGCTTCAAGCACACACTTGTGGCTCATGTTGAGCTTCTCATCCACCAGCACCCCCTAAGCCCCTCTCCTCAGGGTTGCTCTCCAGCCACTCACTGCCCAGCCTGGATTTGTGGCAAAGGAAAGTCATTGAAGAGTCTGCCTCTAAAGTGTGTACAGGAAAGGAAGAAAGCTCAGTTCCCTATCAAATCCAACAGTGGATGCATCTTCATGAAACATTCATGCCTGCTTTGAATCTTATATAAGAACTGTTAGCGAGTGATTCATGCCATGTGTCATTTACTCACCAAATGCAGACTGTTTATAAATATGTTAAGAGTCTATCTTTGGAAATATAAACGACTGTAATTAAAGACTCCTGGTTTTCAGGCTGGTGCAGTCAGTTAGCTGTGGCATAATGGTTACTGAATGCTGTTTTAAAGTACCATCTGAGTGGTCTTTACGTATTCATGGGGCTGTTGCTTATACCTTGCTGTTGGAGACTTGCAATTTGTTTTTCCACCCATGATGTTAGAGAAAGGCTTCATGTCAAGGCTACATCTTAAAATGCATGCTAGCTGGGAATCTGTTCTGCAGTTTCTGTTGGTGTAAATCTGCTTGCTTCACTCAATGTATGAAAGAACTCATCCCAGCCTTCCCATTCTCATTTGGCTTGTGGCATTGAGTAGTGTGACCATTTAACAGCTGCAAATTCCAGCCCAGTGGATGTTGCATCTTTCAGGTGGACAGACTGGTGTGCACATGGGTACAGTGCAGGACAGCCTGATGCACACAGTTCAAATCACAGTTTTGTGCTCTCAGGCATGCTGAGACCAGAACAGACACCATGAGCTGGGCTCCTTTCAAAACAGTTCCTGTCATTTCTTCAAAGTTTAGAGCTGTGAAGTTGCAATTTTAGTCATAACCAAGAAGATTATTCCGTCCCTGGTACTCAACACTGGTCAGCCTTGTGTGCTGTGTCTAGTTGTGGGCTCCTCAATTCAAGAGAGATGTTGAGATACTGGAATGTGTCCAGAGAAGGGTGACAAAGCTGGTGAGGGGCCTGGTACACAGCCCTGTAAGGAGAGGCTGAGGGAGCTGGGGGTGTACAGCCTGGAGAAGAGGATGCTCAGGGCAGACCTCATTGCTGTCTATGACTACCTGAAGGGAGGCTGTAGCCCAGGGAGGTGGTGGAGTCACTGTCCCTGGAGGTGTTCAAGAAAGGACTGGATAAGGCACTTACTGCCATGGTCTAGTTGATTGGACAGGGCTGGGTGGCAGGTTGGACAGGATGATCTTGGAGGTCTCTTCCAACCTGATTGATTCTATGGTCCTATGATTCTATGTCTGAATCCCACCTTTATCCAGCTTTGTTGCATGGCTGAGCTTTTCAAACAGCTCTGAGGTGAGCAGCATTGCAAACACCCCTCATGAGCTTGCACACAGATAACAGTGATGCTTGACCGTTCCATATCTTGGACTCAGTGGCAGAGCTGCATGATCACTTAACCCTTTTCAAGCCCTGATGGCCAGACAAGGAGTGGTTATAGCTGCATGTAGCAGCATTATATTGGGCTTGGGTTTTGGTTGGGGTTCCAAAAAGGAGAAGCTTAGGGAACACTAAGTAAAAGTCTGGTTTTGAAGCACCATATTTGAGGCACAAAACCAGGCAAATGACAAAGTTGTTCTTGTCCATATCTGCCTTCATATGCAGAAGATAAGTCAGAAGAGCAACTCTTCAGATTTAGGCCAAGACAAATGGGACTGCGAAAAGCATGTGGAAGAGAGGAGAGAGGACAAGCACTGCAAGGCCTGTCTGGTGAGAGGGATGACTGCTGGGCAGGGAGGTACAGTTCAGATTTTTAGGGGTTTTTCCTATTTTATTTTGAGCCCAAGCTGCAGCAGCGGAAAAGAAGTCTGCAAAAAGGAATTTAAGGAGGTCAGTAATGCTTTCTGGCTTCCTCTGCACCACAAGCTACACTGGCAGCCACAGCCAGGGGTGGAAATCCCTCAACAGAACTTCTTCACATCTTATTAATCACAGGGCATCTTTCCTGTGCTAGCCATCCCCTCTGGGCAACTGAGGCCAAGCATGTGTTGATGATGGCAATCAGTCAAAGAGGAGAGATTTCAATTTCAGTTCATTTTAACCTCTCACCCGAGCTGTTAGCACTTGGGAAAGGCTTTTAATAAAATAGGACAAAGGGTGATCTCATTTGCTGGAACTAACACTATCTTTACAGATGCACCATCTGATTCCAGACACGGGAGAACAGAGGATTATTGGATTAATTCTAATCTCATAATTGATTCATTCTGGGTTTAGTCCGCTTGTAAAGCAAGATAAGATCTTAATATTGTGCATTCAGCACAACAACCACTTGCCTTTCACAGCAGCTTCTAATTTGAGTGATTAGCTCCTACCCTCATCCCCACTTTGGCACTGTCCCAAACTGTAAAGAAACTTGGAGCAACATTCAGACTTCACAGCTGGTTTTTATCTAAAGGAAGTGTCTGGCTATTTTCATTGCCATTTACCATTAAAGCAATATTAAGCACTAGAGCTGGACACAAGAATGAGTTTGATTGTGTACAAAAAGAGGAGAGTCTGTCCCAGCATGCTGGTTTGAGGCTAATTGGAATATTCTACTGAGAGAAATGAAATCCTTAGCTGTGAGAAGAAAGAAAAAAACCCAACATGTACCCTGTATCACCCATTCTACTGCTGAGAAATGCAACTAGTCAAAAGATGGATAAGATGGACACTTCTCTCACACTGCTCAGCTCTCACTTCTGCCTGTGCCACCTTTCTGGCAGTGTTAGAGAGGACAGAGAAGTCCCTAACACTCCCCCAGCTCCCTTAGCCTCCTCTCATATGGTTTGTGTTCCAGTCCTCTCACCAGCTTTGTCTCCCTTCTCTGGACATGTTCAGGAGCTGAACATCTCTCTTGAATTGAGGGGCCCAAATCTGGACACAGTACTCAAGGTGTGGCCTGACCAGTGTTGAGTACAGGGAATAAATAGCTTCAGATAGTGGAAAGCCACTGTAAGGTCTCCTCTGGCACATGGAAGAGAGTCAAGAAAACAAAAGGTCAATTTCATATGAGAAGGAACCTTTGGAAGTTTATTTCATTGCAATCAGACTCTTTCTGTTCATAATTTTTTTTTTTCAGCCAATCTGAAGGCAGAATTCCTGGGTAGAGTAAAAGAGAGAGTTATGAGAGGCATTTTAGGCTCTGTGTTTAATGAAGTGCTGTTTGAGTCAGTAGCTCCTGCCCAGCTTGGTAGTAACTGAAATTCTCTGATGTTTAGGGAAAAGGATTTGGATATGGGTTCAGTTTTCAGTGGAGAAATGATCATAGAATCATAGAATCAACCAGGTTGGAAGAGACCTTCAAGATCATCCAGTCCAACCTAGCACCCAGCCCTAGCCAGTCAACTAGACCATGGCACCAAGTGCCTCAGCCAGTCCTTTCTTGAACACCTCCAGGGGTGGTGACTCCACCACTTCCCTGGGCAGCCCATTCCCATGCCAATCACTCTCCTCCTGAAGAACTTCCTCCTAACATCCAGCCTAGACTTCCCCTGGCACAACTTGAGACTGTGTCCCCTTGTTCTATTGCTGGTTGTCTGGCAGAAGAGGCCAACCCCCACCTGGCTACAGCCTCCCTTCAGGTAGTTGTAGAAAGCAATGAGATCACCCCTAAGCCTCCTCTTCTCTAGGCTAAGCAAGCCCAGCTCCCTCAGTCTCTCCTCATAGGGTTTATGATGTTACTTCTTAATTACAGACATCACAGCTGGTCTACCTGCAAGTGTCCCAATACTGACAGTTTGCATTAAGTGACTGTGGAAACTGATTTGTCACTGACACAGATGAGTTAGAGCAATAGTGAAGTGTGGCCATCTTCAGCAAGGAGCTCAACAAGGTGAACACAGTGACCTGAAAGACACATTTAAAGAGATTATTCCAAGCACAGTTATGGGCTCAAATATGAATCAGACATTGCACTTTTCTGAATAAAGCAGTGTTCTCTTAGCTGTGGGAAACTTAACAGCCTCAACTCAAGGCCATTTTGTAAACGTTTTCTACAGTAATAATATTTCTCCCCTCACTAATAACATCATTGGTTAATCCTCACACATGTAAATATTAGCTCTCTTCTCCCAATTCAATGCAAGCTTCATAAGGAAGAATAGCAAATTCTCATCCACATGGCACCAGCAGAAATAACTACATGAATTATTAAAAGCCAGCATTTGAAACCTTTCTTTTCTGGTTGCTAAGATGGGTGTTCCTCATAAAGCCTATTCTGAAGTGAAAGAACAGCTTAGTATCCATTTTGGCACTTGCCTATCTGTTCATTATCCATCTGTTTACCACTCTTTCAGGTTTTTTTTTAACTCAAGATTAAATTCTAACCCCACTAGACATAATAAGGTCGAGTCATCAGCATCAATAGGATTAAAACTGTGTTTTAGTGACTTTCCTGTGAGTTTACACAGCTTCCTAGAGCTCAGCTTTTAGTAACAGTTCAGTAGATCTATAGGTTGTGGGAACTAGTGTGCCAAACTGTAAGCAGTAGGATGGACAAGCTGTTCCATTTGCCTTCACTTTTTTGACAGGGGGCACGTAGAGGTAGATCTACAACTACCTGAAGGGAGGCTGTAGCCAGGTGGGGGTTGGTCTCTTCTCCCAGGCAACCAGCAACAGAACAAGGGGACACAGTCTCAAGTTGTGCCAGGGAGGTCTAGACTGGATGTTAGGAGGAAGTTCTTGCCAGAGAGAGTAATTGCCATTGGAATGGGCTGCCCAGGGAGGTGGTGGAGTCACCATCCCTGGAGGTGATCAAGAAAAGCCTGGATGAGACACTTATCATAGAATCACAGAATAGAATAGAATCAACCATCAACTGAATGAGGCACTTAGTGCCATGGTTTAGTTGATTGGACAGGGCTGGGTTCTAGGTTGGACTGGATGATCTTGGAGGTCTCTTCCAATCTGATTGATTCTATGATTCTATGATTGGATGGGGCTTTAATCAACCTGATCGAGTGAAATTTGCTCCCACAGGCTGCAGGAGGAGTAGACTGGATGTCATGTAAAGATCATTTCTAACTCAAAGCATTCCATGATTCTATGATTCATCTAGACACAGCTTCCTCCAGTCCTGGACTAAGGTCTTTTGTATTCCCATGAAGACTGCACACTGAGAAAATTGCACAGCTGAGTCAGCAATGTGATGGGATCCTTTCTTTTTGCCACGAGTTGAGAACAGCATTATCTGGAGACGTGTCAGAGCTGCAGATCTGTCTGTGACTGAAGACCAGATTGCTCTCTTGTGTACTGAAGCCATCATTTGCCAGGAATATCCACGTGAGAGAGGCTGGCAGATGCACACACAGCTTTTCTTTGGAGATGGAATGAATGAAGATGAGTCACTGAGTGCCTGGCTTGTGGTAAGCAAACAGATACCACTTCATCCTTTGGATTGGTGTCAAACCGGTGTACTTGCTGAGCCAAGAATGACACATTCATATAACAAGTGGCAGAATTCCACCACTGGTCATGCTGCAAGAAAGCAGTCCAAGGTTTCAGTGTCTCCAAATATACACACATACACTCAGGAGTGCACATATCCTGAGGATAGGTCTTACTCAAATTAGCTGGGGAGAATCCTGGCAAAGTTTAGAGCTGAGGTCTTTAATTCTTCTAGAAATGAAATTACTCTCTTACCTCTTCCTAAACCATCCCTCTCCCAGCTCCTGTCTTTCTTTCTGTGGAGTCTAATTTCTATCCTCATTAAGTCCTCAAATCATAACCCTTTTTAACTACTAACTTACTCCAACTCTGGAAGGCCTTTATTTTTAGGGCAGGTAAGGCTAAATGTTACCACAGAACACAGAGTGGAGTGCGGGGCTGACTTCCTCACACAAGCACATCTTACATGTCAGATGCTCCTTGAGAGCTATTCTTCCATTAATCTTTTTCTTGTGGTGGAGTGGTGAGAGCCTAAAATGGGTTGCTCAGGGAGGTGGTTGGTGCCTCATCCCTGGAGGTGTTTAAGGCCAGGCTGGATGCGGCTGTGGGCAGCCTGATTTAGGGTAGGGCCATGGCAGGGTGGTTGGAACTAGATGATCCTTGTGGTCCCTTTCAACCCTGACTGATTCTATGATTCTATGACTTTGATTTAAAAGAATCTCTGGTTGGTTTATTTCATTTGCACAGAATCTGTACCTTGCTTTCTTTTGGTTTATTTCATTTGCACAGAATCTGTACCTTGCTTTCTTTTGGTTTATTTCGTTTGCACAGAATCTATGCCTTTCAGAAAAGAAGAAGAGCATCATGAACAACCTTCAATTTAAAGGCACACTTTGAATATAGAATATAGGATGAATATGGAATCAACCAGGTTGGAAGAGACCTCCAAGATCATCCAGTCCAACCTAGCACCCAGCCCCAGGCAATTAACTAGACCATGGCATTAAGTGCCTCAGCCAGGCTTTTCTTCAACACCTCCAGGGACAGCAACTCCACCACCTCCCTGGGCAGCCCATTCCAATGCAAACCACTCTCTCTGTGAAGAACTTCCTTCTAACATCCAGCCTAGACCTTCCCTGGCACAACTTGAGACTATGTCCCTTTCTTCTGTTGCTGGTTGCCTGGCAGAAGAGACCAACCCCCATATGACTACAGCTTCTCTTCAGGTAGTCATAGACAGTAATGAGGTCACCCCTGAGCCTCCTCTTCTGCAGGCTAAACAACCCCAGCTCCCTCAGCCTCTAAAGGTATTGAATACTCTAAAGGTATTGAAGGTATTTATATCAGGCTATTAGATACCTAATAGGAATAGAAATATCTAGCTTGTTGCAATAACTTAAATGGTAGAGACTGCTAAAAAAGATGAAAATAGGTTTAAGAAAGCAAAGGATTAATCATGTAAGCTTTTCACAAAGGTAACCTCCAGCTAATTAAAAGCATTATTTTCCATTCCATTGAAATGTGTGGAAATTCAAAGGGTATTTTTTGGTTGTTGCTGTTTAATGTTGTTATTCTGCAGAAATGCCCAATGGGATATTTAGTATAGCTGTCTCTTTTGCCATTCTTCTCTGTGGATAAAGAAGACCTGGAGGGGAATACATCTCCTGCAGCTTGTTATGCCCAGGGTTCTGGGGAATGCGTTTTATTCTCTGACTGTTGTTCCATCTCTGCTCTTCTGTAAGAAGTCCTCATGTTGTGTCCTGAGGCATATAGGAAAACCAAGAAGCCTACTACTGAGTGGGGGAAAATAATGTTCTTCTAGTTCATCCCCAAAGGCAATGTTACAGCAATTAGGAACTTAGTGTATTGCTTATCTGAAATAAAAATAGTATTGAAATTTTCATACAAATGTTTAACCATTTCAGCACTTTACAACCACCTTTAATATCTGTGGCTTGCTCATAACATCATTGTTCTACAACTAGAACATCAATCTAGACTATTGATCAGCCTTTTGTGTGAGCAATAGCATTTAAAAACATCCATGGTACTTTTTCTTGTTGGTTTGATGATGTGCTTGACATGAGCTAATAATGGGTGCTGGTGCTCCAAAAAAAAAGCTGTATCTTGGGCTGCATCAAAGGATGCATGAGGGAGTGATTGGCATTGGAATGGGCTGCCCAGGGAGGTGGTGGAGTCACTGTCCCTGGAGGTGTTCAAGAAAAGCCTGGATGAGGCACTTAGTGTCATGGTCTAGTTGACTGGCTAGGGATGAGTGCTAGGTTGGACTGGATGATCTTGGAGGTCTCTTCCAACCTGGTTGATTCTATAATTCTATGGCCAGCAGGAAGTAATTCTGCCCCTTTATTCTGCTCTTGTGGGACCCTCGCCTAGAGTACTGCATCCAGGTCTGGAGCCTCCAACACAAGAAAAGACATAGATCTGTTGGAGAGGGTCCAGGGCAGGACCCCAAAATAATCAGAGGGCTGAGAGCTGGGTCTGTTCAGCATGGAGAAGAGAAGGCTCCAGAGACACCTTACAGCAGCCTTTTACTACCTGAAAGAGGCCCACAGGAAATCTGGAGAGGGATGTTTTATAAGGACATGCAGTGATAGGATGAGAGGCAATGGTTTTAAAGTGGAAAATGGTCGATTTAGACTGGACATTAGGAAGATGTTGTATACAGTGAGATTGGTGAGACACTGGAACAGGTTGCCCAGGGGTGTTGTGGACAGCTCATCTCTGAAAGTGTTTAAGACCAGCCTGGATGAGGCTTTGAGTGACCTGGTTGTCCTGGGGTACCCCAAATTCCTTTCTTCTCCCTCCCACTCTGTGGGTTTGAATGGGAAAAATAAGGCACAAAAACTGCTTCCCCCCCAACCCTGTGGGCTTGAAGGGGGGCAGCAAAAGACACCTTACTGCACATGGGCTGACCCACATGGAGGTCTGCACTGGAATCGGGCTGGTGTTTGGTTGGGTTTTTGTGCCCAGTATAAATGGTCAATGGACACTTTGTCTAGAAAAAGGATGAATAGAGCAAGGGTTCCTGCCTTGAGAGTTCCCATCTTGAGAGTTCCCATTTTAAGAGTCCCTGCCATGACCATCCCCAATTTTGGATGTCTCCTGTCTTCTTGCATGGCTCCTGATTTTGCCCCATCCCTGCTTTTGGGCAGTTCTCCCCACTTTGCACTCTTCTGTGCAAGCCCGCAGGCTCAGAAAGCCCTGGGGTCCTTTGAGAGAGAGCCAGCAGCATCTGGACAGCACTCTCTCAGACCCTATTAGTAGCCAACTTCCTGGCTGCCTCCCAGACTGGGGGACCCTAGCAGTTTTGGCTAACCCCTGCTGCTGTGAAGGCAGCATTGTTCCACGACCATCCCACTTGGGAAGAAGTGCTCAAGACATTTCCAAGTTTGGTGGCTCTGCCACTCACCTAAGGGCTTCTGCGGCATGGATCTCTGTTACTGGACATTGCCTGCAACGTCAGAAGGCTGCTCCTGCAGAGGAATCCAGCAAGGGATCATTGCTGAATGCCTATCTCACCTCTGTGAGTAAGATCCACTGCTCCCTTAATCTTCTGCTCATCCTGATTGATAGTGGGGTAAAGCTGTGTTTATAGCTTAGCCTTTTCCATTTCCTGACTTCCTAAATATCTAAATTTATCTATAATATATATTTTTGGAAGAAATTCCTGAGCAAACTGAATATGTTAATAAACTCAACACATTTTTTAATACGATTTGGGGGCAGGGTTCCAGGAAAATAAAATAATTCTATTTTTTATAATTCCTGACTCAGCCACCTTAATTCCCTGCCTCCACCTGCAGACACTGCTCTGTTGGGAAGTGGCAATAGGGTTGGAACAAAATGATATTTAAATTCTCTTCTAGCTGAAACCATTCTATAATTGATGATTTTGGTCAAAAGGCTTCCAGGACTTGAATCATAGAATCATAGAATCAACCAGCTTGGAAGAGACTTCCAACATCATCCAGTCCAACCTAGCACCCAGCCCTATCCAGTCAGCTAGACCATGGCATTAAGTGCCTCAGCCAAGCTTTGCTGGAACACCTCCAGGGATGGCAACTTGAACACCTCCAGGGATGGCAACTCCACCACCTCCCTGGGCAGCCCATTCCAATGGTAAATCACACTCTCTGTGAAGAACTTCCTCCTAACATCCAGCCTAGACTTCCCCCACCACAACTTGAGACTGTGTCCCCTTGTTCTGTTGCTGGTTGCCTGGCAGAAGAGACCAACCCCACCTGGCTACAGCCTCCCTTCAGGTAGTTGTAGACAGCAATGAGGTCACCCCTGAACCTCCTCTTGTGCAGGCTGCACACTCCCAACTCCCTCAGCCTCTCCTCATGAAGCAGCAAACCTCTGGGAATAGCATGGGAAGTTTCTGAGCCTGTTGCTTTGAGTTTCTGTGTTTGCTTCCCTTCTGCAAATCAATCTCCTGCCTCAGAGACATTACAATTCAGAGACTGGCTGGTCCTTGGGTTGCAATGTTGTGTTTCAAAGCTTGTTGTGTAAGCACTGCAAAATCAAGACTATGCTGAGAGAAGCTAAAATATTGCACCTATTACTTAGGCATTCAAAAACCTCAATTGTGGTCATTCCACAGAGTTGTAAATGGATTGAGCCAATTCCTCTTCTCAGCATAGTTGGGAAGCTGAGTTGGTGGGAGCGTGGGAGTGGGAGTTGAAGGATAGGAGAAGTTTAATCATCTTTTCCCAAATTTGTTTTCACTAGCCAGAGGATTTTGTAGATAGGAGATGATAAATCCCTAGCAACACGAGCCCCTGACAGATGGTGTTAAATGGTTTTGAGAATATTTCAAAATCTGCCCTACTTTTTATTCCCCAAATGTTGTTCCCTCTCTGCTGCTTCTTCTTCTTCTTTTTTTTTTAATACAGAATTTTCCTACACTGTCTCCCACATTCTCATTTGTGTTATAATTTATGCTTCCTTATGCTCCAAAGCAGAATCCAAATCACCAATTTAAAAGGAGAAGCAACCTGCTGAATTTGAGAGCCAGTTCTTTTCCTCCCGTTCAGCTACTTCCAAACCCCCTGCCATGGCCACAGGCACCCTACCCTAGAGCAGGATGGACACAACCTCATTCAGCCTGGCCTTAAACACCTCCAGCCATGGGGTCTCAACCACCTCCCTGGGAAACCCATTCCAGCCTCTCACCACTCTCATGCTCAATAGCTTCCTTCTCACCTCCGCTCTGAATCTCTCCACCTTCACCTTTGCTCCATTCCTCCTAGTCCTGTCACTCCATGACAGCCTGAAAAGTCCCTCCCCAGCCTTTTTGTAGGTCCTCTTCAGATCTTGGAAGGCTACAAGAAGGTCACCTCACATCCTCCTCTTCTGCAGACTGAACAGCCCCAAATCTTTCAGTCTGTCCTCTTAGGAGAGCTGCTGCAGCCCTCTGAGCATCCTCCCAAAACCAACCAACCAACCAAACCCCAAAAACCCACAAACCAACATTCCAATAAAAAAAACAAGCCAAAACAAAACCCAAGCACCAAAACTCCCCCAGATCAACCAACCAAACCAGCAAAAAACCCTAAAAGGTGCATCTTTTTTGAGTTGATATGAAACACCACATCAGGACTTGTCTTTATTTGCACAGCAGGATGAAATTCTCCACATCTTCATAGGTGCTCATTAGTGACCTCATCCTAAAGCAAAGGAAGATCAGTGACTAATTACTGTCCTTCTGCCAAGGGCTCTGTTACCTTCTCCATGGAGATTTGTTCCAATTACAGCTCTGAGGGCAACTGACTTTTCTAAAGAGGCCCTGTCAGTGGCAAGGAGAGATTTCACCTTTTGCTCAGGGCTGCACTGTGTGCAAATCAAGGAAACCCCACACTGGTAAATACAGTTTCAGAGAAAGAAGTTTCCAGCATCAGAAGGTAGAATTGCACCAAACAAAAGAAATCAATCTCGTGGTTCACCACTGTTAGTAAGGAACACTCACATTTCACTGATCCAGACTTTTGTTTTCCCACTTCTGGGCTGCATCAGGAGAAGTGTGGCCAGCAGGGTGAGGGAGGTGATTCTCCCCCTCTACTCCACTCTGGTGAGACCTCACCTGGAATACTGCATCCAGTGCTGGAGCCCCTGTTCCAAGAGGGATGTGGAGACACTGGAGCATGTCCAGAGAAGGACCACGAGGATGCTGAGAGGGCTGCAGCAGCTCTGCTATGAGGACAGACTGAAAGAGTTGGGGCTGTTCAGTCAGGAGAAGAGGAGGCTCCCAGGTGACCTTCTTGTAGCCTTCCAGGATCTGAAGGGGCCTACAAAAAAGCTGGGCAGGGACTTTTTTGGCTATCAGATAGTGAACAGGACTAGGAGGAATGGAGCAAAGCTGGAGGTGGGGAGATTCAGAGTGGAGGTGAGGGGGAAGTTGTTGAGCATGAGAGTGGTGAGAGGCTGGAATGGGTTGTCCAGGGATGTTAGGAGGAAGTTCTTCTCAGAGAGAGTGATTGGCATTGGAATGGGCTGCCCAGGGAGGTGGTGGAGTTGCCGTCCCTGGAGGTGTTCAAGAGAAGACTGGCTGAGGTACTTAGTGCCATGGTCTAGTTGACTGGCTAGGGCTGGGTGCTAGGTTGGATTGGATGATCTTGGATGTCATTGAGGGTAGTGAGATACCAGAACAGGTGTCCTAGTGAAGCTGTAGGTGCTACCTCCCTGGAGGTGTTCAAGACCAGGTTGCACAGGTCCTTGAGCAACCTGCTTTACTAGGAGGTGTCCCTGCAGGGGATTTAGAACTAGATGATTCTTAAGGTCCCTTCCAATCCAAACCATTCTATATTTCTATGTTTTTTGTGCTGTTCTACCAAAAGAGACTCAGCTCCATCAAAGGTTTCATTCCACACATGAGATCATTATTTCAGAACCTAATTTCTGTCCAGGAACAGTAAGTGGTAAGTACTTGAGCACCTGGCAGCGAGTACCTGACGTGTCAGACAGGAGGGCAATAAACCTGAATGTAAGCAAGTCTTGAAAGTCAGGCTTAAGGCAGTTATATCCTAGACACCACAGCAAACCCTGATGCATAAATAAAGAGCCTGCATTGGAGGGGAGGCAAAGAGTCCAATCTGCTCTTCAGACAGATGCATGAGCTGAGAAGCATAAAAATAACACTGAAAGTGTCTCTCTCGGTAAGCAGTGCCACTCGTAGAGAGCAAACAACAGTGCTGCTTCCTGAGAAGAGTGCCAGGTGTGAACTTGCAACTTAGAAATTCTTAAGACTACCTTCATCGAGGCTGTTCAGATCTTTTTAACACTTTTCTTATGCCAGTCCAACCTAGCATCCCTCCCCAGTCAACCAACTGGACCATGGCACTAAGCGTCATCATTTTCTTGAACATATCCAGGGGTGGCGACTCCACCACCTCTCTGGGCAGCCCATTCCAATGCCAATCACTCTCTATGACAACAGCTTCCTCCTAACATCCAGCCTAGACCTCTCCCAGCACAACTTGAGACTGTGTCCCTTTGTTCTGTTGCTCGTTGCCTGGCAGAAAAGACCAACCCCCACCTGGCTACAGCCTCTCTCAGGTAGTTGCAGACAGCAATGAGGTCACCCCTGAGCCTCCTCTTCTTCAGGCTGCACACCCTCAGCTCCCTTGGCCTTTCCTCATAGGATTTATTATCATTATTTGATATTTTCATTGTATTTTATGTTGGCTCTTTACTATGGTGTATTTTCTCCTATCCTGTGATTTATTCATTTAGAAATACTGCTTAGTGTTGCAGAAAATTAATATATATATAAAGTTAGGAAGCTCTTCATGTCAAGCAATCTGGAGAAAGCAGAGAAATCAAGAAATTCAAAGGATTTAGAATCCCTTAGAGATATGAAATGCAGTTTTTATTTGGCAGAGGTTTATTGCACAAATCTAAGCAGATAAACATTTTTTTACTACAGCTCCAAAGATACAAGAAATACTTTAGCTGGCTTCCTGAACCATTTTGCCCACTGCTATAACACAGTTTCTTTTCAGGGTTGCCAGTTTGCTCTAACTGATCTTCTTGATTTGAAAAAGAAATAGAGAAGCATTCAATGAGAGAAGGATCTCCAATATTCATCTCTGAAATGAGAAAAATAGACTGATTGTTTTGGTAAACTCAAGAAGCTTCCAGTTCCTTCAGATCTTGTCCTCAGCTCATCTCAGGCTGGAATTTATTAGCCATGATGCAGTGTTAGGTCAGATGAGGTTGTCTGAAGCTTTTTGGCACTCCAATAATTAGTTATCTGCTGTTTCCAGCTGTTTATAGAGGTTGTAATTGCCTAATTTATTGTGGTGGTGGTGGTGTGTGCTCTTTAAATGATCCACTGGCAGCTGCTTCAGTTGTTTACCATTTCATGCCTTTATATCATACTTTGATCACTGTCTCACATGTCACACAAAGTCAATGAGGGATAAGAGGCTGGGGCAGATTGAGATTAACCCATGAGAAGACAGATTTTCCAGGGATATGGATGATAGTTTGGTGGTGTCACCAGGAGGCAACCATGTTCTGTAATGTGAAGAACAATTACAGCCTTTCTTTGGGTTTCTCAAGAATATATAGAAAGCAAAGGGCTTCTTCCCAGAAAGGTCTTTTCAAGGTGCCATGTCAAGGCTTAGCAGTGGAGGGATAAAATGAGCACAGAGATATGGCAGGATGCTGCCAAGAAAAAGGATTGCATCTTTGTCAGCTTTAATTCACGCTGCCCACATTGGCTTCAATGATTTCTTTGAAATTACACCATGTCTTGCTAGCAAATAACATAAGACAGAGCCAACTTCTCACCCTCTGGAAAATGGTAGGGCACCAGAACTCTCTTACGCACCCCAGTCAAGTTGGCCTCTTCTGTGCTATATCCCCACATTCTTCAGCATCATATGAAATTGGCCCTGGACCAACACAGTTCTAGAGCACCCGAATAATCACTTGGTCTGGTCTGAGTGATCTCCTATCCCCTTACTAGCAAATACAGAGGTTGGGAGATGTAGGCAATGGATGCAGAGCCACAGCTTTTCATTCTCTTCTCCTAAGACATCGCTTATCCAGCCCTGTGTGCTGCTGAGATTGCTTTTCCCCTTGCATTTTCTGTGCAAGCCTGTTTAGCCTGGAGAAGAGGAGGCTCAG
The DNA here is from genome assembly GCF_015220805.1 of Pogoniulus pusillus. Lineage (NCBI taxonomy): Eukaryota > Metazoa > Chordata > Aves > Piciformes > Lybiidae > Pogoniulus > Pogoniulus pusillus. Next base: position 43,330,663 of record NC_087267.1, read on the forward strand.
GGGTGATCTTATTACTGTCTACAAGTACCTGAAGGGACATTGTAGCCAGGTGGGGGGTGGCCTCTTCTCCCAGGCAAGCAGCAATAGAACAAGGGGACACAGTCTCAAGTTGTGCCAGGGTAGGTATAGGCTGGATATTAGGAAGAAGTTCTTCACAGAGAGAGTGATTGGCATTGGAAGGGGCTGCCCAGGGAGGTGGTGGAGTCGCTGTCCCTGGAGGTGTTGAAGCAAAGCCTGGATGAGGCACTTAGTGCCATGGTCTGGTTGATTGGTTAGGGCTGGGTGCTAGGTTGGACTGGATGATCTTGGAGGTCTCTTCCAACCTGGTTGATTCTATGATTCTATTCTATGAAGCTAGAAAAGGAGAGAAGCTACCAGTGGAGAGAAAGTCTGTGTATTATACTCTACAGTAGCAGGATTGCATATTCTGGACAAAATAAAGAAGAGCTATCTGGCTTTGCTGAGCTCTACTTAAAATAATGAGCCTGGCCACAGAAGCAGAAGAGTGATTGTACAGCAGCTGCCCTCATCCCAAACATTGCTGCTGTCTCTGGTCCAGTTCCATCAAGGATGGCTGAGTGCCAGGAACATGGGAAAATGGATATTAGCATTGCTTTAAAATGATACTTTCTTTTAATCATAACAATTGCAGGATATACTTAGGCTCTCATCCAAAATATTTTGGGTGAGATCTGATCTCTCAGGTCCAGGTGGGAAACTGAAGTGGTCTGTCCATCCTACCCTGCCTAGTTGCCCTAATTAAACAAAGAATTGCTACATATGATCAAGTTTGATTTTTGAGACAGAAGTGTGCACTTGCAGCCCAGAAAGCCAACCAGAGCCTGGGCTGCAGCAGGAGAAGTGTGGGCAGCAGGGGCAGAGAGGTGATTCTCCCTCTCTACCGTGCTCTGGTGAGACCCCACCTGGAGTACTGCTGTAATGGAGCCCCCATTACAAGAGGGATGTGGAGATGCTGGAGCTTGTCCAGAGAAGGGCCAGGAGGATGCTCAGAGGGCTGCAGCAGCTCTGCTGTGAGGACAGACTGAGTTGGGGCTGTTCAGTCTGCAGAAGAGGAGGCTGTGAGGTGACCTTCTTGTGGCCTTCCAGTATCTGAAGGGGGCCTACAAAAAGGCTGGGGAGGGACTTTTTAGGCTCTCAGGGAGTGACAGGACAGGGGGGAAGGAGCAAAGGTGGAGGTGAGGAGGAAGTTGTTCAGCATGAGAGTGGTGAGAGCCTGGAATGGGTTGCCCAGGGAGATTGTTGAGGCCCTATTGCTGGAGGTGTTTAAGGCCAGGCTGGATGAGGCTGTGGCCAGCACAATCTAGGGTAGGGTGTCCCTGGCTGTGGCAGGGGGGTTGGAACTGGATGATCCTTGTGGTCCCTTCCAACCCTGACTGATTCTGTGATTCTAAGTTATTTTACATTCTATTTGCATGGATGCAAATAGCCTGAAAAGATGTGGAACTGGAACCTATTTGCTATCTCCAAAAGTCAGAACTGGGATCAGGCCCTCATCAGTCCAACCTCATCTGTACAACTGTGTGTGATACCTTCAGTGCAGCTACAAAGCAGTGGTAGGAGCAGTCAGCTTCTGTGTCATTCTCTGGAGAGCAAAACTGACAGAAGCCACATCTTAACATCTGATTTTACACCATCTCTCCTTGTTTAATCAGATCAGCACAGATCAGGATGATCATATTGGCAAGAAGGGGAAAAAAACCCAACAAAACAGACCAAACACATTGGTTGAAAAGCAACTGAGAGTGTGGTGGATTATGTAATGTTGCAGTGAGTAACTGCATAGCTTAATTTTATGGTTTCTATGGAAACCATCAAAATGAAAGGTAAAGAGTGTTCTTGGCTCTGAAGAGAGAATGTCTTCATTGAGATGAGTGTTTGGAGGAGCAGGGATTTTGCCTGTCTCACCTGGGTTTTGGAGCACAACAAGGAATCTATGGAGGAGAGCTGGTCTGTGAGGTGTGTGAGATGTTCTCAGCCACAGCTGTGCTGCACAAGGGCCTTGCAGGTAGGTAGAGCTGTGTGAAGCTTACATATTATGCACCCTGCCATGCTCACACAGGCTCTCAGTGTGACAGAAAAGCAGAGAACAACAATGCTGGCAAGGGTCATTGTAGAAGGAAGTGCTTTGGGCTATTTCATAGAATCATAGAGTTGTAGAATCATAAAACCAACCAGGTTGGAAGAGACCTCCAACATCATCCAGTCCAACTTATCACCCAGCCCTGGCCAATCAACTAGACCATGGCACTAAGTGCCCACACCTGCAGGGACAGAAACTCCACCACCTCCCTGGGCAGCCCATTCCAACGCCAATCACTCTCTCTGCCAACAACTTCCTCCTAACATCCAGCCTAGACCTCCCTCTGGCTCAACTTGAGGCTGTGTCCCCTTGTTCTGTTACTGGTTGCCTGGCAGAATAGACCAACCCCCACCTGGCTACAGCCTCCCTTCAGGTAGTTTTGGGAAAGACCTGAACCAGTTCTGCTCTTTTGCTGAGGCTTAGCACTACAAACATCAGTGATGCTAACACAAAATCTCTTGCTGGCCTGATTAGGTTGTGAATCTGGTTCCTTATGTTTAGGCTGGATGTCAGGAGGAAGTTGTTGGCAGAGAGAGTGATTGGCATTGGAATGGGCTGCCCAGGGAGGTGCTGGAGTCACCATTCATGGAAGTGCTCAGAAAAGACTGGATGAGGCATTTAGTGTGCAAATATATACACATCTCTCCTGTGAAGAAAGGATGAGAGAGTTAGGGTTGTTCAGCCTGGAGAAGAGAAGGCACCAGAGAAACCTTATTGTGGCATTTCAGTGATCAAGTGAACCTATAAGAAAGAAGGAGACAGACTTTTTTGCAGGGACAGTCGTGGTAGGACAAAGGGAGATGGTTTTAGATTAAAAGTCAGGAGATTTAGGCTAGGTTTAAGGAAGAAATATTTTACAGTGAGGGTGGTGTAACACTGGCACAGATTTCTCAGAGAGGAGGCAGATGCCTCATTCCTGGGAAGATTCCAGGTCAAGTTAGACAGGGCTCTGAGGAAACAGATCTAGTCCAACATATCCCTGCTCTCTGTAGTGGGGTTCAACTACAACACCCTTAAAGGTCCTTTCTAACCCAAACCATTCTATGATTCTATGAGTGTAGAAGAGCAGTTGGCTACATTTACTGCTGTGAACCTACTGCTCTTATTAGTCTCATGCCTTGATACATTTTTCTTGGCATGTGGCATAGGAACTTGGTGCCCAGAATACTCTGGGTATCTGAGCTGTAATACATACACTTGTGATTACTATTTTAAAAGGCTGAGAGAACAAGATTGAAGCAGATGTGCAAGTATTTTGATCCTTATTTGCATGAGCTATGCACCAGCTTGCCCACAGCATGACTCTGATGGCTGAGAAGTGCAAATATTTAATTCTGGTGCAGGTTTTCCTGCTCTAAGACAGCCTCAGACATGGGTTGGGTTTTATTTTTCACTCTGAGGATACATCTTGCCACATCATTTAGTGCTACTTCACTCTCATCTTCTGCTGTGAGCTTTCCTTCTGTCACTTTGCTAATGTATTAAAGATCTAAAATATGTGAGGCTCAAGGTCATGTGATAACCTGGTGTCAAAAATGGGGTCTGAAATGGAGATCTGAGTGACCCTTGCTCCAAACACTGGAAGGCAGGGCTGGCTGCAGGCATAGCACTCCTTGTAAATGTTCATGGAGCCTCTGCTCCTTCTCTCAAGGCTTTAGAAGAAGCAGCAGCAATTTACTCCCTGCTTTTATCTGTTGTAGCTCTACTTATATAGATCTGGACCACTGAGGAGGCTGAGCAAACACCAGAAGCTCCATAGGGCACCATAGAATGAGAGACTTGGAAGGACTCTTTATCAGGGTGAGTAGTGATAAGATAAGGGATAGTGGTTTAAAACTGAAAAAGAGCAGACTAGTTGATTGGACAGGGCTGGTTGCTAGGTTGGACTGGATGACCTCAGAGGTCTCTTCCAACCTGGTTGATTCTATGATTCTGTGGTTCTGTGACGTATCAGGAAGAAATTCCACACTGTGAAAGTGATGAGACAGTGGCACAGGCTGCCCAGAGAAGTTGTGAATGTCACACATCCCTGGCAGTGTTCAAGACCAGATTGGATGGGACTTTGAGCAGCCTGGTCTAGTGGAAGATGTCCTTGCCCATGGCAGGGTGGTTTGAACTAAGTGATCTCTGTGGTCTCTTCCAACTCAAACCATTCTATGATTCTATCTGCTGCATGAAGGAACTCAGCTTAAATGTGCTGTAAAGAAGTGAATTCCCCCTCTCTGTTCCAGTAGCACATCTCACTGTAGGTTTGTATTGTGGCCAAAAGAGCCAATGGCGTCCTGGCCTGGATCAGGAACAGTGTGGCCAGTAGGACAAGGGAGGTTATTCTGCCCCTGTACTCAACACTGGTCAGGCCACACCTTGAGTGCTGTGCCCAGTTCTGGGCTCCTCAATTCAAGAGAGATGTTGAGATGCTGGAAGGTGTCCAGAGAAGGGCAACAAAGCTGGTGAGGGGCCTGGAACATAAACCCTATGAGGAGAGGCTGAGGGAGCTGGGGGTGTGCAGCCTGCAGAAGAGGAGGCTCAGGGGTGACTTAATTGCTGTCTACAACTACCTGAAGAGAGACTGTAGCCAGGTGGGGTTGGTCTCTTCTCCCAGGCAACCAGCAACAGAACAAGGGTATATAGTCTCATGTTGTGCCGGTGGAGGTCTAGGCTGGATGTTAGGAGGAAGTTGTTGGCAGAGAGAGTGATTGGCATTGGAATGGGCTGCCCAGGGAGGTGGTGGAGTCGCCATCCCTGGAAGTGTTCAAGAGAAGACTGGATGAGACAGTGCCATGGTCTGGTTGATTGGATAGGGCTGAGTGTTAGGTTGGACTCAATGATCTTGGAGGTCTCTTCCAAGCTCACCAGGGCAGAGTAGAGGGGAAGGAGAACCTCCCTTGATCTGCTGGACAGACTCGCCTTAATACACCCCAAGATCCCATTCCCCTATTACTGTGTGAATCCAACACCAGGTATGTTCCCAACACTTCACTGGGATAGTAGCAGTGAGTTCTTTCCAGATAAGACTGCTCAGACACTATTCAGCTTTGCTGCAAATATTAGAAAGCTACCCTCCTCTACCTACTCTTTCAGCCCCTGCTTGGTTTTGACCTCCATTTCTCTTCTTTCTTCCAAAGAAGAGCCTCTAGAAAAAAAAAAAAAAACTTGGTGATGTAAATGGTGGAGAAAAGTGCTAATGAGAGAGGCTTTTAGAACCAACTAATGCTGCATGCTAGAGAAGAGAGTAATTTGGCTTCACTATGAAGTAATTATTTTCCACTGCTCCTGAATGGATTTTCAAAAGAACTCAGCTCATGTCCCCAGTGCCATGTCCTCCTGCTCATCAACACTGTCCTGTCCATGCCCAATTCCCCTCCTACACCACACTCTCAGAGATGTTCACATGCCCATGGGATCATTTCCTATCATCCTGAAACTAGAACAAAACCATAGTTAAAAGTCTAATGGACTTTGTTTGAGTTTGTTTTTTGGGGGGAGGTTTGTTTTGTCTTGTCTTTTTTCCTCTGGCAAGTGTCCTTTCAGAGGTCCTGAATGGCTTTACTGCCCACCAAAATCATGGCAAGGTGAAGATACTCAGCCCCTTTGCTGGATTGACTCCCTGGTTTCCAAGGCAACTGTTCTTCAGCAAGATTTAATGAAAAGGTGAGGAGAACCACAAGGCCCTTTGAACATGCAGGGAAATGGAGATCTTACAGAAATGACTGTGCTTTTTAGGGGGAAAGGGCAGACAAGTGGACTGAATGGACAACAAATGAGTTGACATTTTAATGGGTTAATATGATATTGCAGAAAATGACCTGAATAAAGCAGCTCAGTGCCTACAGAGCAAAAGAAAATAAAGCAAGTATAATGGAAAGAAGAACCCTTAAAAGGCTGAGATGTGGGTTTATTCAAACTGAATGGAAATGAAAGGAACAAGTTACATCCCTTGTTACAGCCTCTTAACAGCAGTTGGTCAGAAAATTAATTGGGAGAAAAATGTATCTGTAATAACCTGACATAGGAATGATGGTTGGGTAAGCTCCATAAAACACAGCCTGTGGTATCAGTGACACAAATAAGGAGTTATTTGCAGGAGGTGTTACAGCACAGACAACAGGTATCATGGAACAGAATCAGAGAATCAACCAGGTTGGAAGAGATCTCCAAGATCATCCAATCCAACCTAGCACCCAGCCTTGTACTTCCAGGAGAGATTACAGCACAGAGAACAGGTATCACAGAATAGAATCATGGAATCAGAGAATCAACCAGGTTGGAAGAGATCTCCAAGATCATCCAATCCAACCTAGCACCCAGCCTTGTACTTCCAGGAGAGATTACAGCACAGAGAACAGGTATCACAGAATAGAATCATGGAATCATAGAATCAACCAGGTTGGAAAAAACCTCCAAGATCATACAGTCTAACCTAGCACCCAGCCCTGTACTTGCAGGAGATGCTACAGAATAGACAACAGGTGTCATAGAATAGAATCATAGAGTCATAGAATCAACCAGGTTGGAAGAGACCTCAAAGACCATCCAGTCCAACCTAGCACCCAGCCCTGTACTTTCAGGAGAGGTTACAAACCAGACAACAGGTATCATAGAATAGAATCATAGAGTCATAGAATCAACCAGGATGGAAGAGACCTCCAAGATCATCCAGTCCAACCTAGCACCCAGCCCTGTACTTGCAGGAGAGGTTACAGAACAGACAACAGGTACTTCTAGCTCTTACCTCAAGCAGTGTCATCTCTTACAGGATTATTGGCTGTACACAAAATGTCTCAGATGAAGTTTATGCTGTGCCATGCATTTTATCCACTATGGAATTTTCCAGGGGATCTTAACAAGAATGGAATTAATAATAGAATCATAGAATCAGCCAGGTTGGAAGAGACCTCCAAGAACACCCAGTTCAACCTATCACCCAGCCCTGTTCAATCAACTAGACCATGGCACTAAGTGTCTCATTCAGTCTCCTCTTCAACAGCTCTAGGGACAACGACTCCACCAAATTTTTAAGACCAAAATGACTGTTGTAAAGATAAAGAACTTTCTACCCTTTGCATGGCACAGGAGAGTTAAGCAAATACAGACTTCTGATTCTGCAAGAAATGCTGATATTTGAATACTTTTCTCCAGCTGATATCTAAATTGCAAATTTAGAAATGAAAATATTTCTTTTTTTTTTTTTTTCATTAAAATGATGTCTGAGCCTTTTCAATTTAGTATTAGAAAACTTCTTTATTTAGAACCAACCTTGATGTGAAAGTAGCTCTGGGCACTGTATCTTAAAAGGTTTTGGCAAGTCATGGGAATAATTAATTTTCCAAAGCCTTTTTTTTTGTGTGTCTGAGGGGAAATGAAGGCCAACAGCAGCCTGGCCTGTGCCAGAAACGGTGTGACCAGCAGGAGTAGGGAGGAGATCATGTCCCTGGAAAACATGATGTGTGAGGAGCAGCTGAGGGAACTGGGGTGCTTTAGTCTGGAGAAGAGGAGGCTGAGAGGGGACCTTATTGCCCTCTACAACTACCTAAAAGGAGGTTGTGGTTAGGCTGGAGATGGTCTCTTCTCCCAAATTACTAATGATAGGACAAGAGGAAATGGACTCAAGCTACATCAGGGTAGGTTTAGATTGGATGTTGGGAGGAAGTTCTTTCCTGAGCAGGTGGTCAGGCACTGGAACAGGCTGCCCAGGGAGATGGTGGAGTCACCATCCCTGGAGGTGTTTAAAAGGAGAGTGGATGTGGAACTTGAGGCTATGGTCTAGTGATAAAGGCTGCTGGGATGAAGGTTAGACTGGCTGATCCTGGCGGTCCTTTCCAACCACAGCAATTCATAGTGCTTAGATGTCATGCTGAGGGATTTGGTTTAGTCAAGGACTTGTCAGTGTGAAACTAATGCTTGGACTCGATGAGCTTGAAGGCCTTTTCCAATCTAAGAAATGCTGTGATTCTGTGAAGATAGGAAAGACATATTGGTCAACATAGGGGGAATGATGTAGTTTTTCCTTTTTTTGCTAGTTGTTATCTGTAAAATGTTTCCATGACTGTGTGAGGTCCTGAATATTATTAAAGACTGGGCCAGTGAGAGCTCTGAATATCAAAATGAATAAATAAGATTTTGGAAAAAATACCATCTCACATTAATTAATTTCCCCTTCATAACAGCCACTGTGATCCCCACTAATTCTGAGGGGATGTGTGCTAGCTTGAGCCTAGCTGGGATATTTTGGTAAGAAGAATTATATTACAGGCTGTGAAAAGGAAACAATGGTGATGTCTACTGCACTCGTAGGCTTGCTGAGATGTATAAGAACAAGAACATAAACATAGCTAAGGGAGTCTCTCTCTGGGCTTTGGGCTGCACTTTTCTCTCTAACTTGCTGCATGACTAATCTGTGGTGTACTTCCTAACCCCTCTGGCTGACCCTCCAAACTACCTTGAAAGTAAGCAAAGTCTGGGGTAAAGTAGAGGGGTGGGGAGAAGGTGGAAGGGTGGTTGAGAGCCTGTCCTGGGGACTCAGGATTCTGAGAGGGCTGTTCTGTTTCTGTATTACTTTTTAACTCGTCTATTTCTGTCTATAGCTGTATATACTGTAAATATCTGCTTGTGTATTGTGCTAAGCTACAAAAATAAAACTTCATTCAATTTCCAGATCAGCTGAGTTTAGTCTGGGTGACTTTTCTTACCTGTCAGGGGGTAGGTAATGCTCAAACCATCACAGGATGGTAAATCTGTGCCACCTCGGAGCCAACAGCAGACTTATCCAGCTGTGACTTACATTCAAGAGACACAGCCCTGCACAGGTTAAAGCCTTAAGTAGCTTCAGGGAGCAAAGGCAGAGACAAAGAAACAACTTTTCTATTGCTTTGTGTGACTCTGATACCACTCACCCCAGGTGGGATGTCACCATCTCTACTTCACAATCAGACCAATGACAGAGACTCAGTATGCTTGGAGGCTCATGCTGCATTTCAATTTGTACATCAGGCTTTATCTGTTTGGTTTTAATCTGGTATGTCATCTATTTGTGTGGAAGGGTCCTCGTTCAGAGCTCCAAAGAGAGCGGCATGCTTTAATACGGTTGTGGTAGGGAGAGATGTGAGTGAACAAGCTGAACATGAGCCAGCAGTGTGCCCAGGTGGCCAAGAGAGCCAGTGGCATCCTGGCCTGCATCAGGAATGGTGTGGTCAGCAGGAGCAGGGAGGTCATTCTGCCCCTGTACTCTGCACTGGTTAGACCACACCTTGAGGACTGTGTTCAGTTCTGGGCCCCCCAGTTTAGGAGGGACATTGAGATGCTTGAGCGTGGCCAGAGAAGGGCGACGAGGCTGGGGAGAGGCCTTGAGCACAGCCCTACGAGGAGAGGCTGAGGGAGCTGGGATTGGTTAGCCTGGAGAAGAGGAGGCTCAGGGGTGACCTTATTGCTGTCTACAACTACCTGAGGGGTGGTTGTGGCCAGGAGGAGGTTGCTCTCTTCTCTCAGGTGGCCAGCATCAGAACGAGAGGACACAGCCTCAGGCTGTGCCAGGGGAAATTTAGGCTTGAGGTGAGGAGAAAGTTCTTCACTGAGAGAGTCATTGGACACTGGAATGGGCTGCCCGGGGAGGTGGTGGAGTCACCGTCCCTGGAGCTGTTCAAGGCAGGACTGGACGTGGCACTTGGTGCCATGGTCTGGCCTTGAGCTGTGTGGTAAAGGGTTGGACTTGATGATCTGTGAGGTCTCTTCCAACCTTGGTGATACTGTGATACTGTGATACTGTAATTATCCCTTCTAATACAATGCTTGAAGGTCACAGTTTTAGCATCTTTGAAATGTTTTGGCCTTGTCAGCAATTTCTGCTCAGGAGCCTTTATGGGTGACTTTAAAACGGTGTCTCCAACCATAAAGTTCTCCCAGTCTTTAATCTTATCGCCTGTTTTCCTGAGTGTTATAGCCAAGATCACTTGACTAATTCAGCTTACAAAGTACTACTGGGAAAGAGTATTTATGGTAGTCCCAGCAAGGACAACCAAATTAGCTGTAACAAGCAGCCAGCCCAAAGAAGAAATAAAATGAGGGAGTGAGATAATTTGGAACGCAGTGTAAAAGAGGCACAAATCATTTACTAAAGGTTTTCCCTGGAGGAACCTTTTCAAGCAGCTGAACATCAGGACAGAGGAGGGGAATGAGGTCAATTGTATTTAAACACAATGTGTGTGTTTTATTTTTTCACAATGATCATAATTTGTCAAACTTTATGGGCCAGATTCTTTCCTTGGTTTAAGTGACAGTAGAATTTAACTCATTGAAATAAGAGTTTGTCTTTAGTAGGCAGGAAGGTGAAGAGAGAGCTTGATTTGGTGGGAACTGCAAAGCATCCTTTGAAGTGGAATGGCAGTGCCTAAAGCTGGGAAATAAAAATGGAATATAAACATGAAGCAGAAAGGACTTTATCAAGTAGTTTAGCAAACAAACAACAAATATCTGCAATTCTTCAGCAGGCTTCTGGGTTAGATTGCTCTCTTGCACATAGGTTCAGCATTCCATGCTTTACATTCCTCTCATTCTATTTGTAAATCAAAGTCTAGGCAAAAATAATAGAAGCACTGGAGTCCAGAAGGACAAATGGTGAGAGGAACAAATATTACCTTCATTCTCAGGTGCTCAAACTGCTTTTTCCTCCCTTACTTCAGATGAAAGCCTGTTCTAAGTTCAAAAAAGACACCATCTCACCATCTCCACTCCCTACAAGCTGGATGGGTGTGTCAATCTGCTAGAGGGTCAGGGAGTCTTACAGTAGGATATGGGCAGGTTAGATTGATGGGCCAAGGTCAATTGTATAAAGCTAAACAAGGTCAAGTGCCAGGTCCTTCACTTGGGTGGTAAACAACTCCATGGCAAGCCACAGACTTGGAGACATGCAGTTGGAAAGCTGCAACTTGAAAAATGTAACTTGAGTTATTGGATGATATAGATATAGATATAGATATAGATATAGATATAGATAGAGATAGAGATAGAGACAGAGATAGAGATAGAGATAGAGATAGAGATAGAGATAGAGATAGAGATAGAGATAGAGATAGAGATAGAGATAGAGATACATGTGCTGGTTTGAGACTAATTGAAATATTTTACTGAGAGAAATTAAATCCTTAGCTGTGAGAAGAAAGAAGAGAACCAACAGTAACCTATATCATCATCCTTCTGCTGAGAAATGCAACTAGTAAAAATACAGATAAGATGGGCACTTTTCACACACTGCTCAGCACTCGCTCCTGGTTGTGCTTTCTTTATAGCAGTTTGGTCTCTGTGGCTGCCTCTGCCTTAACTCTAATCTGATCTAACCCTTTTTCCTCTAACCTCCTTGTTGGGTTTTTTTTTGACATCTCACCTCAGATCTCCAGATTTATCACATGAGATATATGTGGGTTGATCTGGTTATTTCTGAAGGGAAGGAAAGAGGGAAGAGGGGATTGCGTCGGGAGGCTCTTGGGGACTCTTGTTTCCAGCAGGGGTATTGTATTTCTGTACTACTTTTCACTTGTATGTAAGTGTATATATCTGTGTATTTATGCTTGTTTATTGTGCTAAACTGTAAATATAGTTTCATTCCATAAATCTCATCTGGCTGAGTCTAATCTGGGTGATTTTCTAAAGTGTGGGGGTGGTGGGGAACACCCAAACCATCACAATATAGATATAGGTATAGATATAGATGTAAATTATGTAGATATAGATTATATAGCTATAGATGATATAGATACACATATAGATATAGATATAGAAGAGTCAGCAATATTTCCAGGTGACCAACAAAGCCAATAGCATCCTAGCTTGTATTAGAAACACAATGTCCAGCAGGAACACGGAGGTGATTGTCCTCCCGTACTCAGCCAGGGAGGTGAGTCCACAGATCAAACATTATGTTCAGTTCTGGGACCCTCACTATAAGAAGACCCCTCTCTATAAGAAGGTGCTGGTGTGTGTCCAGAAAAAGGCAACAAAACTCATGAAGGGCCTAGAGCACATGGCCTATGAGGAGCAGTCGAGGTTCAGTTTAGAGAAAAGCCCACTCAGACCATCTTATTCAGAGAAGAATCTTGCCCAGCTGTAGTGTTCTCTGAAGTTCCTGTGAAGTTCTGGTCTTATTTGGGCATCATTGCATTAATGAAACATCATAATGAAAAATTGGATTTGATTAGTTTTTATTTGAGAGGAGGAGGAATTGAGGACGATGCAAAACAGGATGGTCAAACTCATGCTGAAGCCTTGTGGCAGAGCTGTCTCAGGCACAGCTTTGTGCTTTCTGCTATAGATGATGTTACCTCTGCTTCAGTGGGAATGATTAATAATAAAGGCATGAATGAATGAATTGAGTGGGAATGAATAAGCTTCAGCACTAGATTTTTAATCAAGGAATCAGAGTTTATTAGCAGGTTATTGCAATACCAAAACAGCATAGAGGAAAAAATGACTGATTATCATAGTGATTAGGGAAAAAAGAAATCTTAGTAACTCAAACACTCCCCTTTTCCCTGTTATTAAGTTCCAGGGTAAATCTTCAGCTCACATCATTCTTTGTGGCACTGTTTTAGCATTGGATATGTGGTCGGATCTACTGAAGGCTACATCTGAGCTACTTCTTGAAATGCTCCCTTTTCACTGCGGATGGAGAGAAAACAGAATATCTTTGGCTTGAAGGGATCATCAAGATCATCTAGTCCAACCTTCAACCACGCTCTGCAAGGTTACCACCAAACCATGTCCCAGCACCAGGCCTGCAAGCTGTTTAAACACCTCCAGGGATGGTGACTCCACCACTGCCCTGGGCAGATCATCCAATGTTTGATAAACCTTTCAGTGAAGAAATATTTTCTAATACCCAGCCTAAACCTTCCCTGATGTAGCTTGTAAATACCTCCTCTAGTGCTGTCACTTGCCACCAGGGAGTCTTCTGGCCCCCTCCTTGCTCTAACCTCCCTTCAGGTATTTGTAGAGAGTAATGAGGTCTCCATTCAGCTTTTCACAAGAGTGGGGTCCTGGGTAACTCCCAAACCATCACAATGCCATAGCTGGGTGTTCTACCTGGACCTCCATCTAGATAAGAGAAAGGCCCTACATCTGCATTGCTGTTGGAAGAGTTGTCTCAAACCCTTGTTCAATGACCTATATTTGGTGGGAACATGTCCTGGGACAGGAGACACTCAAGGAGTTTAGTCCTGCCAAAAGGATCAGGCCATAAAGAATACAATCTGCCCTTCTCAGCACAGACACATATCAGCAAGGAAGTCTTTATGTCCAAGGAAACAGATTAACTGAGTGAAGAGCAGCTATGAGTTACTGAATCATAGAATCAACCAGGTTGGAAGAGAACTTCAAGATCATCCAGTCCAACCTATCAACCCAGCCCTATCCAATCAACTAGACCATGGCACTAAGTGCCTCAACATACATGTCAGGATTTTGTTGTGACACATCTGCTGTAAATGTCTTCCTTTCTGAGCCAACAGGAAGTAGCTGCTGAAAGTCATCTCAGCTTGAGGTTTTGCTGGCCATAACTCATGCTGCCATTCATGGGAAGAGGTAAACACTTTAAGCAGCTGTGGCTTCACCAATTTGCTCTTGGAGCTGTCTGGCTGAAGTGGCGTCAGAAATAAGTTTGATTGTGGTGAGGAGTCCAGATTTCCTGATGGAAATCCATGAAGGAGGCAAGGGAAGAAATGAAAGCAAGCAGAGCCACTACAAAGCCAAATCCTCCTGTTATCCTCTTGCCCATTGCCTTGATGAACATATTGTGTGGGTTTTTTTTCTCTCTTTGAGGTCAGTTTTTATGTAATGTCATAAAGATGTGCTGCTTGGAGAGAACATAAATCCTTTGATTGTTTAATTAGTGACTAGGGGGGGTAGTCTCTCCCTCTGCCTGCAGACTCACAACTCACATCTGGGTGTGCCAGCTTCCCAGCGCACTTTGGGGAATAAGGATGCCCTTGAGATTGGGAAATGAAAGCAAAGCAATCTGGGCAGCCTCAGATCTGTCCCTGCACTAAGTTGCTGAGAAACAGCAGTTTAGCTATGCTGAGTTTTTTCTTGTTTTTAATTGACAAGGCCTTACATCCTTTGATCTTTGAAGGGCATGTTTATCCAACATTGTTCTTTGCAGCTAGACTGCTTCTGGTTACAAATTGTGAGAGTCATGTTCTGTTTCAATGAGACAATAGGATTTAATTATTAGCAGTCTTCAAAGACAAATGCGGGGCTTACAATCTTCTCTGATTACAAGGTCAGAACAGCAGATCTAATGCTGAGAAGAAGCAGAGTTGAACAATCTTGTTTACAGTATTCTGGGGAGGGGGGTGGAAAAGACCATTCTTAATTTTGAATTCATATTTCTTCAAATTTTCTATATTTGTAAAAAAAGAAAAAAAATAAAGAGCCAATCAGCATATAAATTAGGAGATTGAATGGGTTTCACTTCTTCAACCTTATTCAAGGTTGGTTGCCCTTATGAAATGCATGCATTGTGCTTGAATGCTAAATTCAGGAGTAGAAAGGCATCATTCTGTGGACAGCTATTGTCAGGGGATCGAACAAAGTGATCAGCTTGATCTAGGGTAGGGTGTCCCTCGCCACAGCAGGGGAGTTGGAACTGGCTGATCCTTGTGGTCCCTTCCAATCCTGACTGATTCTATGATGCTATCAAAATGTTGATTCTGGGCTTTAAAATGAGAAGTAGTTATCTGCATTAGTTAAAAACAGAATGAGGGTGGTGAGACACTGGCACAGGTTGCCCAGGGATGCTGTGGCTGCTCCCTCCCTGGAAGTGTTCAAGGCCAGATTGGATGAGACCTTGAGCGACCTGTTTTAGTGGGAGGTGTCACTGCCTATGGCAGGGGGTTGGAACTGGATGATCCTTGAGGTCCCTTCCAACCTAAAGCAGTTTATGATTCTATGATTCTGCTATAAAAGGAAGGTACTGGCATAATCTATTCAGAAGAGTAGCACATTGCAAAGTTACTTTAGGCACATAGAATCATAGAATCAACCAGGTGGGAAGAGGCCTCCAAGATCATTCAGTCCAACCTAGCACACAGACCTAGACAATCAACTAGACCATGTCACCAAGTGCCTCAGCCAGGCTTTAGTTGAACACCTCCAGGGATGGTGACTCCACCACCTCCCTGGGCAGCCCATTCCAATGCCAATCACTCTCTCTGCCAACAACTTCCTCCTAACATCCAACCTAGACCTCCCCCAGCACAACTTGAGACTGTTAACATTAAGCAACAAATGAAAATTCCTTTGACCATCCTCCTGTATTAAGAACATAGAATGAAAAGAGAGATTTTGCTTTCTAGACAGCGGCAGAGTTTATCATACTTATTACAGAACCCAGTGAGGACTTTGTCCGCTGGTTCAATGATCTGTTTTCACCACTGAGTGGTACTCAATGCTATTCCTTACAGGAATAGCACTGAGTCCTTTTAGGAGGAAGTTCTTGCCAGAGAGAGTGATTGGCATTGGAATGGGCTGCCCAGAGAGGTGGTGGAGTTGCCATCCCTGGAGGTGCTCAAGAAAAGCTTGCATGAGACACTTAGTGCCATGGTCTGGTTGATTGGCTAGGGCTGGGTGCTAGGTTGGACTGGATGATGTTGGAGGTCTCTCCCAACCTGGTTGATTCTATGAATCTATAATACATGAAGAGCAAGGCCAAACACTTGCCTAGATGAACCTGATTCAGAGGTTAACCAAAAGGAGGACTAGAATATTATTGGGAAAAAAGGAGCAGAGTTATGCAAATCAGCTCAAATAATTTGCATCTAGGGAAAACTTCTTTTTTAGGGCAGGTATCACCTAAAGTGTAAAGAATGGCAAGCATCAGGTGGGGTATTGTGATAAGGGTTTGGTGTTTATGTGACAAACTGAAGTGCTGGCCTTACTAAGTCTGACTTACCATGAAGCTACTGATTCAGACAGATGCTGTCCTTCTTCATGGAAATGTCTTGATTTTTAAGGTTTTGTTGTTGTTGTTGTTTCCAACAGAGAGAAATAGGAAATTGTAAGATATGTTGTGTATCACAGAGAGAAATTTTGGGAAGGGAAGGTGAATGGTGATGATGCTGAAAGCATCTGAAGTCAGGTAAGATGCCTCCCATGGTGTTTCTTTAACTTGTCTGGGAGCAGGAGCAGAAATCTAGGCACCAAATCATTCTGTGAGTTCTAGAACTGATGTGTCCTTGGGTTTCAGGCTGATAAGTTGTTAGCAAAAGCTTTGTGAAATAGCTTATTGTATTAGGTATAGGTTTCTAGTTTCTACTCAGATTAACACCTTTTCCTGTATCCTTTTTCATAGAATCATAGAATAGAACCATAGAATGGTCTAGCTTAGAAGGGACCTCGAGCATCATCCAGTTCCCCGTAAGCAGGGGACACCCTCCACTAGAGTAGGTTGCTCAAGGCCTCATCCAACCTGGCCTTGAACACCTCCAGGGAGGAAGCAGCCAAAACCTCCCTGGGCAACCTGTGCCAGTGTCTCACCACCCTCACTGTAAAGAGCTTCCTCCTAACATCTAGTTTGAATCTACTCTCTGCCAGTTCAAACCCATTACCCTTTGTCCTGTTGTTACAAGACCTCGTCACTAGTCCCTCCACAGCCTTCCTGTAGCCCCCTTCAGATACTGGAAGGTCACTATAAGGTCTCCTCAAAGCCTTCTCTTCTCCAGGCTGCAGAGCCACAACTCTTGTAACCTGTCCTCATAGCAGAGCTGCTGCAGCTCTCTGAGCATCTTTGTGGCCCTCCTCTGGACTGGCTCAAACAGTTCCATGTCCCTCTTGTGTTGGGAGCTCCTGAACTGCACACAGGACTCCAGGTGGGGTCAGAGAAGAGTGGAGTGGAGTAAAGTGTGGCTGCTGGCCACACTTATCTTGATGCAGCCCAGCACACAGTTGCTGTCTGGGCTGCACTCACACTGTTGGCTCATGTTGAGCTTTTCATCACCCTAGACCCCCAGGTCACAGTATCACAGTATATCACAGTATCATCGGGGTTGGAAGAGACCTCACAGATCATCAAGTCCAACCCTTTCCCTCAGGGCTGTTCTCCAGCCATTCACCACTCAGCCTGTGTCTGTGCCTGAGATTGCACTGACCCAGGTGCAGGACCTTACACTTGGCCTTGTTTCATCTTTGAAATCCTTGGATCTGTTTGAAGATCTCACATCGCATAGTGTCCTGCTCTGGGATTAGTCCCACTGACCTGGTAGGTTAGAGGAAATCAGGTTAAAGGAAACCAGGTAATTAAGACCTCAATCCATTGAGGGTTCTATACTCATTAACTGCCCATACCCTAGTCCAGCAATTAACATAATACTCCCAAAACAATCACTAGATAACCATACCTGGGATTTTGTTTTAATACAGACTGATCCTGTATTCCTGGTACCCCCAGAACCTACATTTCTGTCTCTGGAGGCGAACTCCCCAAGTCAAAATTCATGGTTTGAACTGTAACTCTGTGACAAAAGGCAGGATAAAACTTTTAGCTAAGCAAAATCCCCAACCGTATTTGTTGCCATGAAATAACAGCTGGACCATGTCTGGGATTTGCTTGGTGAGGCTTTCTTCTTCTTGTATATTTTGTCTTAGAGGGCTCCTGTGATATAAACCAGCCTTGTTCCACACAGCATCTCTCAGAATCCCAGTCCCCAGTGACATTACTGTATTAAAGATTACAGCAACAGGCAACATTATTGCTTCAGTCATGTTCCTACAATGGGTTCTGATGCATTTTTATTGTGATGGGCTTGGTCTGTGCGTGTAAGGCTGCTGAATCTCACAAGGTGAATGATCTTTCTCAGTCGATTTGACCAGGACACAGATCTGTTTCCATTTCCTATCACACAACTGTGAGCAGATAAATCAACTGGGTTTTTGGGTAGGGTTTGTTTGTTCATTCACTTTGGCTTTGGCTTTGGCTTTGGCTTTGGCTTTGGCTTTGGCTTTCCCTTTCCCTTTCCCCTTCTCTTTTCCTTTTCCTTTTCCTTTTCCTTTTCCTTTTCCTTTTCCTTTTCCTTTTCCTTTTCCTTTTCCTTTTCCTTTTCCTTTTCCTTTATTTTCTTTTCATTTTCCTTTTCCTTTTCCTTTATTTTCTTTTCCTTTTCCTTTTCCTTTTCCTTTTCCTTTTCCTTTTCCTTTTCCTTTTTTTTCTTTTTCTTTTTATTATTATTTTTCTTTCTTTTTTTCTTTTCCTTTTTCTTTTTCTTTCCTTTTCCTTTCCTTTTCCTTTTTTTCTTTTTCTTATTCTTTATCTTTCTTTTTTCTTTTATTTTTTGTTTCTCTTTCTTCTTTCTTTCCTTTTTCTTTTTCTTTTCCTTGTCCTTTTCTTTTTATTTTTCTTTTTCTCTCTTTTTTTCTTTTTCTTTTTTATTTTCCTTTTTTCTTTCCTTTTTATTTTCTTCTTTTTTCTTTTATCTTTTTGTATTTTCTTTTTTTTTTCTTTTTCTTTTTCTTTCCTTTTTCCTTTTTCTTTTTTTTTAATCTTTCCTTATTTTCTTTTTAATTAAATTTTTCTTTGCCTTTTTCTTTTTCTTTTATTTTATTTTCCTTTTCTTTCTTTTTTTTCTTTTCCTTTTTCTTTTATCTTTCCTTATTTTCTTTTTAATTTCCTTTTTCCTTTCCTTTTTTCTTTTCCTTTTCCTTTTTCTCTTTTTCTTTTTCTCGTTTTCTCTTTCTCTCTTTCTTTTTCTCTTCCTTTTCCTTTTTTTCCTTTTTCTTTTCCTTCCAAATACTTAAGTTCCTAAGCCACACTAATTTCAGAGCTCAAAAATCAAGTATAAGTTAACTTTTGGACACAGGTCTAATTTTAAGCACCTACATGAGGGTGTGCTTGCCTAAAATCTCTCTTTACAGCTGAAGAAAATAGCTATAGTCAGAGGGCAGTGCAAACTACAAAAGAGTTCCTTATCTCCTAGGTCTGTAGAGATGCTTTGTGCCCTCAGTGTGCACCTTCAGTCTGGTACCTAAAGTTAAATGGAATGAAAATGGGCCTCTGTGTCAGAAAGAAAATGAGCCTTTGTGTCAGAATTCATCCTACTTCATTTTAGATATCTGAAACACAATATCTGAGGATGGGTAGAAACCCTCACCTCCTCTTGTAGTCAGTGAGCAAACCCCTGAAGGGTAGCTCATCTCACCTTAGACAACCATACTCACCTCCTTTTAGGCAGTTGTGAAGAATCTGTATTAGAGAAGAATTCAATCTGTAAAGCTGTAATTAATAATTAATTAGAATCAGTCAGAGCAAATTAGTAATCAAAATACTCTAATCCACTTGGAAAGCTTCACTTTGAATAGGTATAAATATAATCATAGAATAGTTTTGTTTGGAAAGAGAAGATTGGATGAGGCACTCTCAAGTTGTGCCAGGGTAGGTATAGGCTGGATGTTAGGAAGAAGTTCTTCACAGAGAGAGTGATTTCCCATTGGAATGGGCTGCCCAGGGAGGTGGTGGAGGCACCGTCCCTGGGGGTCTTCAAGAAAAGACTGGCTGAGGCACTTAGTGCCATGGTCTAGTTGACTGGCTAGGGCTGGGGGATAGGTTGGACTGGATGATCTTCAGGTCTCTTCCAACCTGGTTGATTCTATGATGCTATGATTCCCTGGATGCTTTCCTGTGCAAACTACCCTAGGGGATGCTGCCTTGGCAGGGAGGTTGGATCTCTGGAAGTCCCTCCCAACCTCTAAAGTTCTGTGATTCTGGGGACACAGTCTCAAGTTGTGCTGGGGAAAGTATTGGCTGGATGTTAGGAGGAAGTTCTTCACAGAGAGAGTGATTGGCATTGGAATGGGCTGCCCAGGGAGGTGATGGAGTCTCTGTCCCTGGAGGTGTTGAAGAAAAGCCTGAATGAGGCACTTAGTGCCATGGTCTAGTTGACTGGATAGGGCTGGGTGCTAGGTTGGACTGGATGATGTTGGAGGTCTCTTCCAACCTGGTTGATTCTATGACTATTCTATGACTGTGACTAGTCTATGACTAATAGGAGCAGACATGTTTGAAATGCCTGTGTGGGGACTCTGATGGGAAGAACCGAAGAGTTATTTCCACAGAGAAAGAAAAACACTGCAAAAAAACTTACACAAGGGATAACAAAAACCCTATAAAACTAACTAAGAAAGAATGGAGCATACAGAGACAATTTGTTGTTGGTGGGGGCCAGTGTGTGAATTTAGCTTCATGGCAGGCAAAAGTCAAACCCAACCTTTGTGTTAGTCGTAACAGTACAATGTGCACTCTGTCTAATTACAGCCACTTTGGGGTTCTTTTATGGGGCTGTTCATAGAATCATAGAATCAGGCAGGTTGGAAGAGACCTCCAAGATCATCCAGTCCAACCTAGCACCCAGCCCTAGCCAGTCAACTAGATCATGACACCAAGTGCCTCATCCAGACTTTTCTAGAAGACCTCCAAGGATGGTGCCTCCACCACCTGCCTGGGCAGCCCATTCCAATGCCAATCACTCTCTCTGTGAAGAACTTCCTCCTAGCATCCAGCCTATACTTGTCCTGGCACAACTTGAGACTGTGTCCCCTTTCTCAGTTGCTGGTTGTCTGGGAGAAGAAAGCAACCCCCACCTGGCTACAACCTCCCATCAGGTAGCTGTAGACAGCATCATCAGGCATCCTCTCGTACTAGCAGGCAGCTTACGCCGTCCTAAAAGCATCTACTCGAGGAAGAGATGAGGAGCCAAACTCTGAGTAAATGTTTGCTGCCCTCTTGTGTACAACTGCAAAAAGACACAAGCAAGTACGCAAGAGCCCTGATTTTGTTTCTTAAGACTTTCAGCTCCTGGGAGAGTGTCTGTTATGTATTTAGCTCCGATTCGTGCCTGTGAATCACCCGCGAGTTGATCCAGGTATCTGCCAGTGGGATCCGGGCCCTTGCTCTCCCACCATCTGCTTGCTGTACCCGTGGCTTGTCATGTATTTTGGTAGCCTTTCTTGCTCCATGTGGGCAGTGGGGAAAGGGCTGCGGGGGGAAGGCTGCTCCTTGACTGCACTCTGTGAGAGCAGACACGAGATGGATCCGATCCGAGCCAGCGCAGGCAGCCTCTGAGCTGGCCAGAAAGCACTGCACTGTGGCTCCTTCCCTGCTTGAAACACAGAATCATAGAATCAGTCAGGTTGGAAGAGACCTCCAAGATCATCCAGTCCAACCTAGCATCCAGCTCTAGACAATCAACCAGACTATGACATTAAGTGCCTCAGACAGGCTTGTCTTGGACACCTCCAGGGACAGTGACTCCACCACCTCCCTGGGCAGCCCATTCCAATGCCAATCACTCTCTCTGCCAACCCTCCTAACATCCAACCTAGACCTCCCCCAGCACAACTTGAGACTGTGTCCCCTTGTTCTGTTGCTGCTTGCCTGGCAGAAGAGATCAACTCCCACCTGGCTACAGCCTCCCTTCACATAGTTGTAGACAGCAATGAGTAATGCTACCTTCTTCCAGTTTGAAACCATTACTCTTCATCCTATCACTACACTTCACTGATAAAGAGTCTTTCCTCATCTTTCTTCCAGGCCCTTCTATGTACTGAAAGGCTGAAATAAGGTGTCCCAGGAGCCTTCTCTTCTCCAGGTTGAACAACCCCAACTCAGACTGTTCTCATATGCCAAGGAAAATGCCAAGTACAACCCTTTAAATCTTATTTAATCTATGCTACATACTCACTTTCTGCATATCACACGAGTTATTACATTTAAATGTCATTCTTAGTGCCTGTGCAAGTGACCTTTCTCAAACCTATATCTCCGCTTCTTGTGTTTATTGTTAAAAATTAACATCTCACTACACAAAACCCCTCCACAAGCTAATCAAAGGATAATCATAGAATCATAGAATCAATCAAGTTGGAAGAGACCTCCAAGATCATCCAGGCCAACTGTGAGAGTCTGATCCTATCTCTCGTTCATCAACGAAGATAAAGATTGCATCGTCCCTCCTTAATCAACAAAGATAAAGAAGATTGCATCATCTCTCCTTAATCTTGTTACTTCTGGGACTCAGACTCAGGGGCTTGGCCCAAAGCTCAGGGATGCAAATCAACAGACCATACCTTTGAAACTCCTGGACCTCACCTGGCTGGAATGCCCAGGAAACCTACATCTTATCTCAGCTACCCCCCAAGGGAAAAGGTTTATGTGTATGTAGGGCGTGGACAGCTGCAGCTCGGGAGGGGACGGAGGCCCTCCCCCCGGCGATGCCGGACCCCTGCGAATGTGTGAGAATGCACAGGAAGATGCCCTGGGGGGCTGCAGCTGGACACTGAGCAGAAAACTGTATAAAAAGGCAGGGGAAATGCCTGCCAAAGTGTGGTATTCCCAGCGGACCACCAGTGCCATCTCCATCGGACCACCAGTGGCATTCCCAGCAGACCACCAGTGGCACCTCCAGCAGACCACCAGTGGCATTCCCAGCAGACCACCAGTGGCACCTCCAGCAGACCACCAGTGGCATTCCCAGCAGACCACCAGTGGCACCTCCATCGGACCACCAGTGGCATTCCCAGCAGACCACCAGTGGCACCTCCATCAGACTACCGAGGGCAGACCATCACCAGACCACCAGACCTGCACACCACCTGAAGAACCTCTGACAAACTCCACTGAAGATCACCCCTGGGCCACACACCCATCTCTCTCTCTCCCCTTCATCTGCGGCTGAGGGTAATATGATCACAGCCTTTTTCCTTCCCTGCTCCCTCTTCTCTTCTCCATCGTTCTCTTTATCTTTTTCTCTCCCCCTTCTCCCCTCTCTCCCTCTGTTCTGATCTTTCTCTCTCCCCCTTCTCCCCTCTCTCCCTCTGTTTTGCCCAACCTCATCCTTTAATAAATAGTTTCACGGTGATATCTGGTCTTGTTTGCACCTTAATTTCACAACACGGAATCCATAAGAACTGGTCTAGCTCCTGTGGACAGAGATACTGTTCATCTCTGCTCCTCTCGACCTTGACACCAACCTACCACTCAGCCCTAGACAATCAACTAGACCATGGCACTAAGTGCCTCAGCCAGGCTTTTCTTGAACATCTCCAGGGACAGAGACTCCATCACCTCCCTGGGCAGCCCATTCCAATGCCAATCACTCTCTCTGTCAGGAACTTCCTCCTAACAACCTAGACCTCTCCCAGCACAACTTGACACCGTGTCCCCTTCTTCTGTTGCTGGTTACCTTTGATTAAGACACAGTAGCATGATGCTGCAATGTGTAGACTTAAATAAACAGTGAGGGCATTGACTGCCATTTCTCAGATGGGACTAAGCTGTAATGGTTCTGGCTGCTTTCACTTTAGGGTTTTTATGACTTGTTGTGCAGAGAACCCATCTGAGGAAGACGAGTTTCCATCTCTGTCACATTTCCTGTTTAGCTGCTTTGGCTGGTGGAGTTTTCAGGGCTCTGCTGGGGCAGAATGGTGCAGTTGACACTTTTCTTTGCTGCCTGTGCCTGCAGAGGGCAAGAAAAAAAGAAAGCAAGACTTTTGTGCCAAGACTATTTGCTTTTGTGTCACATAGTGCTGGCACCTCTGCAGAAGAGGCACCAAGGGTGAGAGGGAGGAGATGAGCAAGAGGAGGGACCAAGGGAAGGCTGTGGTAGAAATTAAAAATCATTATGAGTTATGAATATTATTTTCTGTATTAATATTATTTTTATTAAGAATATTTATTTAATTGGGAAAATTCTCTGAGATTCTTTGGGGTTTTGGTCGACAGGAAGTTGTTGCACAAAGGCTATTTAGGAACATGGAATTAAACAGCTTAAATGATCAAAACTTGGAAAAACAGGAATGTGAAAACAGGCAAATTCCAGCTATGGTTATGGAGCTTAGCATTAACTCCAGCAGATGTACCCATGACACTTTAGTCCCTGAGCAAGTTTCCTGTACAAAGAGGCTTCCAAAACTCATGATAATGATCCCAGGGTAAAATATAAACTATTCCAGGCAGAGGAGAGAAGAACTGAGCTTCTGTATGATGAGCTGCATACACCTGGCCACTGCGATTCCCAGTTAACAAGGCGCTGGTCCTGGTGGAGGGTCAATGCAGAAAGGTGGCTTCTAAATCACCCCTCCATTAAATACATCATTTTGAAAATGAAACTGGCCAATAGACACTGGCATCATTGTTCTGGCCAATCAATTCAAAGCTTCCTGCCTTCTGTGACCACACAGGCACCTGGCACCTGACATGTGGTGCTAAGCCCCTAACCCTCAAGGCTTTGCTGAGGCCAAACCCTCCATAGTTTTGCTTATTCTACTCCACTCCCGGACCTGCAACAGGAGGAGGGGAGCAAGCATTAAACCATCCTTGCAATATTTATACCCTACCAGGACAACGGCCTGGCAATGCCTGTCTGTCTCCTCTCTGAGAACTCCACATCCATGCTGGGATGTGAGGATGAGCTCTGAAAGCTTGAAATATGTCCCTCCCACACATGAGTGAAAGGGCAAGCCAGGTTCTCATTGATAACACCATCACTTGGTCTCTAACATGTCCCCAGAAGATAAAGCAAAGAGTAATTGGACTCAAAATGGCCCAATAGTTGCCTCTATTTCAGAACACCTCTGCTCCATTAAAAAGGCTTTAGGGACCTTGGAGGTCTGGTTGGCAAGAGGTCAAACAGGCAGATCCCAAGCACTGATTTAAAGCTCCCCAGGAAGTCTGCATTCAACACACGATTGCAAAGCTGATGGCTCTGACTGATACAAACAGAGAAACATTTTGGTTGGAAAAGACCTTTAAAATCATCAAGTCTAACCATTAACCCAACACCACCATGTCCCATATTGCCACTTCTATGTGTGTTTTTAATGTGTCCAGGGATGGTAACTCCACTGTCTCCTTGGGCATCCTGACCACTCTTCCAGTTAATATTTTTTTTCCTAATATCCAGTCTAAATCTGTTCTGCTACAACTTGAGGCCAATTCCTCTCTTCCTATCCTGGCAGAAGAAACCAATGACCACCTCTCTGTAACCTTCTTCCAGGTTTTCTGGACAAACTGTGGTCCCAGAAGAACTGACATATCCTTTCTGAGGTGGTTTTAGCTCTCAAAGACCAAGCCTAGAAGGCTCCTCCAAGGGGCTGTCACCTCACCTACACTCTCCTGAGCCCTGATGCTGTCTTGTCTACAGTTTCTCTCCTCACTTTGTCACTCCACCAGACACTTCATGTGCAGGCCAGGGAGCCAGTAGATGCAAGACTTTTACTGCACAAAGAAGAGGTATAGCTTCTCCTTTCTGCTGCTGCTGCTCCATGCCCTGTGATGTGGCCTGAAAGCCCTGCTGTGTACCCTCTATGGAAGGTTTAGGGACACACCATTGCTTCCTCAATGCATCTCTGGACCCAAGATGGTCCAGATGATGGACCTTTTGGATGAAGAAACTGGATGGATCATTAGCTGTACATCAATCAGCTTTCAAAATGTCACAGTCCACTGTGGCTTGAGTCTTAGCTTAGAGGTCCTTAAATTAGAAGTATTTCTGTGTTGTGCAAACCTGTCAATACAAAAATTCCCTTCCTCTACTTCTTCAGAGAAGGCTAAGCAAAGCATTAACCACTCTCATGTATTGCAGGACTCCTAACACATGATCACAGGATGTTCCAACCCTTAACATCCTGTGATCTTGTGATCTTGTGATCAGATGTATTGCAGGATTCCTAACACAGCTCACCACTGGCTCTAAGCCAGCCTGTGAGTAGTGTCTCTTGGAAAAAACTCAGTAGTAACTGCCAGCTGATGGATTGCTTTCACTACAGGATTAACCCAGCTGGTAGTGTTGTTCTGGTGGAGCTTTTGTTTATAGCATGAACAGAAAATGACTGTACCACAGGCACACAAATAGTGTGAATTAGTCCCTCCTTAAGTCAACAGAACAATTCCCATTGAGAAGGTTTGCATCCTTAGAGGGATCCTTAAGTTTTGGAGCTGTCCACAGGTTGGCAGGTTGTGAAAGACAATGTGTAAAGCAAATGTGCAGCAGATGGAGAGGGGGCAGGGCAAAGATGGGACACTTTGGAGCTATTAGCTGCTCTGTATAGCCACAGACCTTCAGAAATTCCTTATTACAACTCTTTGTTTGCAATTCATAGAGTCACAGAATCATAGAATCAAGCCAGGGTTGGAAGGGACCACAAGGATCAGCTAGTTCCAATCTCCCTGCCATGGGGGGACACTCTACCCTAGATCAGGCTGCCCAGAGCCTCAGCCAGCCTGGCCTTAAACACCCCCATGGATGAGGCCTCAACCACCTCTCTGGGAAACCAAGTCCAGCCTCTCACCACTCAACAACTTCCTCCTCACCTCCACTCTGAATCTCCCCACCTCCAGCTTTGCTCCATTCCCCCTAGTCCTGTCGTTCCCTGATAGCCTAAAAAATCCCTCTCCAAGCTTTTATACAGGCCCCCTTCAGACACTGGAAATCCACAAGAAGATCACCTGGGAGCCTCCTCTTCTGCAGACTGAACAGCCCCAACTCTTTCAGTCTGTCCTCCTAGGAAATCTGCTGCAGCCCTCTGAGCATCCTCCTGGCCCTTCTCTGGACACACTCCAGCATCTCCATATCCCTCTTGTAATAGGGACTCCAGAACTGAATGCAGACTCTATGGTCTCATGTTTGTCATGTATGTCTTGCATGTCATTATTGCACAGAGGCATGAAAACTAGGGGAAACTGAGATGAAGACAGGAGACACAATTCCTGTGTAGTCATCCACACACAGCCTTAGTGCACATACAGAGGTATGGATGAGATCTTGGCCCTAGAATTTCCTTTCTGGGTGATCTTGGGCAGAGGCTGGAGGTTAGGAGGAAGTTCTTCACAGAGAGAGTAATTTCCCATTGGAATGGGCTGCCCAGGGAGGTGGTGGAGGCACCATCCCTGGAGGTGTTCAAGAAAAGCCTGGATGAGGCACTTGCTGCCATGGTCTAGTTGACTGGCTAGGGCTGGGGGATAGGTTGGACTGGATGATCTTGAAGGTCTCTTCCAACCTGGTTGATTCTATGATTCTATGATCACTCCGTCAGTCTTTACCTTCTGTGTCATCCTCATTGGCTACAGTGTAAGAACAAGTTTCCCCATAAGCATGGCTACTGGGTGAAAAACAACTTCAGCAGCCATTCCTCTTAAAAAAGGTGTTAGTCTCTTCCCAGTAGTGTCTAGTGACAGCACAAGGGGCAGTGAACACAAACTGCACCACAGGAAAGTACACCCAAACATAAGGAAAACATGTTTTACTTTGAGGGTCTCAGAGCAGTGAATTAAGCTGTCCAGAGAGGTTGTGGAGTCTCTGACTCTGGGAGCATTCCAAACCCACTTGGATGTGTTCCCATGTGATTTCCTCAAGGTGATTCTCCTTTAGCAGGGGGATTGGACTAGGTGACCTTCAGAGGTCCCTTTTAACCCCTATAATTCCATCACTCTGTGATTCTTTGGATGGCTTCTCCTCACCCCCCCTCCGTGTTATGGGCAAAATAGTTGCTGCAGGGACCACATTTCATCAGTGGTAATCAGCTCAAAGATCTTGGCTGTGCCTTCAGTAATGGCTGCTTTCATACCTGCTATGCCCAGTGTCCTAAACCAGTCCTCTTAACACTTGATACTTCTAGTTCCTTTTATTTCTGGTAGAGCTGGAAATAGGTGTATATGACTCTGCCACATCCACTGGGGGTGAGATACAGCTAGAGGCTATTCAGATATTCAATAAACAGGGTAGATATATAAACCAAATCCTCCACATGTTTTCTGAAGGTAACTTCTTCCTCTTCTATCTTCCTGTGGCCTGAATAAGAAAAACTTGCTGACTGGAAGCCTTTTTGTTGGTATATGATGGTCAAGCATTGGAACAAGCTACCCAGAGCAGTGGTAGAGTCACTATCCCTGGAACTGTTCAACCAATATGCAGACATGATACTTAGGGATATGTGGAGTGCTTAGGGACATACTTAGTGGGCATGGTGGAGTTGGGTTGACAGCTGGACTTGATCTCAGAGGTCTTTTCCACCATTAATGATTCTATGATTCAGTTCAAATCTGTATTCCACAAATGATGGAAAGCAGTGCCAGCATCTTCTCAGCAAATGCCTTTTCCTGCACATGCAGCTCATTCCTTTAACAGCCAATTGCTAATAGGTTTTATTGCTCAATGGCTGGCTCAAGTAGACGTTTAACAGGCTTTAATTCTTCACCAAGCTTTACATTTTCCATCCAGGAAATCTTTCTCCTTTTCAGCCT
Source organism: Pogoniulus pusillus (assembly GCF_015220805.1). NCBI lineage: Eukaryota > Metazoa > Chordata > Aves > Piciformes > Lybiidae > Pogoniulus > Pogoniulus pusillus. The sequence continues at coordinate 43,359,033 of NC_087267.1, forward strand.
CTCTCTTTTCTTATGTTGAAGGCAGGAGACATGACAGGCCACATGGTGATGCCTATTGTTATAAGCTTAAAGATATAGCACACTCCAGAGTCTGAGAGCATGAATGAATTATTAACATCCTTCCCCACTGCTCCTGGTAATGTATGCAACACTTGAAAAGGGTTTTCTTTTAGCTTAAAGGTATTAGTGACTATTCAAAATGGCTTGGCAGATGCTATGTTAATATCACCTAGCCAGGGCTTGACAGGTGTGAAGTTTGTAGCTTTCCACTTGTAAACTGGAGAAGGCAAAGAAGGGACATAGTCCAGGAATAGAAGCAACAGCAACACAGCAGTAACTAAACAGCTTGTCCCATAGCCATGGTAGTTTGTTTGAGAGGAGGGAGGTTACACGATCCAGTTTGCCACCAGAAATGTATGCCTACTGCTGTCTGACTTTTGTCAGACAACCAAGACTGTTACCTTACAAGCACAGTCGCCTGCAGGTCACTCTGTGGCCACAGCCAAATGAGAAACTGCAGCAGAGCTTTTCTTTAGCAGAAACAAAATGATTCCTGTCCCTTTCCATAACCACGAAGGTCCAGCTCCGTTTGCTGAAGGGCAGCAGCGCTAGGTGGCACTGCTTTCATGACGTGGAAGAGTCCAAAGGCACCAAGATTGACAGAGCTGCTGATGGGATGCTCTTGATAAGCCCCACTCTGGAGAGCCTCCAGCCAGAGGTTATCTTCTGCATGTTGTTGACCTTTGGACTCCAACCTTGTAGATAGTGGCAGGAGAACAGAAGTGTTTCCTCCTCTTCCTGAGGAGGATATAAAGGATGTAGGAAAGTCAGGGCTTTGTTCTTCAAATATGCTTGTCTTTAAATGCTTGGTGAAGTCTCAGAAGTGTTTCCTCCTCTTCCTGAAGAGGATATAAAGGATGTAGAACAATCAGGACTTTGTTCTTCAAACATGCTTGTCTTTAAATGCTTGGTCAAGTAAATTCTCCTCCAACATGCCCTGTCTAGTTAAAGCTAATAGCACCCATGAGTAACTTGATGTCTCACCCAGACTACACAGTGTCACGTTTCCTGAAGCCCCCTGGGGTTAAGGAAAGGAAAGGAAAGGAAAGGAGAGGAGAGGAGAGGAGAGGAGAGGAGAGGAGAGGAGAGGAGAGGAGAGGAGAGGAGAGGAGAGGAGAGGAGAGGAGAGGAGAGGAGAGGAGAGGAGAGGAGAGGAGAGGAGAGGAGAGGAGAGGAGAGGAGAGGAGAGGAGAGGAGAGGAGAGGAGAGGAGAGGAGAGGAGAGGAGAGGAGAGGAGAGGAGAGGGGAGGAAAAGAGAGACAAGAAAAGGAAAAAAAAAAGGAAAATAAAAGAAAATAAAAGAAAAAAGAAAGGAAAAGAAGAATGACTGAACTCTCCTTTTTCTTGAAAGCACAAATAGAAAGCATGATTTTCACTGAGCTGCTTTACTCCTCTTGTCTGTTTTACTCCTTCAAAACTGTAGGCCACACACCAGGGAAGGTTAACACTCCACCCCTGCTCTACTGCAATCAGTGGGAGACCCCTGAAACCCCCAAGATTGAAAAGCTTGCAAGTGTCCTTCAACAGGAAACAAACAGCTGTGTTTGGGTGTTACAGTCTTCCACCTCATGACAGCCTTTGGTAGACCCAGAAGGTAAAGCTTTGCCACAAGCTGTGATGCAACTCATGTGACATTTTTTTTCTTCTCAGGACTCAACTGCAAACATTTGCCACGTTTGGTTTTCTAACCACAGAGACAATATCTTCTTCCTCTGGGCTCCATGGGGAGGCAGAGGCTGGAGGGTTTCTTACTCTTCCCTCACCTTGAATAATTCATTCAGAGATTCCCAGGTAACATGAAAATAAACTGGAACAGAAACTTCCCAAGCAATTAGTCTGTGATTTCCCAACCAGTCTCAGCTACATTTTGGGACCTTGGTCAATGGGGCTTTTGCAATTTCTCCAGGTGCAGCTGCCCCCAGTCACAGTGAATCCACAGCTAGACTCTATCTGCTCTGCCCAAGTGAGGCCACACCTAGAGTATTGTGTCCAATTCTGGGCTCCCCAGCTCAACAGGGACAGGGAACTATTGGAGAGTCCAACATGGGTCACAAGGGTGATGAGGGGACTGGAAGACCTATCTTTTGAGAAGAAGAGGAGAGACATGGGGCTTTTTATCCCAGAAAAGATAAGACTGAGAGGGGATCTTATAAAGGATGCTCATAAGGATGGGGCTGGGCTCTTCTTAGTACTTCCCAGTAACAGGACAAGGGGCAACTGGTACAAAGCAGAACAGAGGAAATGTCTCTTAAACACATGGAAAAACTTCTTTCTTTTGAGGATGATGGAGCACTGGAAGAAGTTGTAGAGTGTCCTTTTCTGGACACTTCCAAAACCTGGATGGATGCAACCCTGTGCAATCTGATCTAGGTGAACCTGCTTTAGCAGGAGGATTGGACTAGATAATCTCCAGAGGTCCCTTCCAACCTCTACCATTCTATGATTCAATGACCTCTACCATTCTATGATTCAATTAGCCTGGAGAAGAGGAAGCTCAGCGGAGACCTTATTGCTGTCTACAACTACCTGAAGGGTGGTTGTGGCCAGGAGGAGGTTGCTCTCTTCTCTCAGATGGCCAGCACCAGAACAAGAGGGCACAGCCTCAAGCTACACCAGGGGAAATTTAGGCTGGAGGTGAGGAGAAAGTTCTTCACTGAGAGAATCATTGGACACTGGAATGGGCTGCCTGGGAAGGTGGTGGAGTCACCGTCCCTGGGGCTGTTCAAGGCAGGGTTGGACGTGGCACTTGGTGCCATGGTCTGGCCTTGAGCTCTGTGCTAAAGGGTTGGACTTGATGATCTGTGAGGTCTCTTCCAACCCTGATGATACTGTGATACTGTGACCTGCTGGTTTCCATCTTCCCTCCAAATGCCTTCACCACAGGGAAAGGTAATGCACAGTGATGAAGGCTCTTGGCATCTGATAGGTGCTACTGAATCATCAAAACCAGGGTAATAGCAAAGCAATGAAAATGTGCACCCATACATCTCTTCTGGTTTGGTTTTGCTTTCACTCATCACAGGAAACAGGCATCAAAGGGCTGCTCTGAGGCACCCAGAGAGAAAGGCAAAGCAGAGCTGCTCTCATGACCAACAAATGCACTTTGTGATTCCTAATCTTTCACTTTTCCTGGAAGGAAAATCAGAGCTTATGGTACTCGTTTATGAGATGCTAAAGAAAAAAAACCAAACATCCTCGTGGAGGCCTTGTCAGATGATTTAAACACTGTGGAAAATTCTGTGATTCAGAGCTTTCCCCAGACCTGGAAAGATCCAAAACCATTGCTCCAGATGTCCAGGAGGCACACTGTCTCATTAAGCTACGAACAACATATGGGAAGAGCATCCCATCTTCAATTCTTCTGTGGAGAGCAGCAATAAACTCTCTTTGGCTAGAAAAGAAGCCCAGACAATTTATTGTTGCAAGGTATTAACAACCATTAAGCTGTCGTGCCCCAGTCAGCTGTAGGCATACCATACAATCAGCTTTTGCATGCTCCTTGAACAAAGATATCAGACACTTCACCTGTGTGTTACTTTGAGGCAGTGATGATTTGGGAGTTACCTGCCCCCCCTACTCTTATGAAAGCACCCAGACTGGACTCAGCCAGCTGGAAGTTAAAGAATGAAGGGGACACAGTCTCAAGTTGTGCCAGGGTAGGTATAGGCTGGATATTAGGAAGAAGTTCTTCACAGAGAGAGTGATTGGCATTGGAATGGGCTGCCCAGGGAGGTGGTGGAGGCACCGTCCCTGGGGGTCTTCAAGAAAAGCCTGGCTGAGGCACTTAGTGCCATGGTCTAGTTGATTGTCTAGGGCTGGGTGCTAGGTTGGACTGGATGATCTTGGAGGTCTCTTCCAACCTGGTTGATTCTATGATTCTATGATTCACAGCTTAACACAATATACAAGCAGATATTTACACTATACAGCTAGAGGCAGAAATAGACAAGTTAAAAAGTAATACAGAAACACAACAGCCCTCTCAGAAACCTGAGTCCCTAGGAGGGGCCCCCAACCACCCTTCCACCTTCTTTCCACCCTTGTACCTTACCCCAGAGTATGCCTTATGGTCAAGGTGAGCTGAGAGGATTGGCAAGGGGGGGGTTAAAAGCAGAATTAGTTGGGTTACACAGCAAGATCCCAGGGAGAAAGCACAGGCACCAATAGACACACACACACACACACAATGTCTTATCTATATTTGTGTTCCTGTTTTTATACATCTCAGCAAGCCTATGAGTGAAGCAGACATCACCATTGTTTCCTTTTCACAGCCTTTAATTTACATTTTCTCACTAAAATACTCTAGATAGCCTCAAACTAGCACAATCTGGTACTGGGAATTGTGCTCCCAGGGGAGTTTTGCAGAGTAGAAATGAGAGATCACCATCTGTGGTGGTTTGGGTGTTCCTCGCCCCCCACACACTTTGGAAATCACCTAAACTAGAGTCAGTCAGCTCTGGAAATTTGAATGAAGCTGATATTTACAGCTTATCACAATATGCAAGCAGATATTTACAGTATATACAGTTATAGACAGAAATAGACAAGGTAAAAGGTAATACAGAAACACAACAGCCCTCCCAGAAACCTGAGTCCCTAGGAGGGGCTCCCAACCGCCCTTCCACCTCCTCCCACTCCTCTACCTTACCCCAGAAGCTGCCTTGTGCCCCAAGGAAGAATGGAGGGTCGGCCAGGGGGGTTAGGAAGCAGGTGGATTAATCAGAGAGATGGAAGGTGAGGTTAGAGAGAAAATGGCCAGAGCTCAGGCAGTGCTTAAACTCCCTTATCTATGTTTATACTCTTGTTCTTACACATCTCCCTTATCTATGTTTCTCCCTTATCTATGTTTATACTCTTGTTCTTACACATCTCAGCAACCCTGTGATGTAATCCTTCTCTTTCACAGCCTATGATCTAATCCTTCTCACCAAAACATTCTAGCTGGCTTCAAACTAGCACACCATCACAGGCAGGGTACTGACTCTCATTTACAGGGCCAAGTACTTCAAGACCTTTGCAGCCACCAGGAGAAGTGGTATCAGTTCAGCCAAGTAGGATGGGAAGTGGTGACTAAGCCTAGATGGGATAGGTTAGTAGAAGACAGGGACACGAGCTCTGGGTGATGAGTGAGAGTGTGCAAGGAAGAGAATGAAAGAAAAAAATCAATGGAAGTGTAAGAATGTTATGATGTATCTCTGCCTTTTCAAAGTGAAACACTGGGCCTTCAAGCCACCTGTTTCCTCTCAAAAGTGGAGCTAACTGTGAACACTAACAGATGGAGGTTAAATACAGGGGAAATAAAAGAAACCACTGAACCTGGGCAACAGCAAAACATTTCAGCCTCACTTAAAGACACCTTCTCTGGGTTACTTTGCTGATTTCCAAAGAACATCCCTGAAAGCCTTCTTCCTCTAAAATAGTTTCTTAATCCTTCTCTACATTTTTGTTTTATTCATTTCAGCTACTTTATGACTGCTTTCAGATGGTTATGACTGCCTCAGTTCTGTCCAGATCCTAATTCAACTCAAGCTACTTTGCTTTGTTGCTGGAGACAAAGAGCAGCTGAGGTGAAAAGCCTTTCTGCACCCAAACCTCAGTTCTCAGAGAGCATGGATAGGTGAGAATCCTCCTGCACCATCAGCATGGTACCTGACTTGCTTGGTGGAGGCTGGGGTTGGTTGTGGTTTCATTCAGTATAATGCAGAGCCCTGTTCCTTGCTGCTGTGCCATGCCACCACAAGCTGTGCAAAAAGGACACACTTTGTAGAGTCAAGTAGTTAGCCCAGAATGCTCTGGCAAGGGCCATGGCTTTGGAAATCAGGTTTCACAGTATCACAGTATCACAGTATCACCAAGGCTGGAAGAGACCTCATAGATCATCAAGTCCAACCCTTTACCACAGAGCTCAAGGCCAGACCATGGCACCAAGTGCCACGTCCAATCCTGCCTTGAACAGCTCCAGGGATGGCGACTCCACCACCTCCCCGGGCAGCCCATTCCAGTGCCCAATGACTCTCTCAGTGAAGAACTTTCTCCTCACCTCAAGCCTAAATCTCCCCTGGCACAGCCTGAGGCTGTGTCCTCTCGTTCTGGTGCTGGCCACCTGGGAGAAGAGAGCAACCTCCTCCTGGCCACAACCACCCCTCAGGTAGTTGTAGACAGCAATAAGGTCACCCCTGAGCCTCCTCTTCTCCAGGCTAACCAATCCCAGCTCCCTCAGCCTCTCCTCGTAGGGCTGTGCTCAAGGCCTCTCCCCAGCCTCGTCGCCCTTCTCTGGACACGCTCAAGCATCTCAATGTCCCTCCTAAACTGGGGGGCCCAGAACTGAACACAGTACTCAAGGTGTGGTCTAACCAGTGCAGAGTACAGGGGCAGAATGACCTCCCTGCTCCTGCTGACCACACCATTCCTGATGCAGGCCAGGATGCCACTGGCTCTCTTGGCCACCTGGGCACACTGCTGGCTCATGTTCAGGTGGGTATCAATCAGCACCCCCAGATCCCTCTCTGTCTGGCTGCTCTCCAGCCACTCCCACCCCAGCCTCTATCTCTGCATGGGGTTGTTGTGGCCAAAGTGCAGCACCCTGCACTTGGAGCTATTGAATGCCATCCCATTGGACTCTGCCCATCTGTCCAGGCAGTCAAGGACCTGCTGCAGAGCCCTTCTGCCCTCCAACCCAGCCACATCTGCCCCCAGCTTAGTGTCATCTGCAAACTTGCTGACGACTGACTCCATGCCCTCATCCAGATCCTGTATGAAGATGCTAAAGAGGATGGGGCCCAGCACTGATCCCTGAGGGATGTGGCTGATCTGCAGCAATCAGAAGGTTGTAAAAAACCCTCTTAGAAACACAGTTCTGCACTCACTCCTCCACCAGACCCATATGTCCATAACAGCAATAGAGGAGGGATAAGAGTAAGAGTAGTCAGTGATAACAGAAAGCAGACCTTTAAATTCTAAGTGCTAACAAATTGTAAATGTTTGGTTAAACATTCCAGTGAGGTTCTGGAGTCACTGGAGATTCAGATCTCCTGTGCTACAACTGCACTGTTGTTGATAGCAATATTTTTAAGCACTTGTATTGTAGGAGGTCAATACAGGCAGTTCTCTTCATGGGATGTGGTGAATATTACAGTTAATGGTATGCAAGCAGCAGACAGATAAACTGGTGGAATAAAAATCCATAAATGGGTATTGAACATAAAGCCACAACTACAGGAAGTCTATGAACTGTAAGTCTTTCTCTGACCTACTACTGGTTTGACTTGAACTCCTGTTCTCATGCATCTTCTTGGAAGTGTTTATGGGCATTTTAACTGTGTAGCTTCCAGATAGGTAATACTGGAACTCTGTAATGAATCTGTTCCTTCTCTGAAAAGTTTTCCAAAGCTTTGCATCCCAAGTTGGTTAGATATCATTACAGCCTAACACTCCAGTTGGTTGCTCCAGCTGCTTGATCATGTCTCTAGAGACACTTAGATGTGATCTCAAGAATGAATTGCTGATTTTTTCACAGGTGTTCACCTAATTTAATATTACTGTTCCACAGGATTTGTGTAAACATGTGTTATAATCTTAGGAATTCAAATAATGCCTGTGGTAGCCTTACACAGGATGCTTCTTTTGGTAGTATTTGGCCCCAGAAGCAACCTGAAATTGCAGACAGGGATGGACACATCCTTTGCCACCAGCATTGATGACGTTGGAAACCCCTTACTACATACTCACATGTGCATGAGGCTTCATGACAACTGTTCAGGTGACACTGAGCTCTAGAGGTCACCCTGTCCTGGTGAGACCTCATCTTGAATACTGTATTCAGTTTTGGGCTCCCCCGTTTAAGAGGGACAGAGATCTGCAGGAGAGGGTCCAGTGAAGGGCTACGAGGATGATTAAGGGACTGGACAGCACTGCCTGATGAGGAGACGCTGAGAGACTTGGGACTTTTTAATCTGGAAAAGAGAAGACTGAGAGGGGATTTGATAACTGTTTATAAATATCTCAGGGCTGCCCAGGAGTGGGGGACAGGCTCTGCTCACTGCTCCCTGGGATAGCACAAGGAGCAATGGGTGTAAGTTGCAGCACAGGAGGTTCCACCTCAACACAAGGGGGAACTTCTTGATTGTAAGGGTCCCAGAGCACTGGAACAGGCTCCCCAGAGAGGTTGTGGAGTCTCCTTCCCTGGAGACATTCAAGGCCTGTCTGGATGCGTTCCTGTGTGCTCTGTGCTAGATTGTGTGGTCCTGCTCTGGCAGGAGGGGTAGACTCGATGATCTCCTCGGGTCCTTTCCAACCCCTAACATCCTGTGAGCCTGTGATCCCAGTTTTTCCTTACCAAATGCTAACCACATTGATAAGGATTAATTCAGTCTGCCAAAACTTTCTGTTTCTGAGTGTTTAGTTCCTGATTGCCATCACACTCTGATCTCCTATGGAGAGATCTTAGCCTCCCACAAATCAAGAATTTCTCTTCAGTCGTAGATTGGCCATGAAGTCTTCTATGTGCTCAGCTTCTTTTGAAAACAGCTGTTTTAAAGTATCACTCTGACATGTCTCATCTTGATGTGGAGTGCACTGCTCCTTCCACCCCTGTTGCACGCTTTCATAGTTAGCTTCCTCTGCCTGAGCTAGCTGAAAAACATTAAAAGCATAAAGTGTTTTACAGCCAGCTCACAGCAGCCTTCGGACTGATTTCCTTTCTGTGGCATGCTTAACATGGTGATACAAAACAAAGCAGTGGCTCTGCTCTCTGCTTAAAGAGGTCTTTGAGAGTTTATGATCACGCAGTGCATTACTACTTTTCATTAGTTTCGTTTAAAACCACTAATTCTTCATCAATCATGCCCAAAGATTGTGCCAGGGCCCCACTTCCTTCAGGGCTTTATTTTGTTCGTTTCACATTGTGGATCTGGGGTACTTCCAACACGTGAGAATTACTTTGTTTGTTAGAGAATCATGGAATCACATGGGTTGGAAAAGACCTTGAAGATCATCAAGTATAACCATTAACCCAGCGCTGCCAGGTCGCCACTAAGCTGTGTTTCTAAGCATATCTTTTTAATCCCTCCAGGGGTGGTGACTGCACCACTTCCCTAAGGAGCCTGCTCCAGAGCTTGACAAGCCTTTTGGGGAAGAAATGTGTCCTAATATCCAACCTAAACATACCCCTTCTTCTGTCACTTGTTATCTAGAACAGTGTGGTCTCCAACTCACTACAGTCTCCTTTCAGTTAGTTGTGTCACAAAAGGAAATGGTCTCAAGTTGCACCAGAGAAGGTTTAGGTATTAGAAGAATCTCCTTCACTGAAAAGGGTTCTCAATCACTGGAATAGGCTCCCCAGAGAGGCTAGACTAATAGGTGGTGTGAGTTCAGAGGAGTCACAGAAACACAGTAAAATAGGATCTCAAGAAAGTACCTCCTCTATCATCTGTCCCAGGCTGGCATCAACCCCATCTATTTCAGTTCTCCCTATCTTTACTTAATTCCTCATTACAATTTCCCACAAGGTTCTGTACATGTGCAAACTCACCTGACTTCTTCATAAAACCTCAAGTGATAGAGCCTATACAACAGCAATCCATTCAGAGCTTCTAAGTCACAGCTGATGAAGCATTAACTCCATTGTCTGCCCTAATTTCATAGAATCATAGAATCAATCAGGTTGGAAGAGACCTCCAACATCATCCAGTCCAAACTAGCACCCAGCCCTAGCCAGGCAACTAGACCATGGCATTAAGTGTTTCATTCAGGCTTTTATTGAACACCTCCAGAGATGGAGACTCCACCACCTCCCTGGGCAGCCCATTCCAATGCCAATCACTCTCTCTATCAAGAACTTCCTCCTAACACCCAGCCTAGACCTTCCCTGGCACAACTTGAGACTGTGTCCCCTTGTTCTATTGCTGGTTGCCTGGCAGAAGAGACCAACCCCCACCTGGCTACAGCCTCCCTTCAGGTAGTTGTAGACAGCAATGAGGTCAGCCCTGAGCCTCCTCTTCTGCAGGCTGCACACCCCCAGCTCCCTCAGCCTCTCCTCATAGGGTTTGTGTTCCAGGCCTTTCACCAGCTTTGTCACCCTTCTCCTTGTTCCAGATTAAACCCATTACTGCCACTCTTGTTCCTATCGTTGTAGCCAGTGAACATACATCACAGCAAAAGCCCTTCAGTGTTTAAGGGCTATAATTGCTTTCAGCATAGATCTTTTTCAAACAACAGTAGAAAATATAAGGCACCACTTTTCCCCTTAAGTGCTTATTATCCAAAAGGGAAAAGGAGGAGTGATTTACTCCAAGAATGACAGAACAGTGAAAGACAGGAAGGTAATCTACTATACACTGCTCTATATTACTTCTTATTTAATTAATAGCTCCATCCTGCAAACACTAGAGCAAATGTATTCCAGTAAGCTGGTAGACATGTAAATTTTTGCATCATTCATTCATGGAAACATCTTTCTTTTTAAATATTATGGAGTATAAACATGCTGCAGGCCTGATTTATAAGCCCAAACAGCTGAAGTTTGATCTGATCCTCATATTTCTGCAGAAATATTCTGGGAAGCAGCCATACCTTGAATTAGTGCATGAAAACACAAATAAATAAATAAGAAGACTATCCACCCTTATTGAAAACCTAACATGAGTAATAGGTTACCAGAATTGCCATTGTCCAGTCCATTTGGGAGATGGCATCATCTGTTTCATTTGGCACGTTGTGCTGTCAAACAGTCCTAAAAATATCCACATTTGATATCTATCCCAAAGATGAATTCTCTTTAAGTGGTGCATTTCAGGAGCTTGTCATAGAAAACAGGGTCTGATGTGTCCTAGTGATGTTCAATAGGATGTACATGTACATATACATGCACACACATATACATGTGTCTGTACACACACACACACACACATATATATAAGGGTTTTTCAGTTTGAAAGCTGGATTCAGCCCATAAAAACTCTATTCACTGTTTTCCTGTCTGCAAAGGATAAGTCAAACACTAACCCAGTTAGTGTCAACTGGGTTAGTCAAACTCTAACCCAGATTGCACCTGAATCTCACAGAATCACACAGAATCACAGAATTAACCAGGTTGGAAAAGACCTTCAAGATCACATAATCACAGAATTGCTTAGATTGGAAAAGCCCTTCAAGCTCATCGAGTCCAAGCATTAGTTTCACACTGACAAGTCCTTGACTAAACATCTAAACATTCTATGATTCTGTGATTAAGAGGTCAGTAGAGTTTCTCAGTCACAAACTCTACAGATGTTTTTTCTGTAGAAATTCTTACCAAAGTGCATGTGTGTATATGTATATATATAAAATGTATATATATATATATATAAAATCATAGAATCAACCAGGTTGGAAGAGACCTCCAAGATCATCCAGCCCAACCTAGCACCAAGCCCTGTCCAATCAACTACACCATGGCAATAAGTGCCTCATCTTTACTTAGAATCATGGTTTAGGTTGGAAGGGACCTCAAGGATCATCCAGTTCCAACCCTCTGCCACACCTCCCACTAGAACAGGCCAGGCAAGGCCTCATCCAACCTGGCTTTGAACACCTTCAGGGAGAGAGCAGCCACAGCATCACTGGGCAGGCTGTTCCAGCATTTCACCACCCTCACTGCAAAGAACTTCTTCCTAACATCTAGTTTAAATCTCCCCTCTTCAAGTTTAAATCCATTACCCCTCGTCCTGTCATCACAAGACCTTGTCAGTAGTCTCTCCACAGCCTTCCTGTAGTTTCCCTTTAGATCCTGGAAGGCCACTATAAGGTGTCCTCAAAGCCTTCTCTTCTCCAGGCTGCAGAGCCCCAACGCTTGTAGCCTGTCCTCATAACAGAGCTGCTGCAGCCCTCTGAGCATCTTCGTGGCCCTCCTCTGGACTCACTCCAACATTTCCATGTCCTTCTTCTGTTGGGAGCTCCAGAACTGCACACAGTACTCCAGGTGAGGTCTGACAAGAGCGAAGTAAAGGAGGAGAATCCCCTCCCTTGCCCTGCTGGCCACACTGCTCTTGATGCATGTAGGCTAAGTCCATGAAAGCAGGTTAAATGAAAGCTGAAATATATCAAACTCTCAATGGAAAAAAAAAGCATCTTCCCAGCAATTTGCCTTGACAAGACCATGTTAAGTTAATTAACTCAGTAGTCAGCAGCATTGTACATCCTTTAACCTCTGCATTGACCTTTTTTTTCTCTTCTATGTCCTTTTCTTCTCTTCTATGTCCTTTTTTTCTCTTCTATGCCCACATCATGAGTTTTATTTTTCTCCCTGAACCAATCCTTCGCTCTAATAAAAACATTAACTCCTGCTACAAACCTTCTGTTACTTATATCCCCAGGACATAAGGGCTACAGAAACACTCCTATTAAAAAGTCAGATGAATAATACATTAGAAAGGATTTCTCTGTAAATATATCTTTCATATCTTGTGTTTGCATCCTTGTAAAGAAACACAGGAGAGCTTTGCTTTACAGCTCAGCAAAGCTGCAGAGAAGGATGACAAAGATGTCCAAAAGAAGCCTGAGGAGGAAAAATTAGATACCCTTGAGCTCGTTTCCAGGAGGAAAAGAGGATAAAGGAATATGACAAAGATCTGTCACATTTCTATCTCTCACCTGATTGACTTTCTGTTGTTTGACATCAAACCAAAGAACCAGAAGGAGAATTCCCATAGTTGCTCTCTTGCCTCTGGAGATGCTGTTAAATGAAAAAGCAACAGGGAATAAGCTCAAGGGATGAGCTGCTTATAGAATCATGGAATCATAGAATCAACCAGATTGGAAGAGACCTCCAAGATCATCCAGTCCAACCTAGCATCCAGCTCTAGACAATCAACCAGACTATGACATTAAGTGCCTCAGACAGGCTTGTCTTGGACACCTCCAGGGACAGTGACTCCACCACCTCCCTGGGCAGCCCATTCCAATGCCAATCACTCTCTCTGACAACAACTTCCTCCTGACATCCAGCCTAGACTTCCCCTGGCACAACTTGAGACTGTGTCCCCTTGTTCTATTGCTGGTTGCCTGGCAGAAGAGACCAACTCCACCTGGCTACAGCCTCCCTTCAGGTAGTTGTAGACAGCAATGAGGCCACCCCTGAGCCTCCCCTTCTCCAGGCTGCACACCCCCAGCTCCTTCAGCCTCTCCTCACAGGGCTGTGCTCCAGACCCCTCTCCAGCTTTGTTGCCCTTCTCTGGACACCTTGCAGCACCTCAACATCTCTGTTGACTTGAGGAGCCCAGAACTGGGCACAGCACTCAAGGTGTGGCCTGAGTAGTGCTGAGTACAGGGGCAGAATAACCTCTCTTGTCCTACTGCCCACACTGTTCCTGATGCAGGCCAGGATGCCATTGGCTCTCCTTTTGCAGGCTTCCTAACCCTCTGTCTGAACTTCCATTCTTCCTTGGGACTGGAGTAAGGTTGAGAGGGGCAGGGGGAAGGTGAAGAGGCAGTTGGGAGCCCCTCCTGGGGACTCAGGTTTCTGGGAGGGCTGTTGTGTTTCTGTATTACCTTTTCCCTTGTCTATTTCTGTATATAACTGTCTATACTGTAAATACCTCCTTGTATATTCAGCTAAGCTGTAAATAGAAGCTTCATTCAATTTCCAGAGCTGGCTGAGTCTAGTCTGGGTGATTTCCAAAGTGGGGGGGGGCAGGGAACACTCAAACCATCACAATGTCTTAATTGCTCTCTTTATTTTTGTACTTCAGTGGAGTGCTCCTAAAGCAATCAGTAATCAATTGAATTCTCCCAAGGAGGAGTCAGGCCTTGTTTCACTAACCTAAGTGAAGCTTAGATGCCTGGAGACCTCTGAGATGCCCAGGCTACCTGAGACATTCAGATAAGGCTGGCTACCTAAGACATAGAATCATAGAATCATAGAATCAACCAGGTTGGAAGAGACCTCCAAGATCATCCAGTCCAACCCATCCCCCAGCCCCATCCAGTCAACTAGACCACAGCACTAAGTGCCTCATCCAGTCTCCTCTTGTGTCTTTCTGGATGCATGGCTGGCAGCTGAGCGTGATAACATCATACTGAGGCAGGTCTAAAATTGCACTAGGCACGGCAGAGCCACTGTCTGGCACCCTCAAAGTCCAGGCACCCTGCTATAAAATCAGCTCCATTTTCTGTGAAAAACGTGACATTTAAGTGCAATCCAGCAAGTGCTAAGCCTATAAATGCCAAGAAAAGTTACAGAGCAGTCTGGCACTTCACAGCCATCCAGCTAGTCCCAAAAAGTAAAGTAATGTTCTGACTTTTATTGGAAGCTTTCCTTTAGCAAACGCAGCATGTCTGAATGTCTGCCCGTTCTGTGACTCTGTGAATAACAAATCATCACAAAATCAAGATGTTCAGGTCTGAAAATACCTCAAAACAGCTGTCTGCTTTAACCTTTGTGTGTTTTACATGGCGTTTCCTTATAATCATATTCCGCCCACTGACGGATTTCAGAAGCATGAGAAGGTTTCTATAGAAGGTCTTTGCTAGAACATAATATCTGCTACAATATGCATTTGGGAAGCATTAGAAAATGTCCTAAAATAAATTATAGGATCATAGACACAGTAAGTTTGCAGATGACACCAAGCCAGGAGCAGGTGTGGAGCTGTTGGAGGGTAGGAGAGCCCTGCAGAGGGACCTTGCCAGGCTGGATGGGTGGGCAGAGGCCAATGGGATGAGACTGAACAAGGCCAAGTGCAGGGTTCTGCACTTTGGCCACAACAATCCCAAGCAGTGCTACAGGCTGGGGACAGAGTGGCTGAGAGCAGCCAGGCAGAAAGGGACCTGGGGGTATTGATAGATAGCAGCTGAAGCTGAGCTAGCAGTGTGCCCAGGTGGCCAAGAGAGCCAATGGCATCCTGGCCTGCATCAGGAACAGTGTGGCCAGTAGGACAAGAGAGGTTATTCTGCCCCTGTACTCAGCACTGGTCAGGCCATACCTTGAGTGCTGTGTCCAGTTCTGGGCTCCTAATTCAAGAGAGATGTTGAGGTGCTGGAAGGTGTCCAGAGAAGGGCAACAAAGCTGGTGAGGGACCTGGAGCACAGCCCTGTGAGGAGAGGCTGAGGGAGCTGAGGGTGTTTAGCCTGCAGAAGAGGAGGCTCAGGGCTGACCCAATTGCTGTCTACAACTACTTGAAGGGAGTTTGTAGCCAGGAGAGGATTGCTCTCTTTTGCCAGGCAACCAGCAATAGAACAAGGGGACACAGTTTCAAACTGCATCAGGGCAGAGTTAGCCTGGATGTTGGGAAGAAGTTCTCCACAGAAAGAGTGATTGCCCCTTGGAATGGGCTGCCCGGGGAGGTGGTGGAGTCACTCTTTCTGGAGCTGTTTATAAGGAGACTGGATGAGGCACTCAGTGCCATGGTTTAGTTAATTAGAAGGTGTTAGGTGATAGGTTGGACTCAAAGGTGTTTTCCAACTCGGTCAATTCTGTGATTCTGTGACAAAGGCCATTCATTTCAGCAGACCATTTAAAAGCTATTGTATTGAGCTCAGCACCAGCCCAACTGACATGCAAAAGCTTTTTATAACCCAGTACACTCTGCACCATCATCAATTACCTCCTAATTGAACTGCAAAGTTCCCTTGCCATGCCCCAGTCAGACATCATTGATAAACATTTTGTCGTCACTTAGTGGATTAATGTGGCTAATTAAACAACTTCCATCTTGGAGTCAGGATTATGCAGTAATAGTTGAAACAAGGACTGCAGACCCCTATAATATATTTTTTTTAAGTCAAACTTGCTTGGCCCATACTGAAAGAAAGGTTTTTTGTTTTCTCATCCTAGGGGAATAAAACCAAACCAAACCAAAATTGCCTATAAACTCCAGTAACAAATTGCCATTGGAAATTTTGGGGGTTCCACGAAACAACTTACTGAACAAAGTTTTCAGGGGAGTGGTTTTACAACAAGAGTTTGATCAAAAATCTCCCAATGCATTTTCCCTGAGTGATGAAATCTGAATTCTTCAGCTTCACCTATGCAACAACTGGGGGGACCTCAATCCATGCTGAAGGTCAATTGTATCTATAACAGAGAATTCTTACTGGAACAGTTCATATACCATGATAAAGCAGGGATTATTTCTTTCCATCAGCAGGCTGACATGCTTCTGGGAGTGACCAAGCCCAGCTTACTAGTGCTGTGGTTGCATAAATTATCCCCAGACCCAGTCTAATTATGCCCAGATCCAGCCTAATTCCAAGAAACTTGTGGGTTTGCAGGCTCAGCCTGAGCAGGGGTCAGCTTTGGAGTTTGTGATGCAGCTGCCACTTTCCAGCTGGTTTTCAGCCAACACTGGATGCTTAGCCGAAGTTAGACATATAATCATAGAGTTGTTTCAGTTGGAAAAGACCTCTGAGGTCATCAAGTGAAACTACTGACCTAACAGCATCTAACATTCCAATTCCACACTAAGAAATTGCTTCTAACTCACAGCTCCAAACACGATGAGGTTCTAACCCGTAGTGAGGAGCACATCACTAAAGAAATGCTTCTAATCTTTGAAAGAGGGGCATCACCCAGGGCAAAGAATAGGACTGCATTAGAATCATAGAATCAAGCAGGTTGGAAGAGACCTCCAAGATCATCCAGTCCAACCTAGCACCCAGCCCTAGCCAGTCCACTAAGTGCCTCATCCAGTCTTTTCTTGAACACCTCCAGGGACAGTGACTCCACCACCTCCCTGGGCAGCCCATTCCAATGGGAAATCACTCTCTCTGTGAAGAACTTTCTCCTAACATCCAGCCTAAAATTAGCAGCAGGGTTGGACTAGATTATCTCCAGAGGTCCCTTATGATCCTCACCATTCTGAGTCTCTGCTATTTTCTGTTTATAGCTGCTGAGAGTCTGAAAAAGCTCCTTGGAGCTGTGCTGGAGACTGTTCACACGATTTCATGTCTGTTACGACTGTGTTCACACTGAAATCCAAGACAGCAAAGGGCAAAACCCAAATCACTGTTCTTTTACCCTAGGAAGCAGTAAACCAACAACCTGTCAGTGAAAAGGAATCACAGAATGAGATGATTAGGTGGTAGAGTAATAAAGAGCATGCTGGTTGTTTTTGTGTCCTAAGCTATGTCTGAGGATGCGCAGAGGGTTCAGATCTGTGTTCAGATAAGGCAATCACAGTGAAACTGAAACTCCCTGCATGATAACTAGTTCTTATTAATGTCAAGGATGTTGCATGAATTAGTATGATACTTGAGACACCTGCCAGAAGCAAGCATGCCCCATATTATGTTGCTGGATGGCACTCCAGAACCACTCATGAAGCAGTTGGCCTATACACCCTAGGAGGTAATCATTAGATCACTTTTAATGTGAAGGAAGTGAAGACCTTGACATTCCAGTTCACCTTTCCCAAGCTGTTGAGCAATAGCTGCTGTTCTCTTTGTGTCAAACTGAACACAGAAGGGTTCAAAATGAAAGCTCTACACACAGAGGAAAATGATCCTTTTGCTTTCTCTGTGGTCTACAGCTTGATCACCAAACTGCCTTGGAGGGACTGTTTCATGGAATAGAATCATAGAATCAGCCAGGTTGGGAGAGACCTCCAAGATCGTCCAGTCCAACCTAGCACCCAGCCCTAGCCAGTCAACTAGACCATGGCACTAAGTGCCTCAGCCAGGCTTCTCTTGAGCACTCCCAGAGACAGTGACTCCACCACCTCCCTGGGCAGCCCATTCCAATGCCAATCACTCTCTCTGACAACAACTTCCTCCTAACATCCAGCCTAGACCTCCCCTGGCACAACTTGAGACTGTGTCCCCTTGTTCTGTTGCTGCTTGCCTGGCAGAAGAGACCAACCCCACCTGGCTACAGCCTTCCTTCAGGTAGTAGTAGACAGCAATGAGGTCTGCCCTGAGCCTCCTCTCCTCCAGGCTGCACACCCCCAACTCCCTCAGCCTCTCCTCATAGGGTTTGTGTTCCAGGCCCCTCAGCAGCTTTGTTGCACTTCTTTGGACACATTCCAGCATCAAAACCTCTCTTGAATTGAGTGGCCCAGAACTGTTTGACACCTTTCAAACCAGTCCAACCTGACTGCTTCTCAGGCAGGGTTGGATGGAGATATCCTGGTTAGCTATCTGTATTCTGCCATGGTCTTCAATATGCTCACTGCTCTAGAATGCCACCATCTGACCCCATGCTAACATGGTCGTAAGTCACTTCAATCAGAATAAAACCTACAGGCACTCCCTGGCTTCCTTTCAGTGTGTATCATCATCCCCTGCTTATTAAAGTGCCCAGTGTCCAGTCACAAGGACCACTTCCCCATTCTCCTTTTGCACTGCAAAATATCACACAGAGAAAAGCAATCTCAACCCAGACTGAGCAGCCTGGGTGCAGAGAGAGAAGGTACACTGCAGAATGACACAGAATATCAGAATGGTGTGGGTTGGAAGGGACCTCTGGACATTATCTAGTCCAAACTTCCCCATGAGCAAGGGAGCAAGCACAAATGCTTGCTAATGGGCTCAGCAGAGCAGCTTGAGGAAGAAGAGGCAAAAGTGAAACACAGATTCATAAAATCACAGAATGGGAGGGATTGGAAGGGATTGCTGGAGATCACCTAGCCCAGCTCCCAGGTTCAAGCAGGGTCACCCAGATCAGGTTGCACAGGGTTGCATCCAAGTGGGGTTTTAGTATCTCCAGAGAAGGAAACTCCACAACCTCTCTGAGCAGCCTGGTCCTATGCTCTGTCATCCTCAGAGAAAAGCAAGGAACCCTTGATACCTGCATGTGTGGCTACTCTCTAACTCTGTAATTAGCTGCATCTGAAGGGTGGCTACAAAAAAGCTGGGGAAGGACTTTTTAGGTTTGCAGGGAGTGACAGGACTGGGGGGAATGTGGTGAAGTTGGAGTTGGGGAGATTCTGGCTGGATGCGAGGAGGGAGTTGTTCAGCATGAGAGTGGTGAGAGGCTGGAATGGGTTGCTCAGGGAGGTGGTTGAGGCCCCATGGCCAGAGGTGTTTAAGGCCAGGCTGGATGAGGCTGTGGGCAGCCTGCTCTAGAGTAGGGTGTCCCTGGGCATGGCAGGGGGGGTGGAACTGGCTGATCCCTGTGGTGCCTTCCAACCCTGACTGATTCTATGATTCTATGAAAAGCTCAAAGATCTTTTTCCTCATGTTCAGATGGAATTTACTGTGCTTCTGTTTGGGCCTATTTCTCCTGCCCTGTCACAGGGCACCACTGAAAAGAGTCTGGCCTCATCCTCTTCACATCTGTCCTTTAGATATTGATAATCATTGATAAGATCCCCTCTGAATTTTCTCTTCTCCAGGCTAAGCAGTCCAAACTCTCTCAGCCTTTCCTCCTCACAGACATGTCCTTGCCTCAAAGTTTAGCTTGCAGGAGGAAGGTCAGATTCAAGCTGTAGGTATTGAATGGATCAGCAGTTTAGATTAGAAAGTGGTACAACTTCTCTGACACACAAGTGACAGTTCTCTGCTTGTTCAGTTGGAAAGCTAGTGCCATCTCTAGTGCAATGAACCTGCAGAACAAGATGTGATGTGTGGGGACACTTGGGCAGGCTAGACAGAAGCATACCCCTCCACAGCCCCACAGCCCTTGGCAGGAATAGCAAAAGCATAATTGCATCAACTCTGATTAAGTGGCAAGTAAATGGCTATGTAACATCAGCTTGGGCTGGTGTTTTAGTTCCCAATCCTCTCCATCTCCTGCTCCACATATTCCAGATTATCTCCCCAAATGCATCTTTTGCAGGACCAGTGTTGGGGCCAGTCCTGTTCAATATCTTTATCAATGATCTGGACCAGGGTATTGAGTCCAGTTTTCAGATGACACCAAGCCAGGAGCAGGTGTGGATCTGTTGGAGGGTAGGAGAGCCCTGCAGAGGGACCTTGACAAGCTGCATGGGTGGGCAGAGGCCAATGGGATGAGACTGAACAAGGCCAGGTGCAGGGTTCTACACTTTGGCCACAACAACCCCAAACAGTGCTACAGGCTGGGGACAGAGTGGCTGGAGAGCAGGCAGGCAGAGAGGGATCTGGGGGTACTGGTAGATAGTAGCTGAAGATGAGGCAGCAGTGTGCCCAGGTGGCCAAGAGAGCCAATGGCATCCTGGCCTGCATCAGGAACAGTGTGGCCAGTAGGACAAGGGAGGTTATTCTGTCCCTGTACTCAGCACTGGTCAGGCCACACCTTGAGTGCTGTGTCCAGTTCTGGGCTCCTCAATTCAAGAGAGATGTTGAGATTCTGGAATGTGTCCAAAGAAGCGCAACAAGGCTGGTGAGGGGCCTGGAAAACAAACCCTATGAGAAGAGGCTGAGGGAGCTGGGGGTGTGCAGCCTGGAGGAGAGGAGGCTCAGGGCAGACCTCATTGCTGTCTACAACTACCTGAAGGGAGGCTGTAACCAGGTGGGGTTGGTCTCTTCTGCCAGACAACCAGCAATAGAACAAGGGGACACAGTCTCAAGTTGTGGTGGGGGAGGCCTAGGCTGGATGTTAGGAGGAAGTTGTTGTCAGAGAGAGTGATTGGCATTGGAATGGGCTGCCCAGGGAGGTGGTGGAGTCACTGTCTCTGGAGGTGTTGAAGCAAAGCCTGGCTGGGGCACTTAGTGCCATGATCTGGTTGACTGGATAGGGCTGGGTGCTAGGTTGGACTGGCTGATCTTGGAGGTCTCTTCCAACCTGGCTGATTCTTTGATTCTATGTTTTTAAATTGTCCTTAGCTGAAGCTGTCTGTCGAATCCCTGCAATTTTCTTCATTTTCTCTGGTGTGCATAAGTCTTCTCAGCCAAGAGACTAACAGTGCCTCAGAGAAAACAGTGAGGCACTGAAGCAAGGATTAAACATTGAGGCATGGGAGAGTCAGTCTGTTCACTTCCACACTTCCTTCACATGAGAGAGGAAAAAAATCTGTGCAGATGCAACAGCCTGAAGCGGCTTCTCTGACTCAGTCATGTCATTGGTACTGCAAACTACATCCCCTTTCTTCCCATATCTGGACGAGTGCTATAAGAATAGCTGCAAGACCATGAGTGAGGCTGGTGGGGAATACAAATGTTTACTTGTATAAACGTTCACATAGGCAGATGGGACACAAGACTGTTCTGTTACTGCAGATCTCCTTTGTCATCTGGGCATCTCTTTTTATATCTCTAAGCTGCTGCCACCTCCTGTTTGCCCTGCTGCTGCAGATCACAAAGCTCTCTATTTTGTCTTATATGCCGACACCTGTGGTGACATCTTGGGGTGTCTGGGGGTGTTTGATGTGTGTGTGTACATATATACATGCTTTTCATATATCCTGTGCAGATGATGCCATTGCTACAGCCCTACAAATAAACATTTCTGCAGATTACACATGGATATGACTTGGCACTGTTGGGTTTATAGTCAGACTCAATGTCTGTCTGGATGTGTTCCTCTGTGATCTGTGTTAGATAGTATTGTCCTGCCCTGGCAGGAGGGTTGGACTCAATGATTTCCTTGGGTCCCTTCCAACCCCTAACATCCTGTGATCCTGTGATATTAAAGGTCTTTTCCAGCTCAAGCCTTTCTGCAATTCTATATGTGAATATGGGTTTACATGCATTAATGTCTTGCTTTTTGTTGCTTGTATGCCGTTAGAGTAATGCACAATGGTTTCACTATTCAAAGTTTCCTGGCTCTTAAAAAGCTTTTTTTCCCTCTTCAGCTCTTAATTTGCATGTTATGTTGTTCTCTTTGCAAACAGTTAATGGACTGTTCAAGGCAAGATTGGACGTGGCACTTGGTGCCATGGTCTAGCCTTGAGCTCTGTGGTAAAGGGTTGGACTTGATGATCTATGAGGTCTCTTCCAACCTTGGTGATACTGTGATATTGTGATACTGTGACATTACTTATCAGGAGTCTAATCTCTGCCCAGCTTGCACTGTTTGTGAATTAAATCCATAGGATTCCTCCTGTGTTTGGATGCTGCTGCATTCTGTGTTTATTCTGTAGCTTTGGGTCACACCTGAGCTCTGTTTCTGAGATGCAGGGCACAGTTTGTTCAGACAAACCTCTTTGTGTACTGAAGTTTGCTAATCTGAGCTTCCCTTCTCTTCCCCTTCTAGAAAGACCAATCTATACAACTTCTGGTTCTAGCCATTTCACCACCTTGCTTCCTCCTACAAATATATTCTACCTCTCCCCAAAAAGTCAGAAGAAACAACTCCTTTCATAGAATCACAGAATCAACCAGGTTGGAAGAGACCTCTAAGATCATCAAGTCCAACCTAGCACCCAGCCCCAGCCAGCCAACTAGACCATGGCACTAAGTGCCTCAGCCAGGCTTCTCTTGAGCACTTCCAGAGACAGTGACTCCACCACCTCCCTGGGCAGCCCATTCCAATGCCAATCACTCTCCCTATCAAGAACTTCTATCAAGAACTTCCTCCTAACATCCAGCCTAGACCTCCCCCAACACAACTTGAGGCTGTGTCCCCTTGTTCTGTTGCTGCTTGCCTGGGAGAAGAGACCAACCCCACCTGGCTACAGCCTCCCTTCAGGTAGTTGTAGACAGCAATGAGGTCAGCCCTGAGCCTCCTCTTCTGCAGGCTGCACACCCCCAGCTCCCTCAGCCTCTCCTCATAGGGTTTGTGTTCCAGGCCCCTCACAAGCTTTGTCACCCTTCTCTGGACACATTCCAGCATCTCAACATCTCTCAACAAACTAAAATATTTCTAAGTATTTCTTCTGATCCAAACTTCTGAAGTGATTTGAAGTCTGCCTACTGTGGTTTAAATGAGCACAACCCTCCTCAAGTCAATGAACATTTTCTGATTTACAAGGAGCTGTCTCTTCAACTTCACCATCTTGACAAGCTGGATCTGAACTAGACTGGCAGTTCCTCATGAAAGTGAAATTTGACATGAATTTCCTAAGCCAAAGTTATAATTGTTGGAGGGAATATGTGCTGCCTTATCATCACAGTTATTATTTAGCATCCATACTTCGCTAGCATCTTGATAGCAGCCATGGTGAAAAGCTATCACGCTCGAGCACATCCAGACCTGGAAAGTGACATTTGCTGTCCCAAACAGCTTAAAGATTCGAATCAAAAATTACTAAGGGATTACTGGGAGGCTACTAGAATCAAATTACAAAGCCAGATGCAAGTCTTCAATGCTAAGTGCACCGACACTACAAGAAGACAGGGCCCTGTGCATTGCCTGACCTTCCAGCTGCAATTGCCCATTCCTGACCTGAGAAATAATACGAAATGAGAGTTTGTGCAGTGACATTTTTAAACATGCACTGACTTTTAGAGGAAGCTCACAATGAATATTAAACAAGCCCCTGCATTTCCTAGGGTTGGTGGGTAGGACTTGACTTTCCTTTCTCAGTTATGTGTGGTGACCTTTTAAAATAATTTTTGCCACTGCATGATTCCTTCAGTTCTTCAGCCTTATTCATTCTGGGACTCAAAGAGAATTAAGTCTCTTCTGTTGCTAATAAGTAGAGCCTTGGATTCCCTCACCTGGAAAAGGGGTTTTGACTGATGTTGCTATGCAGGAAGAGTGCTTAGAAATTATAAGAGCATTTGAGTACAAAGCAGAGTCACAAATGAAAAGAACTGCTGGTTTCAATTGTTAATTTGGGGGAATTTAGTGTTGGTAGCACCTTGATGACTAATGCAACACCTGGATTAAGTGTAAATCTGAGGGCTGTACTGAAAGATAAAGCACAAAGCCTATTTCTTACCTAAGTCCCACTTAAGCCTTCAAAATAAACTTCAAGTGTAACTACAGACACTTGCCTCTTGCACTGGAGACCTTTTATGATACAGTCATTTAATTTCAGAGGACGTTTGAGCTTTTTCTTAGATATCCTTAGGGAAATCACAGGATAAAGCAATTTGGATCAGACAGCAGAAAAGCGATTGCAGTTTTGTTCATTCTCTCTATCTTTTGTTATTCCTTTCATTAGCAGGCACTTCTGAGTAAGTTTCCATCCCTTTAATCCTTTGTAGGACCTCTCTCTAAGAATCAAATGAAGCCAGACGGTAGGAAGTATTCATATCTAGTCATGTTTATCACTGTCTGGAAAGTGAAACATTCAAACAAAATGAATCAGAGACAAAATAGTCAGAGAAGCTACTGTCATGATCTGCTTTTAATAGCAGTAAGTGAACGTTCCAGGACTGAGTTGTTGGATTAAATGTGAGGTCTCTGGAGCATGGCTAGGAGATCATCTACAGGGAGGGATGGTCTAGGGTCCTTTCACCCTCCTCTAAACAGATGTGTGTCTAGATCACCAAGTAGTACCACAGCTTTAATTTTTTTTTGCCAACACACAACAGCAATGAAGCTGCAGCAGCTCACATTTATTGTATGCCAGAGGTCCAGAGGACTTGCAGCCAGTTGTAAGGTTATCCTAGAGTTGCATTTTTCACTGCTATGTAGATGAGGACAATATATGAAGAAGACTGCAATCTAATACATACATATTGCCTTCTTGAAATGATCAGTCACACCTTCTTCCCCCCACATCTGTACTGCCACAAAGAAACTCCTTGCAATAGCTACAAGAGCTTGTTTCAAATGAGTTCAGGTATTTCCACACTGTACATCAAGGCAGGCAGCAGCACTGACATCCTTGAAACCAACCCAAGTGAGGCAACATCCTTTGTGTTCACACCTACCCAAAGCAAGTGGTTTTGCTGAGTGCTGCCCTGAATCATCACCACACTGTGCACATGTTCTTCCTGTCCCTCCATCACAGCCCTCCCATCTTCCTGCACTTCACGGCTTAGGGTACTGAAGGTTGCCTACAGCACTAATCTGTCAGCTTCCTCCTCTTCTTTCTCCTCTGGTCTCCTAATGTGAGTGTGGAGGGTTTGGTGCTTCTCTCTACCCTGCAAGCCCCCTTGATGACACTGGACATGAAGATCTCACAAAACAGAGTTACATTTCTGAAGCACTGATGGAGTGGCCTTCACTCATTCACAGGAAAGCAGTAATGAACAGTGAGTACACAGCCAAGCCCCAGCCATGAAATGCTTGGGGATCTCCTTTTTAATTCTCCCCTCATTTAAATTCCATGTTCTACTCCTGCAAGCAATGCTGCAGACTCTTGGGTACCTTAGTAGGTTATAATCCATTGATTTAGTAGAGTTATAATCCATTTGGTACCTTAGTAGGTTATAATTAATTGATTTAGTAGGTTATAATCCATTGGATACCTTAGTAGGTTATAATCCACTGATATAGTAGGTTATAATCCACTGGGTACCTTAGTAGATTATATTCCATTGATTTAGTAGGGTTATAATCCATTGGGTACCTTAGTAGGTTATTATCCATTGATTTAGTAGGGTTATAATCCATTGGGTACCTTAGTAGGTTATTATCCATTGATTTAGTAGGGTTATAACCCACTGGGTAACTTAGTAGGTTATAATCCATTGATTTAGTAGGTTATAATCCATTGGGTACCTTAGTAGGTTATAATTAATTGATTTAGTACATTATAATCCACTGGGTACCTTAGTAGGTTACAATCCATTGATTTAGTAGGGTTATAATCCATTGGGTACCTTAGCAGGTTATAATTAATTGATTTAGTAGGGTTATAATCCACTGGGTACCTTAGTAGGTTATAATCCATTGATTTAGTAGGTTATAATCCATTGGGTACCTTAGTAGGTTACAATTAATTGATTTAGTACATTATAATCCACTGGGTACCTTAGTAGGTTATAATCCATTGATTTTGTAGGTTATAATCCATTGGGTAATTTAGTAGGTTATAATCTATTGGTTTAGTAGGTTATAATCCATTGACTGTGGTCAGTGACAGAAAGAAAGGATCATTGCTTACCTTCCCTTCCTGTACCTTCCTAACATTGCAATTACTCAGGACATCGATTCAAGTACTTCCTTCTGATCCTAGCTGAGATCTCCTTAGCATCTTCCTCTGAGGAACAGCTCTCCTGGCTGCCAGAGCTAACCTGAGAGCAGTTGGTTTTCAAGGAGAAGCTGATACACTTAACGCTGTGTCATCTTGTTCTCTTCTACACTGCTGAAAATGAAGTCCAGAGTGCCTGTTGCTTGCATCCAAAGCTCAGGCCATTGATGTTTTCATGAGCCTTCACTGATGGTAAATGCACTCCCATCAGACATTTTCATAGCACAAAGAAGAAAAAATAATGACATTTCACCTTAACCACTAAAAGCAAGCAAGCCAGCAAACCCACTCCTCACCCGAAATACTCACCACAAGGAGGTCAGATGTGATACATTACTGTCAGCAGCCTCTCCTCACCCCAATTTACCTTAACTCTGCAGCAGTGAGGACAGACTTCTGGGAAATTTAGGAGGAGCATGCACACAACAGCAGCCAGATTAATAACTCAGTAAAATGGCACTGGGGAAAAAAAAAACATTTGCTGCTGGTGGCCTTGGTTTTGTGAACAGACCAAGTCAAAATAGATAGCAGACCAGTTCACATGAGGCACAGTGATAGGACAAGGAACAATGGGTACAAGCTAGAACACAGGAGGTTCCACCTCAGCACAAGGAGACACTTTACTGTGAGGATGATGGAGCACTGGAACAGGCTGCCCAGAGAGGTCGTGGAGTCTCCTTCTCTGGAGACCTTCAAAAGCCATCTGGATGCATTCCTCTGTGCCCTCCTAGGTGATCCTGCTTTGGCAGGGGGGTTGGACTAAATGATCTCTGGAGGTCCCTTCCAAACCCTAACATTCTGTGATTCTGTGAAACACAGGGAGAATACAGAGGAATAAAACAAGGACCTTCACAAGTAATTCTTGTGCTCACAGACAAGTTAGAGAGAGGAGGTAAAAAGTACAGACAGGGCTGGTTTGGGGCTGGAGGCTCACAGTTAGGAGGTGGCACTGGTGCAAATGAAGCACAGGGTTGGATCAGATCACTGCTCATTTTGAAGTACCAAGACAGTGACAGCATGGGCTCATCATGTTGCTGCCTGGGATAGGACAAGGAGCAATGGGTGTAAGTTGTAGCACAAGAGGTTCCACCTCAACACGAGGGGGAACTTCTTTAGTGTAAAGGTCACAGAGCACTGGAACAGGCTCTCCAGAGAGGTTGTGGAGTCTCCCTCCAATCAACCAGGTTGAAAGAGATGTCCAAGGTCATCCACTCCAACCTATCACCCAGTCCTAGACAATCAACCAGACCATGGCACTAAGTGCTTCATCCAGGTTTTTATTCAACACCTGGAGGGATGGTGACTCCACCACCTCCCTGGGCAGCCCATTCCAATGCCAATCACTCTCTCTGCCAACAACTTCCTCCTAACATCCAGCCTAGACCTTCCCCAGCACAACTTGAGACTGTGTCCCCTTGTCCTGTTGCTGGTAGCCTGGCAGAAGAGACCAACCCCACCTGGCTACAGCCTCCCTTCAGGTAGTTGTAGACAGCAATGAGGTCAGCCCTGAGCCTCCTCTTCTCCAGGATAAACACCCCCAGCTCCCTCAGCCTCTTCTCACAGGGCTGTGCTCCAGGCCCCTCACCAGCTTTGTTGCCCTTCTCTGGACACATTCCAGAATCTCAACACCTCTCTTGAATTGAGGAGCCCAGAACTGGACACAGCACTCAAGATGTGGCCTGACCAGTGCTGAGTACAGCAGAAGAGTGACCTCCCTTGTCCTACTGGCCACACTGTTCCTGATGCAGGCCAGGATACCATTGGCTTTCTTGGCCACCTGGGCACACTGCTGGCTCATCTTCAGCTGCTGTCTACCAGTACCCCCAGGTGCCTCTCTGCTGGGCTGCTCTCCAGCCACTCTGTCCCCAGCCTGTAGTGTTGCTTGGGTTTTTGTGGCCAAATGTAGAACCCTGCACTTGTGCTTGTTAAATCTCATCCCATTGGCCTCTGCCTACCCATTCAATTGGTCAAGGTCCCTCTGCAGCACTCTCCTCCCCTCCAACAGCTCCACACCTGCTCCTAGCTTGGTGTCATCTGCAAACTTACTGATGCTGGACTCAATCCTCTTGTCCAGATCATCTATCAAGACATTGAACAGGACTGGGCCCAGTGTCAGCTAAAGCAGGCAATTACACATGTAGTTACACACCCTAAACCTTTTGGCTGTGGAGATGAGCGAGCAGGCTTTCATACCCTCCCACCCCCTCCACCTCTTTCCCACCAGCACTCTGTGCACTCAGCCCTTCATGTGGCCATGCCCTGTGAAAATTATGCTTATTGCAGGCAAAGGGCAACCCTTCTTTTGTTCTTCTTTTTTTTTTTCCAGTTTCACTTTACTTGTTTTTCTTAAATCCAGCTTGTTTTGCTGCTCTGACTGAGAGCATAGTGAGATGATCAGTTGAGTCAGCAAAGTGAGGAAGCCATAGCCTGGGGTAAGGCAGGACACAAGCAGGAGGAAGGCAGAGTGTGGGAACCATTTGATGCAGCTGCTTAAATTGACTATTTTGGATGTCACCCGGTCATGGCTGCTGACAGATCATAGTATTGAGCCCCAAATGATTGACTTGAGACTGAGAAAGAGCTTTGAACTTTTATAAAACCACAGTTAAGCAAAGGTTTGGGAGTGGGAACACATTTTGAGTCGCATGTTTGATCCCTGTTATGAAACTAGCAACACCTAGAGGATACTGCAGTAACATCAGTAGGAGGATCATAGAACCATAGAATGGTTTAGGTTGGAAGGTACCTCAAGGATCATCCAGTTCCAACCCCAATGAAAGTAGCAACACTTAGAGGACACTGCAGCAACATCAGTAAGAGGATCCTAGAATCACAGAATGGTTTAAGTTGGAAGTTACCTCAAGGATCAGCCAGTTCCAGCCTCAATGAATGTAGCAACACTTAAAGGATACTGCAACAGCATCAGTAAGAGGATCATAGAATGGTTTAGATTGGAAGAGACCTCAAAGTTCATCCAGTTCCAACCCCTTGCCATAGGCAGGGACACCTCCCACTAGAACAGGTTGCTCAAGACCTCATCCAACCTGGCCTTGAACATCTCCAGGGAGGGAGCAGCCACAACCTCCCTGGGCAACCTGTGCCAGTGTCTCACCACCCTCACTGGAAAGAACTTCTTCCTAACCTCTCTTCCACTTTAAACCCAGTTTAAATCATGATTTAGTTCTCTTTATAGCTTGAAAGGGACAGTACATATCTCCAGTCAAGGAGTTCCAAGAAAGTAAAAACACACTGGACACTGTAGAAAGTTTCTCCTATAATTACTCAACCTTTTTCTGGTGAAGCCTGAGAGATATGCACCATCACACTGTATTTTGCAAGTGCTTTAATGTGTTCACTGCATTTCCTATCCTATTCTGTGGAGGCCAGAGATCTCCCAAGCTGGAAATATGGGACAGCCAGGTGGACAGCCAGGAACAGATGGTTTGGGAACTGTCAGACCTGCTGTATAGTAGAAAAGATGAAGTGATATTTCTGGTCCTTTCCAAGCCCTTTTAAATTGATTGTTAGAAGAGACTGAAATGCAAATTTCGTGTTAACATACAGTGCACACAGGGAAAAAAACATGTCAGTTTTAGTGTTATTTCAATGCCAAGAATGACCTAACCTGCTACACTTTCTTCTTTCTTTCTCTTTTTTCAGACTCATTGACTCATTACCTGAGTTACAATTAGTTCAAAGCAAAGAGCAATATTTCACCTCCTTCCACAGTAGTTATTACATGTGTCCCTTTGTTAGTTTTTTCCCCCCACATCTCCTCTCAATTAACATCAAATCACAAAGAATCATCCTTCAAAACCAAACAACTGAGAGCAAATATTTTGAGACTGAAACCCTTCAGCAAGAGCCATTGCCCAGGCAAAGCAATCAGTCTGATTATTTTTTTTTCTTACTGAAAATGTGGGTGGTTTTCAAATACAGGAAAGAAAACATGACAGCTTGTGGTGATATTTTCCACCAGAAAGATGCAGCTTTAAGGGCTTTTGGTTTCCAAATACCTACACCCACAGGAGTGGCCTCGTCTGTTGTAGAAGACAATGCCTGATTAGTTGTACAAGTCAAGTTAAAGGACAGTAATCGTGTACAGCAGTTGATGTGTGTTCCAGTGGAAGCACTGTGTCAGCTGGGTAATTAATATGGCAGCTGCCTCCCAGCCTACAGTGCTGTTGAGATTAAATATGCAAAAACCTGCTGTGAAAAAAAGGAGAAAAATCTGTTCTTCGTGTTCCTGGTGGATAGGATCCATCTGAAGATGTCCCTGTTCATTGCAAGGGGGGGCTGGATTAAATGACCTTTAAAAATGCCTTCCAATCCAAAGCATTCTATGATTCTGTAACAAAGAGGAGGCTTAAATCACAGTGAGAATATATGGTAGGAGTTAGATGGGACCTCTGGAGACCATCTAATTCAACTCCAACTCTCTTGACAGAGCAGGTTCACCCAGACCAGGTTGCACAGAAATGCATCCAGGTAGATGTTTATAAGTCTCCAGAGAAGGAGACTCCACTACCTCTCTAGGCAGCCTGTTCCACAGCTCTGTCACCCTCACAGGAATGATTTTTTCCCCTGACATTCAAATGGAACTTTCTGTGCTCCAATTTGTGCTCAGTGCCTCTTGTCCTGTTGCTGAGTACCACTGAAAAGCATCTGGCCTCATCTCCTTGACATGCACCCTTTAGATATTGATCAGCATGGAGAAGATCCCCTCTCAGTCTGCTCTTCTGCAGGTTAAAGCACCCCAGGTCTCTCAGCCTTTCCTCATCAGAGACATGTTCCATTCACCCCACCATTTTAGGGGTACAGGTTGTATTTACACATATATAAGTTTAGGTTATATATATATATATACATATATATATACATATATATATACATTTAGGTTCTATACTAAGGGAATGCTTTCTGGGACTGAAAGACAGCTTTGGGACAGGCTGTGGTGGTCAGGTGTGGATCTGTTGCCAGATGTCTGGGTGGATAAGATGAGTGCATGCCACCTTAGAAAGGGCTTCTGTGGAGTTTCCTGGAGCAGCATTTGGAATACAGAATGATTTAGGTTGGAAAAGACCCTTAAGGGGGGCATTGGGTCCAACAGCAGACCTAACCCTTACAAGATGTCCTTATCTGAGACTTTGTCATTCTAAAGTTATTTTTTTTCCCCAGGAAATGATGCAGGCTGAAGCCTTTTTCTGTCCATATATTGGAGCAGCAGCCTGATACACTTGTATGTGGTACTCATAAACTAATCCTGAGCCTAAGTATTCGTAGGTCTGTAATATTTCCCATAAGTAAAGTGATTCTCATGTCACCAGCTGCTGTGTCATTCTCTGTCCCACAGGAGGGATCTGGTGCACTTTTGTGGCCAGTATCAACTGGGATGAGGAAGAGACTGTGGGGGCGCATGGCAGCACTATGATGACTGAAGTTGCACTCATCCAATCAAAGTGCAGGTGGATAGGATGCTCCTCCAACCACCATGTTCCCATGCAAATTGTAGCAACAGTATCAGCGACCAGCAGAGCTGAAAACTTCAGCTTTGGGTGGGAATGTCTGGGATTGTAATTATCTACAGCTCACCTTTGCATGGGGTGAAAGAATCCCTTCTTAATGAAGAAGTATGAACACTATGATCACCATATCTCTTGCCTCCCTGGTATAGTAGACTCTGTTGCAGACAGTGAGGGTGGATATTTAAGTTAATGCACTTAGTGCCATGGTCTAGTTAACTGGCTAGGGCTGGGGGATAGGTTGGACTGAATGATCTTGGAGGTCTCTTCCAACCTGGTTGATTTTATGATTCTATGAGCAGTTAAAAATGAGCAAAATAATTTTCCTCATGAAATGTCTTTTCCTCTACTGATGATTAGATGAATTCTTCTGGAAAATAAAGAAGAACAACTCTGAAAGCAAATAATATCCCCTGGTTTCCAAAATTCCAGAAGCCTTTCCTTCTGCCTGGTCTTCTCTTTATTTAAATGCATACTTTACATCTAAAAGGCCAGCAGCAAGGACAGATGAATCACAGTGTATTCAAAGAACCCTCCCAGTCTGATTGAAGTGAGTACTTATAGGTCCTAAAATTTCTAAACACCTCATTTGGATGATCTCAAACAAACCATCTCCTTTACAGGTCTGGCAGGTGGCGTGTTCTGCACCTCTAATGGTGCTTTTAACCTTTTAGGCTTAAAGATTTGAGATTTGTCACTAGAGCCTTAGGGCCCACAGAAGGTACTAGAACATGGCCTCATCTCTGGCATTTTCTTTTCCTTCTTGTTGCTTCTCTCCCACATTCCCAGGGCAGCATACCTCTCCAGATACACTTGTCCACCACCCCCATCATCACACCTAGTCTTACATCACAGAAGGAAGCCACAGGACCAGAGGAGCTTAGAAGGTCTCCCAGGGGATGTCCCAGGCAAAACCTCACGTCTGACATCCTAAAAACAAGTGCCACCTAGCCTTTTATACAACAACCTTGTCCAAGGTTGGGCATGTCTGGAGAGAGATGTTTCAAACACACATGGCTAAGCATGCAACATGATGATACAGGTGAATGAGGATAGACTCACTGGTTGACTTCCTGCCCCTGGTTCAGGGCAATCCCCAGTATCAAACAGGCTGGTGGATGAAGGAATTGAGAGCAGCCCTGCAGAGAAGGACTTGGAAGCATTACTGGATTACATAATCCAGCAACGTTCACTCACAGCTTGAAGACTGTGTCCTGGATTGCATCAAAAGCCATGTGGCCAGCAAGTTGAGAGGGATGATTTTGTCCCTCTGCTTGGGTGAGGCTTGTGTCCAGCTCTGGAGCCAAGACAGAAGGAGGATGTGAACCTGCTGCAGCAAGTCTAGAGGGGGAAACAAAAATGGCCAAAGGGATGGAACATCTCTGTTACCAGGAAAAGGCTGTGAGAACCAGAGTTCTTCAGCCTAGAGAAGAGAAGGCTCCAAAGCCTGCTGTGGTCTTTCAGTATTCAAAGAGGCATATAAGAAAGTTGAGGTCAGACGTTATTAGCAGAGCTTGTTAAGAAAAGATAAGAGGTGATGGTTTTCAACTAAAAGAGGTGAGATTCAGATTCAGATCTAAGGAAGAAATGTTTTACACTGAAGATGGTGAAATGCTGGCACAGGTTGCCCACAGAGGCAGGTAGTAGATTCCCCATCCCTGGAAACATTCCAGGTCAGCTTGGATGGGGCTGTGAGCAACCTGATCTAGTTGAACATGTTCCTGCTTAATTAAGCAGGGTGGTTGGCTAGATTAGTTTTAAAGGTCCCTTTCAACCCAAACTGTTTTATGGTTCCCTTCTGTGCCCCTCAGCATATTTCCTCTGCCAGCCACAACAAAAAGACTCTGCAGCTGGAGGGGGGGAGAAAAATCAAGACAAGAGGTGATGCTTTTAAACTAAAAGAGGTGAGATTCAGATCCAGATCTAAGGAAGAAATGTTTTATACTGAAGATGGTGAAATGCTGGCACAGGTTGCCCACAGAGGCAGGTAGTAGATTCCCCATCCCTGGAAACATTCCAGGTCAGGTTGGATAGGGCTGTGAGCAGCCTGATCTAGTTGAACATGTTCCTGCTTAATTAAGCAGGGTGGTTGGCTAGATTAGTTTTAAAGGTCCCTTTCAACCCAAACTGTTTTATGGTTCCCTTCTGTGCCCCTCAGCACATTTCCTCTGCCAGCCACAACAAAAAGACTCTGCAGCTGGAGGGGGGAAAAACTCAAGACAAGAGGTGATGCTTTTAAACTAAAAGAGGTGAGATTCATATCCAGATCTAAGGAAGAAATGTTTTATACTGAAGATGGTGAAATGCTGGCACAGGTTGTGCCCACAGAGGCAGGTAGTAGATTCCCCATCCCTGGAAACATTCCAGGTCAGCTTGGATGGGGCTGTGAGCAACCTGATCTAGTTGAACATGTTCCTGCTTAATTAAGCAGGGTGGTTGGCTAGATTAGTTTTAAAGGTCCCTTTCAACCCAAACTGTTTTATGGTTCCCTTCTGCACCCCTCAGCACATTTCCTCTGCCAGCCACAACAAGAAGACTCCGCAGCTGGAGGGGAAAAAAAATCAAGTTATTCTCATTTTGTCATTCTTTTTGGTGAGCATTTCTTGCCAGCCAGCGTTTCACTGTTTCAAAAGGTCCCTTGCAGCTCTGGGTCAAATGCTCGCCTCCCAGGCAGTGCAAGCCCTCGGTGATCAGGCCATTCTGGGGGCAAGCCTGGGAGGAGCAAAAGGCGACCCAAGGCACAGAGATGCGGACGCTGTGGAGCGGGGTGGTGCCTAGGAGGAGAAGGAGGAAGAGGCGGTGAGGGTAGCCCCGGAGGGGCGGGGGTGGCGGGCTGAGCCGAGCCGAGCCAGGCGGGAGCGGGCGGAGCGCAGCGCAGCCAGGCTGAACTGAGCTCAAGCAGTGCCAAAGCTGAGTTGAAGTGAAACAGGCTTTGCCGAGCCGAGCTCAACCAGGCCTCCCGAACCAGACTGTGCGGAGACTAACTAAGCCGAATCAGGTTGTGCCGACCCGAGCCGAACTGAACCAGCGCGGACCACGCCGAGCTGAACTGTGCCGAACCAGGCTGATCCGAGCTGCGCGGGCAGCAGGTACCACCTGCGCAGCGGGGCGGGGGATGCGCGGGCAGGGCCGAGCAAGGCGCTGAGCTGCGGGGCTATGAGGAGGGTGGGCGGGTGGGGATCCAGCGAGGTGCAGGTGGAGCTCGCAGGTTGTGTGCAGCGCAGAAGGGACAACCTGTGTCCAGCGGGACAGCGACAGGGAGAAAGTTTGGGATGCTATTTGGTGCTGTCGGTGCCTCGTTTTACCTGAGGCGCTGCTCAGTACGCTCTGCTGCAGCTCTTGTTCAGTTACCGGGTTGACATGCAACCAAAGAGCTTTTCTTTGGTCGGGGTTCTTCTCTTCTCTTCTCTTCTCTTCTCTTCTCTTCTCTTCTCTTCTCTTCTCTTCTCTTCTCTTCTCTTCTCTTCTCTTCTCTTCTCTTCTCTTCTCTTCTCTTCTCTTCTCTTCTCTTCTCTCCTCTCCTCTCCTCTCCTCTCCTCCCTTCCCTTCCCTAACCTTTCCCTTCCCTTCCCTTCCCTTCCCTTCCCTTCCCTTCCCTTCCCTTCCCTTCCCTTCCCTTCCCTTCCCTTCCCTTCCCTTCCCTTCCCTTCCCTTCCCTTCCCTTCCCTTCCCTTCCCTTCCCTTCCCTTCCCTTCCCTTCCCTTCCCTTCCCTTCCCTTCCCTTCCCTTCCCTTCCCTTCCCTTCCCTTCCCTTCCCTTCCCTTCCCTTCCCTTCCCTTCCCTTCCCTTCCCTTCCCTTCCCTTCCCTTCCCTTCCCTTCCCTTCCCTTCCCTTCCCTTCCCTTCCCTTCCCTCTTCTGCCCTACACCTGACAGCCTTTGTGAATGTGTGCGGTTTCACAATCGCATGTTCCTGCCTCTATAATTGTGGTCTGCTCCCATCTGCCTCCAAGTGATACAAACGAGGGGGAAATGAGAAATGTAGTGAGAACCAACTCTAACAAAAGTGTTCGTCCACACAGTAAACACACTGGAGAAAATCGAGAGGGAAAATCTGCTGGAGTGTGTCCAGCAGATCGAGGGAGGTTCTCTTCCCCCTCTACTCTGCCCTGGTGAGACCTCATCTTGTATATTGTGTTCGGTTTGGGGCTCCCCAGTTGAAGAGGGACAGGGAGCTGCTGGAGAGGGTCCAGCGGAGAGCTACGAGGATGATGAGGGGACTGGAGGGCACTGCATTATGAGGAGAGGCTGAGGGTCCTAGGGCAGTTTAGTCTGGAGAAGAGAAGACTTAGAGGGGATTTGATAAATGTTTATAAGTATCTGAAGGGTGCCCAGGAGAGGGGGAACAGGCTCTGCTCACTGCTCCCTGGGATAGGACAAGGAGCAATGGGTGTAAGTTGCAGCACAAGAGGTTCCATCTCAACACAAGGGGGAACTTCTTGACTGTAAGGGTCCCAGAGCACTGGAACAGGCTCCCCAGAGAGGTTGTGGAGTCTCCTTCTCTGGAGCCTTTCAAGGCCTGTCTGGATGTGTTCCTCTGGGATCTGTGTTAGATAGGATTGTCCTGCTCTGACGGGGGGTCGGACTCGTTCTCCTTGGGTCCCTTCCAACCCCTAACAACCTGTAAAATACTGCCCCCAGATAGGTAGTGTGGTGGTTTGTAGCTGTTTCTTGGTTACAGGAGTAGGCGATGAGACCAATGGGTAGAAGTTTGCTATGCTAATGCTTGTACTTAAGGATCTTAAAGGTATTTTTTAACCTAGATGAGTCTACTGTTCTATGATACTCGTTTAAGAGGTAATATTATCACAGTATCACCAAGGTTGGAAGAGACCTCACAGATCATCAAGTCCAACCCTTTACCACAGAGCTCAAGGCCAGACCATGGCACCAAGTGCCACGTCCAGTCCTGCCTTGAACAGCTCCAGGGACGGCGACTCCACCACCTCCCCGGGCAGCCCATTCCAGTGTCCAATGACTCTCTCAGGGAAGAACTTTCTCCTCACCTCCAGCCTAAATCTCCCCTGGCACAGCCTGAGGCTGTGTCCTCTTGTTCTGGTGCTGGCCACCTGAGAGAAGAGAGCAACCTCCTCCTGGCCACAACCACCCCTCAGGTAGTTGTAGACAGCAATAAGGTCTGCCCTGAGCCTCCTCTTCTCCAGGCTAACCAATCCCAGCTCCCTCAGCCTCTCCTCGTAGGGCTTGTTTAATGTTGGACCTGGTCTTTAAAAGTCTTTTCCAACCTTAATGTTTCTATGATTCTCTGATCCCAGGAGCTGAACATTTCATTTTCAGATCAAGTTTGTAATGTTCCACCTGCTCTAGGGTAGGGTGTCCTTGCCCATGGCAGGGAGGTTGGAACTAAGTGATCTTAGTGGACCTTTCCAACCCTGACTGATTCTGTGATTCTATAATTCTACCAACTATCTCTGTGCTATGTTTGCATGGAGAAATGAACTTTCTCCATCCCTTCTCAACTGCATTTTCTTCTGAAGGAGGGGACTCAAAACCACAGCCTGGCTACTCTGTCTTGAAACAAAGTTTGTGTTCCCTGCATGCATGTTGAATGCCAATTAGGTTGGCCTCTTTGGTGTAATCAGATCCCTTTTAATTGCAACTACAATGCAGTTAGCTAACTTCTCAGCTGTACTTTCATCTCCAGCAGTGTTATACTTTCCAGGGGTGGAAACATTTTGCAGTCTCCTTTTTGTTTTCCAGTTTCCACTGATGAAAAATAAAAACAACACAGTAGCAAAGAAAATTACTTGAGCAGCTTTCAGCTGCTCAACTGAGTCATGCTAATAGCAGATTATTTAGTAGGGTTACCAGGGCAGGAAGAGATAAAGTTTCACTGAACTTGCTATTTAAAAAGAAAATAAAAGAAAGAAAAGAAAAGGCAGAGGAAAGGGGGAAGGGGAAAACAACTCTGTGGTGAATAGGGCAATGTTCTGACTGGTGTTTTTTAACAGCCAAATCTTTGAGGCCCTGGACCTGTGCTTATTTTTTCATATTTCCTTTTTTATCTTCCTTTTTGATTGAATTTTTTTTAGGAGGACCCTACAGGAAGGCTGGGGAGTGACTATTTGCAAGGTCTTGTAATGACAGGATGAGGTGAAATGGGTTTAAACTGGCAAAGGGGAGATTTAAACTGGATGTTAGGAAGAAGTTCTTTCCAGTGAGGGTAGTGAGATGCTGAAACAGGTTGCCCAGGGAGGTTGTGGCTGCTCCCTGCCTGGAGGTGTTCAAGGCCAGGCTGGATGAGGACTTGTGCAACCTGTTCTACTGGCAGTTGTCCCTGCCTATGGTGGGGGTTTGGAACTGAATGATGCTTGTGACCCCTTCCAACCTAAACCATTCCATGATTCTACAATGATGTGACTATCCAGGACCTGAATGTGTGAAATCATACAGAGGACTAATCAGAGCACTGATCCTGTCCTCACAGGTGCCCTCAGCTTCACGCACTTCCCTTGCAGGGTAACTCAGATGCCATCTGCCTGTTCTTACACGGAAATGTTCACCGGCTCGTGCTCGTGGTTGACATCAAAAGGCAGTCTCTGGTAGCCTGTGAACTCAGGATGACAGTTTATTTCCATTCCATGCTCTTGGTCTTTGTTGACCTGTGCTTGCATCTTGACCAGAGCTTCTGTCTCCTGGTTGTAGGCCTGGTGGAAGGAAGATGCTAGCAAAGGCAATGTGAACTGTAAGCCCTTCTCTGTAGCCAATTGCAAAGTGGTTTTTTTATCATTGCTTGCTTCTGTTAATTTTGTGGTTTGTCAGGCCTGGTGGAGATATTTGGTTTGACCCCACCAGCCAGATGACATCCAGCAGCAGAGATAGCATTTATTAACTGTGGGGGGTGTGCAATGAACACACAGTACTCTTCAAGGTTGGACGTTGGGAGGAAGTTCTTTACTGAGCAGGTGGTCAGGCACTGGAACAGGCTGCCCAGGGAGGTGGTGGAGTCTCAGTCCCTGGAGGTGTTTAAAAGGAGAGTGGATGTGGTGCTTGAGGCTATGGCCTAGTGATGAAGGATGCTGGGATGAAGGTTGGATTGGCTGATCCTGGTGGAGGTGTTTAAAAGGAGAGTGGATGTGGTGCTTGAGGCTATGGCCTAGTGATGAAGGATGCTGGGATGAAGGTTGGACTGGATGATCCTGGTGGTCCTTTCCAACCATAGCGATTCATAGTGATGTTGTGCAGAGGGATTTGGTTTAGTCAAGAACTTGTCAGTGTGAAACTAATGCTTGGACTCAATGATGTTGAAGGGCTTTTCCAATCTAAGAAATGCTGTGATTCAAGTGACACACTTCTGGTTTATCAACCACGAGTACCCCTGGATCGTATCTCTTTCCCCTCTACTCTGCCCTCCTGAGGCCACATCTGAAGTACACACTTAGGTGTGTGCACTGAGAACTGAAAACTAACTTATCACAGTATCACAGTATCACAGCATTATCAGGATTGGAAGAGACCTCACAGATCATCAAGTCCAACCCTTTACCACAGAGCTCAAGGCCAGACCATGGCACCAAGTGCCACGTCCAACCTTGCCTTGAACAGCTCCAGGGACGGCGACTCCACCACCTCCCCGGGCAGCCCATTCCAGTGTCCAATGACTCTCTCAGTGAAGAACTTTCTCCTCACCTCCAGCCTAAATTTCCCCTGGCACAGCCTGAGGCTGTGTCCTCTCGTTCTGGTGCTGGTTTATTTCAGAACTAAACATGTATACAGTTGATTTTTCACCTGGATCCATTCTGAGGTGGTTTTTCATGCAGTCATTTGATTTGCTGTGGAGTTTCTACATTCCGATTAGCCTGCTTCTCTTCTGATGTAAGTGAGGAGTAGCTGTGGTGGGGGCAGTAATCAGTCTGAGTGAAAGAGGAGGCATTTTG
This sequence comes from Pogoniulus pusillus, assembly GCF_015220805.1. Classification (NCBI taxonomy): domain Eukaryota; kingdom Metazoa; phylum Chordata; class Aves; order Piciformes; family Lybiidae; genus Pogoniulus; species Pogoniulus pusillus. The sequence continues at coordinate 43,398,430 of NC_087267.1, forward strand.
GGTCTGATATGTTGAGAAGAAAAAGAACAGCTGAGGCTTATAGAGATTTGTGCTGGCTTGTGAATGGGATTTAGGCAAGGTCATACCCTACTTACCATGGAAACTAGAGAGACAAATGCTGATGTGAGAGTCACTGTTATTTGTCTTGAAGGACTGTGCACATGTTGAGAGCTAAATTTAACCAGGTTCCCCCCTCCCACCCTTACAGTAGCACTAAATGTTTCTGTTTTGATTCATTTTATTGGTGAAATAGTGAAAAACATGCATCCTCCAGCTTCTGTTTTCAGCTCCACTGTCCCTTCCTTCTTACAAGTGGAGGGTGTTTGTAAGAATGGCCCCAGGGATTGTTATTAAAACATCTGAGTAAATTGGATAGAGAAAGTCTCTTGACAACAATTGTGTGTCTCTCTGTCATCTCCTCCAGCAAAAGAAGATGGTTCTCTGCAATGTGTTTTTGAGTGAAATTGGAAAGGATAGTGAAAGGATGGTGGTTTTGCCAGTTCTCATCACTAGAGAATTCAGTTGACACAAATGGGTTGTGTCAAGGTTTAACATTGTTTAGCACAGGACTTAGAGAGTTAGATCATAGAATAAGTCAGGGTTGGAAGGGACCACAAGGATCATCTAATTCAAACCTCCCTGTTATGGGCAGGGACACCCTAGCCTAGATCCGGCTGCCCAGAGCCTGGCCTTAACCACCTAGATAATGGTTGAACTTGATGATCTCAAAGGTCTTAGGAGGAAGTTCTTCACAGAGAGAGTGATTTGCCATTGGAATGGGCTGCCCAGGGAGGTGGTGGAGGCACCGTCCCTGGAGGTGTTCAAGAAAAGACTGGATGAGACACCTAGTGCCATGGTCTGGTTGACTGGACAGGGCTGGGTGCTAGGTTGGACTGGATGATCTTGGAGGTCTCTTCCAACCTGGTTGATTCTATGATTCTATGTCTTTCCCAACCAAAATGATTCTATTATTCTATGTCAGTTCTTTTTTCCAGTTCCTGGTTGCTAGCACTGTCTTCTTATTTATAGACCAGATTCAAACCTCATCGTAAATGAAACAAAGGTGTCACTGAGTTTTGATTTAGTCTATTGTACTTAGGCAAAACCATAGGCCATTGCTGTGTCTTCAGCTAATCTGTCTCTCTCTGCAACTTGTGTTAGGTTACTTGGGTCTGGATGCACACAAAGACTGATAAGCTAGTCTCTGAACGTGGCTAAATGCTGCCAGGGAGCCATCCCCTCTTGTCCCAGGTGCCTAAATGCCACAGAATCACAGAATTAACCAGGTTGGAAGAGATCTCTAGGATCATTGAGTCCAGCCTATCACCTAACCCTTCTAGTTAACTAAACCATGGCACTAAGTGCCTCATCCAGCCTCCTTTTAAACACCTCCAGGGATGGGGACTCTGCGACCTCCCCAGGCAGCTCATTCCAATGCAAATCATTCTGTCTGTGAAGAATTTCTTCCTAATGTCCAGCCTAAACCTGCCCTGGCACAGTCTGAGACTGTGTCCTCGTGTTCTGTCACTGGCTGCCACACAAGACTAAACTAGCTGCCTGGTCTCTTTCAGCTGTGAGACATTTGAGGTCACCAGGAATTTGACCCATTTCAGTCAGCAACATGGGTATAATGGAAATTGAAACCCCAGCAGGGCTCTGTCTTGCTGTCATTCATGAAGAAAGCCTGGGGTGAATAGTCCATATGCAGTGTATATGGAGTATGAAGTTGTAAAGCAAGGTCTCAGGAATCTCAGCTATATACTGGGTTTTGGGGTCAGTCTCATATGCTCTTGGACCTCTTTTGCTAAGGAAAGAGGAGAGTCTTGGCTGTGGATGAGGAGTGAGCTGAGGGCAGTGGCATAGCAGACAAGAAGTATATGGTGTTAAGAGTTGTATGGTGGACAACAGCAATACTATCATCACTACTTTAGGATGATGGACAACAGCAATACTATCATCACTACTTTAGGACTTCCTTTTGGGAATGGTGAAGGAGGAGTAGTGACTGATTATAAGCTTTGTCATCTCTAGAGCAAACACTTGCCTTGATTTTTTGGTCAATCCTTCCTTTTCTGATCACAGTAAAAGGACATTGTTTGCCTAACATAAATGATAACTCTTGCATCTTTGCAAATGCCACCATGGTTGTAACTGATTCCAAAGGTGACACAACTTCTGATCTAGTCCCTGGTTGGGATTTTGCAATTGCACAGGGTCTGCATGTATATCTGGAGTGTGAAACTGGTTTGGTTTTTTCCCCTCTGGATGGTGGTGTGTGCAGGAGAGACAGCATAGAATCATAGAATCAACCAGGTTAGAAGAGACCTCCAAGATCATCCAGTCCAACCTAGCACCCAGCCCTAAACAATCAACTAGACCATGGCACTAAGTGCTTCATCCAGGCTTTGCTTCAGCACCTCCAGGGACAGCAACTTCACCACCTCCCTGGGCAGCCCATTCCAATGCCAATCACTCTCTCTGACAACAACTTCCTCCTAACATCCAGCCTAGACTTCTCCTGGCACAACTTGAGACTGTGTCCCCTTGTTCTATTGCTGGTTGTCTGGCAGAAGAGACCAACCCCCACCTGGCTACAGCCTCCCTTCAGGTAGTTGTAGACAGCAATGAGGTCAGCCCTGAGCCTCCTCTTCTCCAGGCTAAGATGTATTCATAGATGTATCCATTTTCATTCAGCAAATCAGACATGACCTTTAAAGTTCCCTCCCAGCCCAAAACATAGTATGGTTCAATGAAATCCCCTAAAGGCACCTGTCCTCAACACAGTTCTCCTGCTGACTAAGAACAGGAGTTCATTTCCTCCTCCCTCCTTAACCACAATTGATTAAGGCTATTGAGGAGTTTATTACTCTTCCTAATATAATCTGGGAATGATTTCCACATGTCTCCTTCTTCTCTGGAGTGGGCAAAGCTGCCCTGTGCCAAAGAAGCAAGGTGCAGCATTGCTGAATGTCAGTTACACTGTATTTTAGTGTTTTATTGGAGGAGAGGTTGCAGGTGGCCCTTTATAGAAAGATACATTTCATCCTGACTTTCAGATACCTTACAGTATCCTTTCCACTGGGAAATTAAACAGACCCTCTCCATATCCATTGCAGCTGCTTTTCGTGTTAAATTAAACTGCTGCTATTACAGTGAACCACTGCTGGAGCTGAGCTGTGCTCCTCCTTAATTGTTTATGCCTGTGGATGCAAGCCATGCATGCAGCAGTCCTGTAGTGGCAAATGCTGGAGATATGACCTGGAGAACAGATGTTTGGCCCAAAGCCAAAGTGGTTTCAGGAAAGGCTGGGAGAGAGAAACAGGAAACCAGTTATCTGTCTGATTTATTGGCCAGGGTGAAGAAACCCACTCCAGGACAGAGTGCTCACATGAGGCTGGTACAACAGTTAACTCTGATTTTAACTAGCTTGTGGCCAGCCTCTGCAAGGCTGTTGATTTGCCAAACCTGTGTGCTTTGCAGGCAGGTATGAAATTCTAGCATGTTTCTTGTTGTCTGCAGAACACTTCATGCAACATACTGGTTTCTGTGAAGTCCTGGAATCATAGAATTGTTTCAATTGCAAAAGACCTTTAAGATCATTAAGTCTAACTATTAATGTAGCAACACTGTGGCCATTAAGCCACGTTCTGAGGTCCCAGTATATAACTTTTAAATGTGATACAATGCAGGGGATTTTCTGAAGTGTAATGGTCTGAGGATCATAGAATCATAGAATCAGTCAGGGCTGGATTCTGGAATCAGGATTACCTTTGGAATCTGATTATCTCTCAGAGGAGAGAAGTGGTTTCATTGCATGCTAATAGAGGGATCTGAAATGGGCCCATCTCATGATCAGGGACTGCCAGTTTCTCTCTGTTCATAGAATCATTAAAGTTGGAAAAGACCTCAACTGTGAACCCAACATTAAACCATGTCCTCTCTCAGGAGCCCAGCTAATTACCTCACACAGAGACACAGATGCTGTAGACATCTGTGATTAGATGAGATCTGTCTCATCCATGTTTTCATGGAATCACAGGCTGGTTGAACTTGAAAGGGACTTCTGGAGGACTCTTGTTCACCTTTCCTGTTCAGATAGGGCCACCTGGAGCCACTTGCCCATGACCATGTCCAGATGACTTTTGAATATCCCCAAGGATGGAGACACCATACTCTCTCTGGGAAACTTGTTTGTGAATCATAGAATCATAGAATCAACCAGGTTGGAAGAGACCTCCAAGATCATCCAGTCCAACCTAGCACTCAGCCCTAGACAATCAACTAGATCATGGCACTAAGTGCCTCAGCCAGGCTTTGCTTCAACACCTCCAGGCACAGCAACTCCACCACCTTCCTGGGCAGCCCATTCCAATGTCAATCACTCTCTCTGCCAACAACTTCCTCCTAACATCCAGCCTAGACCTCCCCTGGCACAACTTGAGACTGTGTCCCCTTGTTCTGTTGCTGGTTGCCTGGCAGAAGAGCCCAACCCCACCTGGCTACAGCCTCCCTTCAGGTAGTTGTAGACAGCAATGAGGTCAGCCCTGAGCCTCCTCTTCTGCAGGCTGCACACTCCCAGCTCCCTCAGCCTCTCCTCACAGGGCTGTGCTCCAGGCCCCTCACCAGCTTCGTTGCCCTTCTCTGGACACCTTCCAGCACCTCAACATCTCTCTTGAATTGCGGAGCCCAGAACTGGACACAGTACTGAAAGTGTGGCCTGCCCAGTGCTGCACTGTGAGGAAGGCAGAGGGTGTTCAGCATTTTAAAACTAAGAGAAGTTTTAAAATTAGTGTTTTGGGAAAATGTCCACAGATCTGAACAGGTGTCTTGTGTCACTCCCAGCTAGTGGGATTTGGAGCAGTAGATGTGAGTCTTCAGCAGATCGGGTTGCTCTCACAGTTTTAACTGTGTTGTAACTACATTGGTTTCACTGGAATGTAATGAATGCCAGGTTCAAACTTCTAGCCCTAACCTTGTTTCTCAAGTACTTGAGTCAGCAGTGTTGCTACATTATATAGCTGAGTCTCATAAGAAAACCTTTGACTTCCTTTAACAGCACTCATGTTCTTGGATGGCAAACATGTCAATTAGTCATTCTGGCCAGCACTCTTGAGTTTTCAAGTGTGAACTTTCAAACCTCCTTCCACATCCTTCTACCCCTATCTGTGGAACAACAAGTTGTCAAAGCCAGGGGTATGGAAACTGGGAATATAGAAGAGGATAGATATGCTATAGCCAGGTGGGGGTTGGTCCCTTCTCCAAGGCAACCAGCAATAGAACAAGGGGACACAGTCTCAAGTTGTGCCAGGGGAGGTCTAGGCTGGATGTTAGGAGGAAGTTGTTGCCAGAGAGGCATTGGAATGGGCTGCCCAGGGAGATGGTGGAGTTGCTGTCCCTGGAGGTGTTCAAGAGAAGACTGGATGAGGCACTTAGTGCCATGGTCTGGTTGATTGGATAGGGCTGGGGGATAGGTTGGACTGGATGATGTTGGAGGTCTCTTCCAACCTGGTTGATGCTATGATTCTATGATTCTATCTTCTCTTGCTCAGCAGTCACCAGGAGCATTAGTGGAGTATGGCAGAGGGGGAGTGAATGCATCTCTGTGTACATGAAGAGACATGATACAGGTGTTATACCTGTTGGTCTTAGGCTTAGGCTTTTGTCACCTTTTCACACTTATGCTACATTATGCAGGCAGAACATGCAACTACTTAGATTCCTCTTCTACTGCCAGAGACCCCTTGATTTGTTTTTCCTTTTTGTCTTTGTGTAAGCTTCTTAATTTTTAAGAGAAGAAACTAAATAATTGCATAAAAATACAAGGGAAATATATATACACATGTGTTTCTTTCTCTTAAAGCTCTTTTTCCTACTTTAATTTGTTTAGTTTTCTCTCTTTCTGTCAGTCCAGTTTCAAACTTTTTTATTCCATGGACCATTCATAAGCCATTCACTATATTATTTTCTAGTTACACAAGTGATCCTCCTTACCTAATGATGTGTGCTTGAATGTCCAAATCTAAGTGGCTTTCCAGACCAACTTCTCCATATGCTTGGTTAATGTGTTTCTAAAACACCCTTCAGAGAGATGCTTTCCTCAACCAGAGAACAGGATAGTCCTGCATCCAGCCTCAGGTGATGTTTTGCCTTTCCCATTTGTGATGGTTTGGGTGTTACCCACCCCCCCCACTTAAGAAATCACCCAGACTAGACTCAGCCAAACTGGTAATTAGAATGAAGCTTTATATTTACAGCTTAGCACAATATACAGGCAGGTATTTACAATCTATATACAGGTATAGACAGAAACTGACAAGTTAGAAAGTAACACAGAAACACAACAGCCCTCCCAGAAACCAGAATCCCCAGGAGGGGCTCCCAACCACCCTTCCACCTCCTTTCCACCCCTCTACCTTATCCCAGACTTTGCCTTACATTCAACGTGATTTTGGAGAACTGGACAGGGGAGTTAGGAAGCAGAGGGATTAGTTACACAGACAGCAGGTTAGAGAGAGAAGGGAGGCAGCCAGAGCCAGAGAGCAACTCTGTTATCTATGTTTGTGTGCTTGTTTTTATCCATCTCAGCAAGCCTATGAGTGCAGTAGACATCACCATTGTTTCCTTTTCACAGCCTATCATCTAATTCTTCTCACCAAAATATCCCAGCTAGCTTCAAACTAGCACACCATTAACTAAAATTACTAAAATGCTGATGTTTTCACAGTTGAAGGCAATGCCACATGCAGAAGTCTGTGGCCAGTCTTCAGAGGAGGTCTGATAGCTGCTGTTGGGCCATGATCTCTGTGTGACTAGGGGTAAACAGTAGACATGAATCACAGTGGTTTTCTCTCCCCTTCTATCCAATCTTCCCCAGCAACCTGAGGGTTTTCTTCTAAGTGCAATATTCCAAGTGCAAATTCCTGCATCTGGATAGAGGCAATCCCAAGCACAAATTCAGGCTGGGCAGTGAGTGGCTAGAGAGCAGCCCTGAGGAGAGGGACCTGGGGATGCTGGTGGATGAGAAGCTCAACATGAGTCAGCAGTGTGCACTTGCAGCCCACAGAGACAACCAGATCCTGGGCTATATCAGGAGAAGTGTGGCCAGCAGGTGGAGGGAGGTGATTCTGCCCCTCTACTCCACTCTGGTGAGACCCCACCTGGAGTACTGCTTCCACTTCTGGAGCCCCTGTTACAAGAGGGATGTGGAGATGCTGGAGCGTGTCCAGAGAAGGGCCATGGGGATGCTCAGAGGGCTGCAGCAGCTCTGCTATGGGGACAGGCTGAAAGAGTTGGGACTGTGCAGTGTGGAGAAGAGAAGGCTCAAAGGTGACCTTCTTGTGGCCTTCCAGTATCTGAAGGGGGCCTACAAAAAAGCAGGGGAGGGACTTTTTAGGCTGTCAGGGAGTGACAGAGGACTGGGGGGAATGGAGCAAAGCTGGAGGTGAGGAGATAAAGAGTGGACATGAGGAGGAAGTTTTTCAACATGAGAGTGGTGAGAGGCTGGCATGGGTTGCCCAAGGAGGTAGTTGAGGCCCCATCCCTGGAGGTGTTTAAGGCCAGGCTGGATGAGTCTGTGGCCAGCCTGCTCTAGGGTAGGGTGTCCCTGGGTATGGCAGGGGGGATTGGAACTGGCTGCTCCTTGTGGTCCCTTCCAACCCTGACTGATTCTATGATTCTATATCCAAGTGAGTTTATGAGTCTGCTATTTTCTTGGAAATTCATCCTGCACATCTGCTGTCCTAGCCAGGAACTCAAATGGGAAGAAGTATCCTCTTAGGCTTTTCTTGCACAGATTTACCTTACATAGGGTAAAAAAAAATGAGGCAAGTCTCCTGGGAAGCCTCCTCTGCCAAAATCTCTGTCAGAGAATAGATGCAGCCGGTTCTAATGGCCATCAGTGGGTGTTTTAGTCCCAGTGTTAACTGCAGCTGTTTCTCTTCATTTCACAACACAGGAAGAAGGAGAAGATCTCACCATTCCCAGGACACAAGCAAAACAAGAAGCTGCTGTGACCTGGCCATGCCATAACAGAAAGTTATTCTGAGATTTACAGTCACCCTGGACTTCTGCACAGGGGCTGATGGACGTTCATTGCACTACACTGCTGGGTAAGAGAGAAGATGCTCAAGAATGAGGCTACATCATGGTTTCTCAAGTTTTCCTCTTTCCTTACTGGTGTTGCCTTCTGTCTGTCTGAACAGAGAGTCTGTGTTTTAAAGTCTGCCAGTCAGAGGAGCATTTATCCCCATTCTTTCAGCTGAGAAAATCCTTTCCATGTGGCCCACAAGTGTAATGAAAAGAGAAGCCACTTTTGCCAGAGACTGAACTTGTCTGTCAGAAAAATACAACTTACAGGTAAGTAAGTGCTATTCCTAGCAAAGAATCTGGGTCTTCTTCTGTGTGAGGCTAGAGAAGCTGCTCTTGGATAGAGCATTTTATGTGTAACAAGGAGAAGAGACTTGGGGTGTATACCACACTGTAAGCTATTCAACTTTTTGTTGCTGTAGCTGAACAAAGTTCTTCACTGAGAGAGTCATTGGACATTGGAATGGGCTGCCCGGGGAGGTGGTGGAGTCGCCGTCCCTGGGGCTGTTCAAGGCAGGATTGGACGTGGCACTTGGTGCCATGGTCTAGCCTTGAGCTCTGTGGTAAAGGGTTGGACTTGATGATCTATGAGGTCTCTTCCAACCTTGATGATACTGTGATACTGTGTAATATCCTCTTGTCAATATATTTGACAGGTAATAGCTGCTGACAGGAGTCATGTCTTGAAACTTTGGTCCAAGACATAGATGTCTGCTGCTTAGTTCAAAGTGCCTCGTGCTCCCCATTGCCTGGAAGACGAGCCAGGAATTGAGACAAACTCAGGAGCTGGCATAAAAGTTGGGTGGTAAAGAGCAGCCCTTGGGTCCAGATAGCACAATGATGGTCACCAGCTTACAGCACTTAATAATTTCTGGTCTGTGATGGTTTGGGTATTCCCTGCACCTCCCCCCCCCCCACACTTTAGAAATCACCCAGACTAGACTCAGCCAGCTCTGGGAATATGAATGAAGCTTGTATTTACAGCTAGCACAATATACAAGCAGTTATTTACAGTATACACAGTTTTAGACAGAAATAGACAAGGTAAAAGGTAATACAGAAACACAACTCCCCTCCCAGAAACCTGAGTCCCCAGGAGGGGCTCTCAACCACCCCTTCACCTTTCTCCTACCCCTCTCAACATTACCCCAGTCCCAAGGAAGAACAGAGATTCAGCCAGAGGTTAAGCAGCAAAGTGGGTTAGCCCAAAATGCAGGGTGAGGTTAGAGAGTAAGATGCAGCTCAGCCAGCAGCCCCAGCGAGAGTGATGGCATGAGTGTTATCAAATGTTTTTATTTCTTGTTCCTGTACTTCTCAGCAAGCCTGTGAGTGAAGTAGACTTCACCATTGTTTTCCTTTTACAGCCTGTAATCTAGTCCTTCTCACCAAAACATTCTAGCTACCTTCAAACTAGCACATGGTTTTATTAGGTCTTTCCTGGAAGCTTTGAAAGAGCTTACAGAAATGGCCAACTAAAAGACTTTGTTGTGCTTCCTGGCACCTTGATTTTATGTTTCTGCTTTCAGCTGCTTAAAATTATCCCAAGATATATATATATATATATATATATTTTTTTTTTTTTTTTTCCCTGCCCTACTCTCTGCACAGTGTGGTTCATATGATCTTAATCTTCTCTTTATAGCTTCACTCACAAATATGGGTCAGCACCAGGCACTTGAATGCCCAAGATCATTTCCATGCCATATATAAATAGTACACAGTTATTTCACAGTTTCATGTTCAGCTTGCAAGCTTCCAACAGCTTTGCATTCTCTTTCTAGCCTCATAGCACTTGGGTTCTTGAATGTGTGACTCAACATTACAGCAGAGGTTATTCCAGCCAAGAAAGTCCTGTTTTGGCTCCTGCGTATTGTCGTTCTCATTCCTGACGGCTGGTGTCAACTCAAAGCTGCTGTTGTGGGTCTTTCCAGCTCTGTGATGAGTCCAGCCAACAGCTGAGCTACGTTACCTTGTGCACATTAAGCAGAGCTTGGTCAGTCTGTCATCTTGCTAGGCAGTGGGGGAAGTCAGAGCGTCTCCACTTGGATGGATAACTAACGGCCAGCGTTCCCCTGTCTGACAGAGATAAGAGGCTGGTTAAAACCAAGGGAATTTATAGACTCTTCCCAAATATTGCCTGCCTTTTGTTTGCCACAGGACTTGTCATGTCTCCATTTCTGCGTATTGGTTTATCCAACTATGACAGTGGCCCTTACCTGCCATCCCAGGGGGAGGTGATTAACCCTTACTGCGCTGTGATGGTGAAGGAAGCTGTGGAGTCAGGTAAGTGGAGAGGCATGAAGTATGCATGTGAGCTTCTGTATGCTTGTGAGCTTCAATGTGCATGTGAGCTTCAATGTGCATGTGAGCTTCAATGTGCATGTGAGCTTCTGTATGCATGTGAGCTTCTGTATGCATGTGAGCTTCAGTGTGCATGTGAGCTTCTGTATGCATGTGAGCTTCTGTATGCATGTAAGCTTCTGTATGCATGTGAGTTTCTGTATGCATGTGAGCTTCTGTATGCATGTGAGCTTCAGTGCATGTGAGCTTCTGTATGCATGTGAGCTTCTGTGTGCATGTAAGCTTCTGTATGCATGTGAGCTTCTGTATGCTTGTGAGCTTCAATGTGCATGTGAGCTTCTGTATGCATGTAAGCTTCTGTATGCATGTGAGCTTCAGTGTGCATGTGAGCTTCTGTATGCATGTAAGCTTCTGTGTGCATGTAAGCTTCTGTATGCATGTGAGCTTCTGTATGCATGTGAGCTTCTGTATGCATGTGAGTTTCTGTATGCATGTGAGCTTCTGTATGCATGTGAGCTTCAGTGTGCATGTGGGCTTCTGTCAGACATATATGCACCTTACTGTATCATTGCTGGCATGTAGCAACCACCCAGGCAAGTCTTCATCAGGGTTTGTGGAGAGCTTTTTTGTGCCTCAGCACATTGCAGGTTTGATTTTTGACATGATGTGCAAGACCATCTGATTTTAAGATTATGCCAAACAAGTCTGTGTCTCTGCTTTGAGGTTATTATCGACTGAAATACAGGTCCCAGCATGTGACAGAGCAGATGAGCTGAGCTATATTTGGTTTCACTTTTCGATGAGCAGTTGGCTGGTTCGTCACTGGGACTCCAGACAGATGAAATCTGGATGGCCTAGAAATATCCTGGGAGGGCTGTCCTTCTTTGTCACCATTTTTTGAGCCACTGACAGGTCCAGTGACTTTCATGATTTTTTTAAAATAGCTCTCAAACAGCTATTAATTAACTCTGTCTTTGGAGAGAGAGTTAATTTCTGTTCCTAATTAGTCTGCTATATAAAATGCTTGAAAGTGAAACATCCTGTTTTCTATGTCTGGATATGTGGATTGTTCACAGAATCATACAATCAACCAGGTTGGAAGAGATTGTCCAGTCCAACTTGTCACCCAGCCCTGTCCAATCAACTGGACCATGGCACTAAGTGCCTTATCCAGGCTTTGCTTGAACACCTCCAGGCACGGTGACTCCACCACCTCCCTGGGCAGCCCATTCCAATGCCAATCACTCTCTCTGCCAACAACTTCCTCCTAACATGGTGGGATGACAGACATGACTGGGCTGTTATACTGGAGGGATATAACCTTTTCAGGAGAGATAGGCAAGGGAGAAGAGGAGGAGGGGTGGCCCTGTATATTAGAGAGTCACTCCATGCCATTGAGCTAGAAGTGAGGGATGAAGGGGTAGAGACCCTGTGGATTAAAATCAGAGGTAGGACTAATAAATCTGACACCCTGGTTGGAGTCTGTTACAGACCACCCAACCAGAATGAGGGAACAGATGAGATATTTTACAAACAGTTGGAGGCTGTCTCAAGATCTTCAGATCTTGTCCTTGTGGGTGACTTTAACCTGCCAGATATCTGCTGGGAACTTAATTCAGCAGAGAGGAGGCAGTCCAGGAGATTTCTGGAGTGCATGGAGGACAGCTTCATGACCCAACTGTTAAACGAGCCTACTAGGGGTCAAGCTCAGCTTGACCTGCTGCTCTCCAACAGAGAAGGGCTGGTAGGAGATGTGATAGTGGGAGGCTGCCTAGGGTGTAGCGACCACGAGTTAGTGGAGTTTTCAATATACAGGGAGGTAGGGAGGCACCTCAACAAAACCTACACCTTGGACTTTAGGAGGGCAAACTTCAATTTGCTCAAGGAACTTATTTCCAATGTCCCCTGGGCAGCAGTTCTTGAGAACAAAGGGGTCCAGGATGGTTGGACTTACTTTAAACAGGAACTCTTGAAGGCACAGGAACTGGCAGTTCCCACATGCCGAAAGATGAGCCGCAGGGGGAGGCGACCAGCCTGGATGAGCAAAGAGCTCCTGAAGGAAGTGGGGGAGAAAAAGAGGGTGTATCGCCTCTGGAAGGAGGGGAAGGCTTCTCCTGATGTGTTTAAGGAGGTAGCCAGACTATGTAGGAGAAAAATTAGAGAGGCTAAGGCTCAGCTAAAACTTAGGCTGGCCACTTCCGTGAAATTTAACAAAAAACACTTTTATAAATTTATCAATGCTAAAAGGAAGGGCAAGAAGACCCTCCACTCCTTACTGGACCAGGAGGGGAACACTATAACTGATGATGAAGCAAAGGCAGAGGTCCTGAATGCCTTCTTTGCCTCAATTTTCAACAGTAAGGAGAGAGGAGGAGGATGCAAATGGCCTCTTAAACTGGGGGATGGGGTCGGGGAGCAGTGTGTTCCCCTGGAAATTCATGAGGAATTAGTTCAGGACCTGCTGAGCCATCTGGACACCCACAAGTCCATGGGACCAGATGGGATCCATCCCAGGGTGCTGAGAGAGCTGGCAGCTGAGCTGGCCAAGCCACTCTCCATCATTTTCCAGCAGTCCTGGCTCACCGGAGAGGTTCCAGGAGACTGGAAAATGGCCAACGTGGTCCCCATCCACAAAAAGGGTCGGATGGAGGAACCTGGGAACTACAGACCCGTCAGCCTGACCTCAGTGCCAGGGAAACTGATGGAGCAGGTTCTCTTGGGGCCAATAACTGCGCACCTGAGGGATGGCAAAGATCTCAGGTCCAGCCAGCATGGGTTTAGGAAGGGCAGATCCTGCCTTTCTAACCTGATCTCCTTCTATGATCAGGTGACCCGCTTGGTGGATGTGGGGAGGCCTGTGGATGTGGTCTATCTGGACTTCAGCAAGGCCTTTGACACTGTCCCCCACAGCAAACTGCTGGCTAAGCTGTCAACCCGCGGCTTGGATGGTAACACTCTGTGCTGGGTTAGGAACTGGCTGGAGGGCCGGACCCAGAGAGTGGTGGTGAATGGTGCCACATCCAGCTGGCGGCCAGTCACTAGTGGTGTCCCTCAGGGATCAGTGCTGGGCCCCATCCTCTTTAACATCTTCATAGATGATCTGGATGAGGGCATCGAGTCAGTCATCAGCAAGTTTGCAGATGACACTAAGCTGGGGGCAGATGTGACTGAGCTGGAGGGCAGAAGGGCTCTGCAGCGGGACCTTGACCGCCTGCACAGATGGGCAGAGGCCAATGGGATGGGGTTCAATAGCTCCAAGTGCAGGGTGCTGCACTTTGGCCACAACAACCCCATGCAGAGATACAGGCTGGGGTCGGAGTGGCTGGAGAGCAGCCAGACAGAGAGGGATCTGGGGGTACTGATTGATACCCGCCTGAACATGAGCCAGCAGTGTGCCCAGGTGGCCAAGAGAGCCAGTGGCATCCTGGCTTGTATCAGGAGTGGTGTGGTCAGCAGGAGCAGGGAGGTCATTCTGCCCCTGTACTCTGCACTGGTCAGACCACACCTCGAGTACTGCGTTCAGTTCTGGGCCCCCCAGTTTAGGAAGGACATTGAGATGCTTGAGCGTGTCCAGAGAAGGGCGACGAGGCTGGTGAGAGGCCTTGAGCACAAGCCCTACGAGGAGAGGCTTAGGGAGCTGGGGTTGTTTAGCCTGGAGAAGAGGAGGCTCAGGGGTGACCTTATTGCTGTCTACAACTACCTGAGGGGTGGTTGTGGCCAGGAGGAGGTTGCTCTCTTCTCTCAGGTGGCCAGCACCAGAACAAGAGGACACAGCCTCAGGCTGTGCCAGGGGAAATTTCAGCTCGAGGTGAGGAGAAAGTTCTTCACTGAGAGAGTCATTAGGCACTGGAATGGGCTGCCTGGGGAGGTGGTGGAGTCGTCGTCCCTGGGGCAGTTCAAGGCAAGGTTGGATGTGGCACTTGGTGCCATGGTCTAGCCTTGGGCACTGTGGTAAAGGGTTGGACTTGATGATCTGTGAGGTCTCTTCCAACCTTGGTGATACTGTGATACTGTAACATCCAGCCTATACTTCCCCCAGCACAACCTGAGACTGTGTCCCCTTATTCTGTTGCTGGTTGCCTGGCAGAAGAGACCAACCCCACTTGGCTACAGCCTCCCTTCAGGTAGTTGTACGCAGCAATGACGTCCCCCCGAGCCTCCTCTTCTACAGTCTCAAGTTGTGGCAGGGGAGGTCTAGGCTGGATGTTAGGAGGAAGTTGTTGTCAGAGAGAGTGATTGGCATTGGAATGGGCTGCCCAGGGAGGTGGTGGAGTCACCGTCCCTGGAGGTGTTGAAGCAAAGCCTGGATGAGGCACTTAGTGCCATGGTCTAGCTGATTGGCCAGGGCTGGGTGCTAGGTTGGACTGGATGATCTTGGAAGTTTCTTCCAAGCTGGTTGATCCTATGATTCTGTGATTATCTGACTGTATTTGAAATGCTTGCACCTTTGCTTTGTGATTGTTTTGCTCATGGCTTGCTCTCCAGCTCCCTGTTTGCACAAAACACTTTCTACTTGATGGTAGTGGAATTAAAAAACAAACAAGCCCCAAATAACAAAAAAAAAACCCCAAAAAACAACTGTATTAGTGCCCTGATATGTAATTTTTTTGTTAAAATGCCATGTCCAAGAAGCAGGAGTGGATCAGCTGCAAATCTGATGAGAGATGGAAATAATCCTGACTCCCAGCCTTGTGCTCTGACACATGGCTATTAAAATTTCTTGAGGGCAAATGATTGCTATATAGCAGTGAGTGCAGAATGCAGGGCAGGGTGTGCCTAAACCCAGTCCTGATTCCAGGATAGATCAAATCACAAATCTCTGCAAGCTCTATGCTGGAATCAGTTTGGTAGATGACTCTGCTCTGACATTTACAATGCTGTGCTGTGAATCAGATATGTATCATGTGTGGCATTAGCAAATCTGAGCTGGTTGATTGCAGACAGAGCAGTGGTCAATGATTAATATGTTTGGTTTCTTGCCCATGACAGAGGGGTTGGAACTAGATGATGCTTGTGGTCCCTTCCAACCCTGACTGATTCTATGATTCTAAAATGGACTCTGACTTTGGGTTCGTGCCAAAGGCTGTCCCTATGTCAACCAGCCCTGATGGATACATCACTGGGACAGAGGTCCTCAGGATTCTGGAAGTAATAGAATCATAGAATCAACCAGGTTGGAAGAGACCTCCAGGATCATCCAGTCCAACCTATCAATACACACCATCTGCAGACACAGAGGTGTCACAGCAAGGCCACCCTAAAGTTCAGCATGCATCCTGAGCAGCCTTTTCCCCACTGGCATATTTTGTAAAGGGGACACTAGAATGTGATGGTTTGGGTTTGTTAGTCTGTCTTTTTCTGGTATACAAAAGGAAAAGTAGTTGGCAGATCAGAAATCTTTTCAGATGTTAAATGTCCCACTTCTTACACCCTAAGGTTTGTGATGGTTTGGGTGTTCCCCACCCCCCCACACTTTGGGAATCACCCAGACTAGACTCAGCTGGCTCTGGAAATTTGAATGAAGCTTATATTTACAGCTAGCTCAATATACAAGCAGATATTTACAGTATATACAGTTACAGACAGAAATAGACAAGGGAAAAGGTAATACAGAAACACAGCAGCCCTCCCAGAAACCTGAGTCCCCAAGAGGGGCTCCCAACCACCCTTTCACCTTCTCCCACCCCTCTCAACCTTACCCCAGCCCCAAGGAAGAATGGAGGTTCTGCCAGGAGGTTAGGAAGCAAAGTGGATTAATAAAAAAAAAAAAACACTAGAGAAATGGAGGGTGAGGTTAGAGAGAGAGATGCATCTTGGAGCTCTCCAGCAGGAGAAGTGGGACTCTCTTATCTATGTTTGGATTTTTGTTCTTATACCTCTCAGCAAGCCTATGAGTGAGGTAGACATCAGCCTTGTTTTTCTTCCACAGCCTATAATCTAGTTCTTCTCACCAAAACTTTCTAGCTAGCTTCAAACTAGCACAAAGCAGATATTTACAGTATATACAGTCATAGACAGAAATAGACAAGGTAAAAGGTAATACAGAAACACAACAGCCCTCCCAGAAACCTGAGTCCCCAGGAGGGGCTCACAACCACCCTTCCACCTTCTCCCCCACCCCTCTCAACCTTACCCCAGTCCCAAGGAAGAATGGAGGTTTGGCCAGAGGTTTAGGAAACAAAGTGGATTAATCAGAGAGACAGCAGAGAGGCTAGAGAGAGAAATGCAGCTCAGCCACTTCCCCCAGGAGAAGTGGCAGGACTCCCTCATCTGTGTTTGGATTTTTGGTTTTACACATCTCAGCAAGCCTATGAGTGAGGTAGACATCAGCCTTGTTTTCCTTCCACAGCCTGTAATCTAGTTCTTCTCACCAAAACATTCTAGCTAGGCTCAAACCAGCACATAGAATCTGAGTCCTAATTTTTTAGCAAAACAAAACTCCCTATGCTCCACATAGTAAAAACTATTCTGGCAATTTATTACTGATGGCAAACAAGTTCAGAGGCACCTCTGAGGTATGAAAAAAATCTGCCCTTTAAAAATGGCTTCTGCCTCCATGAGCCATCTGGCCCTGTGCCATTTTACCACCTGTCTTGGTGACATTTGCTTCATGATAGATCCTGCTCTGTGTTTGAACTCAGCAAGCCACCAGGAGAAGTGCTCCTGGCTACAGCAGAAGCTCCTGCCCAGGAAAGACAGATGCTGTTTGATTTTTCAGCAGCCCAGATCTAGATTAACCCTTGGCAGCATTCCACAGACGTCAGCAGGGATGCGCTGGAGGTGACTCTCTGATCCCATATATTGGCCAGTTCCTTCTCATTCCAGGATTTGTTTAGCTAAGCTGTATATTTTGGAGCCTGGTGCCAACAACAGCACTTGTTTTTTGCAAGTGCTCTGCTTCACATCTGTGGAGTTTCACTGATGTAGGAAGGTCCTTACTGAGGTTTCTGTTCTTTGTGATGCCAGGAAGTTTACATCTCAGTTTTACATCTCGTTTCTATGTCTTGTTTTTATATTCTGTGTGCTTTTGTTGAAAGAGGGCATGAAAAATATACTTGCATGCTGGATGGGAATCATAAAATCATAGAATGATAGGGCTTGGAAGGGACCTCTGGAGATCACTGAGTCCAACCCTCCTTCTGGAACAGGATGACTCAGGCCAGGCCACACAGAAACACATCCAAGCGGGTTTTGAAAGTCTCCAGAGGAGACTTCACAACCTCATTGGGCAGCCTGCTCCAGTGCTTTGTCACCCTCACAGTAAAGAAGTTTTTCCTCATGTTGAGGTGGAAATTCCTGTGTCCTGGTTTGTGTCCATTTCCCCTTGTCCTATCACAGGGCACTGAAAAGAGACTTCTTTAGGTATCTGTAAACATTAATAAAATCCCCTCTCAGTGACCTCAGGATGTGATGCTTAAATCTGCATGTGTGAAAAGTCAACCCCATTTAACTAATAGAGACCAATTTACCTTAGTCTGAGTGCTTTAAACTTTGGGGAAACCAGATTTGAACCTAAGACTTATCTGCACAGCCACTTGCCATATGGAACAGGACAAGCTGAAAAGGCATTTTACACTGCAGGAATGATCTCCACTGTTTTGAGATGCAGCCCAGTGCTGATGGTCAGAGCACACTGCACCTTAAATCAAGTTTATGTGTTTGAATCAGTTGCAAAACTACTTTGTGAGGGCCTGGTGTGGGGTCAGAGAGTGAAATTCTAGCAAGTTAGTGTTGGTTGCAGGGTCCTGCATGCATCTTCTCAGGAAGATATCTTCTCAAGCTGAATCTCTCTAGTGAGTATAGTTAATGTAGTGGCTCTGGCAACCATTTCTCCAATGTATGGGGTAGTGGAGGGAATCTTTTGCTATAATCTTGCAGCCCTTGTGCTTGGCAAATATTCCTGAGATGCATATTACACAACCAGGAATCACTGTGTTCTTTTTCCTCCTTATTTCCTGCCTCAAATAACTTTGGAGCTTGTTTGCCAATTTTAATCCACCCTGGAGGTATGCTACAAGCCTTAGAAATCCTCAAGTTCCTGCTGGTGTAAATACAGCTGAACAGAGGGAAGAATCCTGAATTAGTCCTCTCATCTTGGAAAAAGATTTTGTCCAGGTGTCATGTGCTTTTCTAGCTGAGTGGCATGAGGGACAGGCTGGGATTACTGCAATTAGGAGCAGAGTTTTTGGAAGAAAGGAGTCACAGGTCTGCTGCTCCCATGGGCTGCCCAGGGAGGTGGTGGAGTCGCCGTCCCAGGAGGTGTTGAAGAAAAGCCTGGATGAGGCACTTAGTGCCATGGTATAGATGACTGGACAGGGCTGGGTGCTAGGCTGGACTGGATGATCTTGAAGATCTCTTCCAACCTGGTTGATTCTGTGATTCTATGACTGCTTTTTATTCTCTTATTCTTCCAGCTTCAGTGCTTGATGGGTTGAAAATCTTGAGATGGTAACTATCAAATAGAATTTACCTTGAGTAAGCATCCAAGCCTTTTACAGAGCTGCATGAAATTCAGTAGGCTGTATGAAATAAAGAAAGCTGAGGTTGTTTTCAGGGAGAAGTAACTGGAGAGAATTCTCTGCAAACTGATGCTGAACCTCAGGGATACCCATTTTATATCCAGTACCTTGTTAAAATGTCTGCTATGAAGGAAGAATAATGAAGAGAGATGCGGGAAGAGTTTGCTAGCTTGAAAACTCTACACCACTGTGGATGTGGTGCAGGTCTGCTAGACAGTTCATGTACTGACATCTCTGTGTTAGCAACTGACTGGACATGCCTTCCAGCTGAACCTTAATCACAGTGCATCCAGCTTTTGGGGGAACTGCAGCAAAATTGCTGCATTTTGCATTGCCGTGGGACAGGTGATGCCTGTAGCTGGTTATTTGTGATGAGATTAGGTGTGAATATGTTTGTATAGAATCATAGAATCAAGCAGGTTGGAAGAGACCTCCAAGATCATCCAGTCCAACCTAGCACCCAGCCCTACCCAGTCATCTAGACCATGGCACTAAGTGCCTCAGCCAGGCTTTTCTTCAACACCTCCAGGGACAGCGACTCCACCACCTCCCTGGGCAGCCCATTCCAATGCCAATCACTCTCTCTGCCAACAACTTCCTCCTAACATCCAGCCTAGACCTCCCCTGGCACAACTTGAGACTGTGTCCCCTTGTTCTGTTGCTGCTTGCCTGGCAGAAGAGACCAACCCCCACCTGGTTACAACCTCCCTTCAGGTAGTTGTAGACAGCAATGAGGTCTGCCCTGTAGTTTACATCTGAGATCTGCTCCACAGACTAAATGGAGTCAAGAGTGGAAATTATCTTTTCTGAGGCATATGTCTGTATCTGGTCTAACTCTGTTGGATTATATTCTCTTTACTGACTCTGAAGGGAGCCAACGTTTAGACAGCTCAGATTTAGACATGCACTTTGTAG
The DNA here is from genome assembly GCF_015220805.1 of Pogoniulus pusillus. Lineage (NCBI taxonomy): Eukaryota > Metazoa > Chordata > Aves > Piciformes > Lybiidae > Pogoniulus > Pogoniulus pusillus. Next base: position 43,418,250 of record NC_087267.1, read on the forward strand.
ACACCTAATGTTAAGTGAGATGAATCCCATCCTCATTTTCACTATACATAGTAAGCTCTTAAGACACTCTAACATGGTCTATTACACATTGTGTCAGAAGAGAGATCTCAAGGTGAGTAAGTAACACAGATCTATCTCAGGGGGTGTGAAGTGGTGGCGTTGGTGCAGATGAAAAGTATGTGCAGTTAATCCAAACCACTTCTTGTTGACAGAGAATGGCCAAGTTTACGTGCAGAAGAAGCCCACCATGTACCCGCCCTGGAACAGCACTTTTGATGCCCATATCAACAATGGCAGGGTCATGCACATCGTTGTCAAGGACAAAAGTGCTGAAATGGTTTCAGAGACCACAGTGGAACTCAAGGTGCTGGCAGAGAGGTGCAAAAAAAGCAATGGGAAGACGGAGATATGGGTAAGGATTGTTAACTTCTCTTGCAGGATGTGATGGGAGCTGCTGTGGTGTAGGGCAATGCCTTGTGTCTATGCTGGGCTATGACTGCAAGCATCAGGGCAGCAGAAACTGGTTGCCATCCAAGGAATAATGTTTTGAGTCTGTATGAGTATGACTTGAAGGAAAGACTTCCATGCGTGATAGAAAAAAGGATCCTGGCACTTTTGTAGCACCTGCTGCTGCTACATGCCCTCTCTTAGCAAGGATTCTGATCCAGGTGAGCTGTGCCCATGTATCAGTCTTTGCTTCAAAAACCCACTGGGGACAAATGCTAATGTAACTGGCTCCATGTGAATTCTTTTATGTGCTCTGGGGAAACAGCTTTAAAAATTTAATCTACTTTCATGTAATTGATTCGTAGCTGTCTGACTTCAGAGCTATGTCAGAAGAACTCCTTTAAAGCCACGGGAGGAACAGTGGAGTAAATTTGAAGTAAGAGTCTTCATAAGGACGCTAATTGTAAGGTTTTGTTCCTTAGCAGTCCAAGCAGGAAAGCTATTGACAATAGTCTTTAACAAGCAGTTTTTAGTTGCTATATCATGAATAACAATGAACTGGAAAGATATTTGGAGAAAAAAAACCTGATTTTCTGAATTTTTTTCTTTGGTTGGTTGGTTTATTTTTCCTGCCAGTTCTTGAGCTAAGCTGCTTGGGTTAAGTGAAGAGTAAAGTCAAAATGGCCTTGGTCACTTAACAGACCTGAGAACAAGATTTGGTGGAGATTTACACATTTAACACATAACTTAGAAAGGACTGAGATACTTAGTGTGACTCCATCCCTAGGTTCAAAAGCCATGGGAGTAGTGTAGTGAGGAGGAGAGAGGGCACGAAGGCTGAGATGGTGCTTGGTTGCAGCAAGAGGAACAGACATGCGTTCAAGTGCAGTGGCTGGTCCTGTTGTGTCCCAGCTTGATAACACTCCTGAGATCTCCTCTCCACTTACTACTCAATACAAGCCACAACCCAGGGAGAATGGTCCCAGATATTCCATCCTACAAGGGTCAGAATGGGAAGGAATAACATTTTTCTCACTTTTCTGTGCAAGGGCACTTTTTCAGCTGGAAGATAGAGGCAACCCTGCTCAGACTGTGCTGGGACTGGGTGGAAAAGACACTGTTGTGGTTCTCTGGCTGAAGAAGTTCTTGAAAGTATGTCATCTAATTCTTGGGCACGTTGATCCAGATTTATAAACACACCTATGGACAGAGGTTCAGACAGGTGGGAATTTCCAGGGCCTGGAGAGAGGCCCAAATATGCCTTGGAAATCTTATAGCACCACTCATATTAATTGTAATGGAAGTTAGGCTTGCAGGAACAAGCTTTTAAAGCATACCAACATCTTTTCAGAATCATAGAATGGTTTGGATTGGAAGGGATCTTAGAGATCATCTAGTTCCAACTCCCCTGCCTATGACAGAGACACCTTCTGCTAGAACAGGTAGTTCAAAACCTCACCCAAACATGGCCTTAAATGCCTTTAGGGAGGGGGTATCCACAGACTATCTGCACAACCTGTTCCAGTGTCTCACCACTCTCCCAGTGCAGAAGAATTTCTGCCTTGCATCTAATCTAAATCTACCCTCGTTGAGTTTAAAGTCATTACCTTTTGTGCTGTCTCTACATGCCCTTGCAAAAAAAGTCTCTCTCCATCTTTCCTATAGACACCATTTCATAGAATCATAGAATATTAGGGAGTGGAAGGGACCTCAAAAGATCATCCAGTCCAACCCCCCTGCCAGGATCACTTTTTTTTTCTTCCTTACAGTCCAGTTTTCATCTTTATTATTTTTTATCCCACTTCTCCCTCATCTCTCTCCTTTCCTCTCCATCTTCTATTTTCTCACATCTTCCTCCTTTTCTTTCCACCTCCATCCTTTTCCTCTCCATCTCCCTCACTTCAGCACCACCTCCATTCTTCCACCATATCTGCCCCTTTTCCAGCCCATACTGCATTTTCCCCTTTTTCCCCCCAAATCCAGAGTTCTGTTGGAGTCTCCTCCCACCTCCACTCCCCACCCCCCCCACCCCTCCCACCCCGGTGGAGTCTCCTCCCACCCCAGGTGTGACCACTTTGCCTTCCCTGCCCACTCCCCTTTTTAATCAGCCCCAGACAGGCAGAAGCCCCAAGTTTGCCCAACTGGGAAGAAGGATCCTCCTTCCCTCCATCCCTGGTGAGTCCCCATGGTGTGCACTGGGTGAATGGTGAAGGGAGACAAAGGCCAGGGGGCCTGGTGGCCCCCTGGTTAGCTAGGAAGCAGGTTTATGATCGCTCTAACATCACCCACGGGTGCTGGTTGAGCCTTCTTACTTGGGCTGAGCTCCTCTATGTTTAGCTGCTTCTTTCTGCTCACTTATGATGTGCTTAAGCACTTAGCGAATCACAGAATGGTTTAGGTTGGAAGGGACCTCAAAGCTCATCCAGTTCCAACCCTCTGCCATAGGCACAGACACCTCCCAGTAGAACAGGTTGCTTCAGAGGAGCTTGTATGCCATTTTGAGAGGCTGGGGACTGAGTGGCTGGAGAGCAGCCAGGAGGAAAGGGACCTGGGGGTACTGATAGATAGTAGCTGAAGCTGAGCCAGCAGTGTGCCCAGGTGGCTAAGAGAGCCAATGGCATCCTGGCCTGCATCAGGAACAGTGTGGCCAGCAGGACAAGGGAGGTTATTCTGCCCCTGTACTCAGCACTGGTCAGGCCACACCTTGAGTACTGTGTCCAGTTCTGAGCCCCTCAATTCAAGAGAGATGTTGAGGTGCTGGAAGGTGTCCAGAGAAGGGCAACAAAGCTGGTGAAGGGCCTGGAACACAAACCCTATGAGGAAAGGCTGAGGGAGCTGGGGGTGTGCAGCCTGCAGAAGAGGAGGCTCAGGGCAGACCTCATTGCTGTCTACAACTACCTGAAAGCACATTGTAGCCAGGTGGGGGGTGGCCTCTTCTGCCAGGCAACCAGCAATAGAACAAGGGGACACAGTCTCAAGTTGTGCCGGGGTAGGTCTAGGCTGGATGTTAGGAGGAAGTTGTTGCCAGAGAGAGTGATTGGCATTGGAATGGGCTGCCCAGGGAGGTGGTGGAGTCACCATTCCTGGAGGTGTTCAAGAAAAGACTGGATGAGGCATTTGGTGCCATGGTCTAGTTGACTGGCTAGGGCTGGGTGCTAGGTTGGACTGGATGATGTTGGAGGTCTCTTCCAACCTGGTTGATTCTATGATTCTATGAAAGATAAGCTGATAAACTTTCCTGTGGCTTGTGTCTGCACGTCACTATTATCCTGAGCCCAGTTTGCCATTCCAAGGGTGATGAGCTGAAATACCAAGTTATAGACCAAGTTTGTGGAGAGGTGGCCCTTGCTACAGGTGGGCAGATGGCCCCAATCTGCAGGACAAGTAGCATTTAGGTACTGGAAGACTGCTATAAGATATCCCTGAAGCCTTCTTCAGGCTGATCAACTCAGACTCTCATAGCTTGTCTTTGCAGGCCTTTCCAAGTAGGCAGCCGGAGTTGGTTGATTCTTTTAGAGGTTGTGGTGGTTTGGGTGTACCCTGCCCCCACACACTTTAGGAGCACCCCACTAGACTCAGCCAGCTCTGGGAATATGAATGAAGCTTTTTATTTACAGCTAGCACAATATACAAGCAGATATTTACAGTATAGACAGTTATAGACAGAAATAGACAAGGTAAAAGGTAATACAGAAACACAACAGCCCTCCCAGAAACCTGAGTCCCCAGGAGGGGCTCTCAACCACCCCTGCACCTTCCCCCTGCCCCTCCCAACCTTACCCCAGTCCTAAGGAGGAAAAGAGGTTCAGCCAAGAGGTTAAGAAGCAAAGGTGAGGTTAGGGACCTGCAGCTCAGTCCGAAGCCAGCCAGAAAGTGAAGACAAAATGGCCAAAGTGTTATCTAATGTTTGCATTCTTCTTCAGCAAGACTCTGAGGGAAGCAGACATCACCATTGTTTTCCTTTCACAGCCTGTGATCTCTTTTCACCAAAACATTCTACCCTGCTTCAAACTAGCACAGAGGTGCTCTCACTTTTCCCTTGCGAGGTCCTCTGGGAGCAACAAGCTGTCTCTATAGATAATGCTGGTTCTGATCTGCCTACAGATTCTGTGCTTTAGTTTCATTTGTTTTTTTTTATCATGCTGGTCCATGAGTTTGGTAGGAGGTAGTCTAGCTTCTCAGTACTTGCTCCTACTCTGCCTTGTTGGCCCACGTGGGTATGAGGAACCTAAAAATCAAGATTCGTTTGTATTTACCACTTCCCACTGGGCAAAGGAGATAGCTTGAACCATCCAAAACTATTGTGACTTCTTTCAATGACTGTTTAATGATTCCAGTGGTCTTTTTTCTCTTGTTTTTCTTCACTTGTCTCAACCAGCTAGAACTGAAACCTCAAGGGAGAATGCTGATGAATGCACGATACTTCCTGGAAATAAGTGGCAAGTGCTTTTTGTTTCTTAATTGATAGCTCTGATTTCTGGCTATGTGGGCAGGCAAGGCATCTTCACTGAAAGCAGCACCTTTGTCACTACTGATCCCTTCATAGGAACTATCATAAAGCAATTTGTACTGCATTGTGAGGATGGAGATTGAGTGTTCCTCTGTGATTTGCAAGGCAGATTTTTGTCCATTTCACCACAGTGGCCACGAGGTTAGGCAGGTGGGGGTTGGTCTCTTCTCCCACACAACCAGAAACAGAAGAAGGTGACACAGTCTCAAGTTGTGCCAGGGGAGGTCTAGGCTGGGTGTTAGGAGGAAGTTGTTGGCAGAGAGAGTGATTGGCATTGGAATGGGCTGCCCAGGGAGGTGGTGGAGACACTGTCCCTAGAGGTGTTGAAGCAAAGCCTGGCTGAGGCACTTAGTGCCATGGTCTGGTTGATTGTCTACAGCTGGGTGCGAGGTTGGAGTGGCTGATCTTGGAGGTCTCTTCCAAACTGGTTGATGTTATGATAAGGTTAGAGTTGTTCATTACACTGAGCAAGACAAAACAGATATAGAAGGAGCTGGCTGCCTCTGAAATTCTTCTGCTTGCACGTAAACTGTCTCAATGTGCATTTTGGTGCCGATGTAAAGGCTGGGATACAATTTATGGTTGACAACACCTGTTAGTGTTAGTTGGGCTTTTAAGATCTAGAGCAATATAGGCAAATCAGAAAAGGAGCCTAGAGAATGGTTCATTTGATTGAATGCAAGATGAGCTGAGTTGTTCCCTGGGCTCCTGCCCCATCTAGGCCTCCTGGCATGTGGCAGCAGCTTAGTCACCCTGGACAAGGAACACATAGTCATTTGCATGTCATCAGTGGGAACCAAATCTCACATGCAGAGTCCAGTGTCCATGTGAAATGCATTTTGCTTTGTTGAAGAAAATGGGTTTGTAGTCCAAATGCTCAGTCTTATTCACAGAATCAGTCAGGGTTGGAAGGGACCACAAGGGTCACCTAGTGCCAACCTCCCCTGCCATGGCCACAGACACTCTATCCTAGAGCAGGCTGGCCACAGCCTCATCCAGCCTGGCCTTAAACACTTCCAGAGATGGAGCCTACCTCCCTGGGCAACCCATTCCAGCCTCTCACGACTCTCATGCTGAATATCTTCCTTCTCATCTCCACTCTGAATCTCCCCACCTCCAGCTTTGCTCCATTCCCCCCAGTCCTCTGTCACTCCCTGACAGCCTAAAAAGTCCCTCTCCAGCTTTTTTGTAGGCCCCCTTCAGATATTGGAAGGTCACAAGAAGGTCATCTTGGAGCCTTCTCTTCTTCAGGCTGAACAGCCCCAAATCTTTCAGTCTGTCCTCACAGCAGAGGGGCTCCAGCCCTTTGAGCATTCTCACGGCCCATCTCTGGACATGCTCCAGCAAGTCTACATCCTTGTTGTAATAGAGGCTCCAGAAGTAGATGCAGTACTCCAGGTGGGGTCTCACCAGAGTGGAGTAGAGGGGCAGAATCACCTCCCTCAACCTGCTGGCCACAATTCTCCTGATGCAGCCCAGGCTCTGACTGGCCCTCCAGGCTGCAAGTGCACACAGCTGGCTTATGTTGAGCTTCTCATCCACCAGCATCCCCAGTTCCCTTTCCTCAGGGCTGCTCTCCAGCCACTCGCTGCCCTGCCTGCCTTTGTGTTTTGCATTGCAGGACCCTACTCTTGGTCTTGTTGAACCTCATGAGGTTGGCTTGTGCCCACCTCTCCATCCTGTCCAAGTCCCCCTGGATGGCATCCCTGCCCTCCAGCCTATCTGCTGCACCACACAGCTTGATGTCATTGGCAAACTTGCTGAGGGTGCAAGTCCAGCAAGTTTAAAGTCATTTTCTGTCCTTGTGTCATTAATGTCCTTGTAGGGATGGCAGATTAAAAAGGCATCCAAGTAAGCCTTCTATGGGTTTTGGAAATGAATATGTCTTGATGAGATTTGTTTCCATGTGTGAGTCATTAGTTAGAGTCGTTTAGTATTTTGGGAGCTGCTTCTAGTGTTGAGTTTATGGTTGGACTTGATGGCCTTAGAGGTCTTTTCCAACCCTAATGATTCTGTGATCCTATTTTATGATTTTCAAGGCACTTGATCAGAACAGAATTCCTTAATAAATCTTCTGCTTTCTTCCCTGCCCTAGATGCAAAGGATCTGTCTGACTGTGAGACTGAAGACTTCTTCTCCTTGCACCAGCGCAGGGGAGCTATCAAACAGGCCAAAATCCACAATGTCAAGTGTCATGAGTTCACAGCCACCTTCTTTCCACAACCTACCTTCTGCTCTGTCTGTCATGAGTTTGTATGGTAAATGAAAATCTCTCTCTTGGTTTTCCCTGTTTAAGGCTAGGAACATGATGCTTAGGAGAGGACATGATTTTGTGGCAGTGTTAGGTTTACAGTTGGACTTGGTGGACTTAAATATCTTTTCCAACCTGTTTGATTCTAAGATCACAAGATGTCAGGGGTTGGAAGGGACTCAAGGAGATCAATGAGTCCAATCCCCTCTGCCAGAGCAGGACAATACTGTCTAGCAGAGATCACAGAGGAACACATCCAGGGAGGGAGATCCCTCTAGGGAGGGAGACTCCACAACTCTCTGGGGAGCCTGTTCCAGTGCTCTGGGACCCTTACAGTCAAGAAGTTCCCCTTTGTGTTGAGGTGGAACCTCTTGTGCTGCAACTTTCACCCATTGCTCCTTGCTTGCTCCCTGAGACAGGACAAGAAGAGCCTGTCCCCAGCTCCTGGTGATTCTCTGGTGAATGTCTCCTCTTCTGCTGTCAGTCAAGGCAGCAGGACAGGACCCTTCGCCTTTTGCTTGTAGAGTTGTTGCATCACTTCAAGGAAGTGGTTCACAATTGTAATTCCAACTGTGACAATTCATTTTTAGTTTGTTTCTCATCATTTCTTGTATGTTTTTGGCCCAATGCACAAACATGTCTCATCAGCCCAGTTTGCTGTTTGGCTGTTGCAAAATTCAGGATGTGGATCTGTGCTGAAAATGCTCTGAAACCCACAGGGAATCACTCCACAGCTGGATTTAGTGAAGATACTTAGATTACAGAAGCTCTGCAAAGGCTGGCAAAAGTCAGAGCTGGTTTGTTCTGTTTTCTTTCACAAATGTTGTTTTGCTTTCTTTTGTCAAGGCTTTTAGGCAACTTGGAATTAACCATTTGTCTGTTTATTTCAGGGGGCTGAATAAACAAGGCTACCAATGCAGACGTAAGAAACTGCTTTGATTTTTGCTACTAGCATTATTGGCCTTTTCCTGAGGAACTCTTAGTAACACCATGGCACACTTGTTCTTTCAGAGTGTAATGCTGCCATTCATAAGAAGTGCATCGACAAAGTAATAGCCAAGTGTACAGGATCAGCAATCAATAGCAGAGAAACAATGGTATGTGTGATGGTTTGGCTGCTTTTGGAAATCTTGGGGGTCCTTCAGATCTCTTCCACATTGCTCTAAGGCTTATTAGGAAGCAAAAGGTACTACTGAACTAAGGAGAGTGTGCTCTGATCTGTGCCCTTGGTTTATTATATTGCCAGTGGTTTCATTACCTCCTACTTCTGATTCATAGAATCAACCAAGTTGGAAGAGGCCTCCAAGATCATCCAGGCCAACCTAGCACCCAGCCCTATCCAATCAACTAGACCATGGCTCTAAGTGCCTCATCCAGGCTTTGCTTGAACACCTCCAGGGACAGCAACTCCACCACCTCCCTGGGCAGCCCATTCCAATGCCAATCTCTCTCTCTGGCAAGAACTCCCTCCTAACATCCAGCTTAGACCTCCCCTGGCACAACTTGAGACTGTGTCCCCTTGTTCTGATGAGTTCACTCAAGTGCAGTCCCTGAATAAGCCGAATCAGGACTGATATATTTCTAATGTATGAAGTACAGCTCAAAGGAAAAGTCATGGACATGAGGTAGAGACTTCTTTTCTGGAGACATTCAAAAGCTGTCTAGGTGAAATTCTTTGCAACCTGCTCTAGGTGAACCTAATTTGGAAGCGGGATTGGACTAACAGATCTCCAGAGGTCCCTTCCAAACCCTACCAATCTGTGATGTACCAGAGGAATGCTACATTATATTAGACACAGCATCACACTGAGTTTTCATAGAAGCACTTTAACATCCCACTCTGTTACCTGAGATTTCCAAACAGTCAGTGGAAGATCACAGGATGTTAGGGGTCGGAAGGCACCCAAGGAGATCTTTGAGTCCAACCCCCATCTCCACTATTACTTATTTTATTTTTCCCTTGACAGTACATAACAAACTTTCTTTTTGGTGGTCAAGAGTGGAACAAAACTCTTGATAGACCTATTCCTTTTTTCTCAGTTAGGTCTGACATCTTGTTTGCTTTCAGTCCTACCCTGGTTGCTTCTATTCTTTTACTTTTTTTAGAAATGGGATCCAACTCACCTGTGGTCTGACATCTCCAAAGTACAGTATCATAGAATGGTTTAGGTTGGAAGGGACCTCAAAGATCAACTAGTTCCAACCCACTGCCATAGGCAGAGACACCTCCCACTAGAGCAGGTTGCTCAAGGCCTCATCCAACCTGGCCTTCAACACCTCCAGGGAGGGAGCAGCCGCAACCTCCCTGGGCATCCTGTGCCAGCATTTCACCACCCTCACTGTAAAGAACCCTTTCCTAACATCTACTTTGAATCTCCCTTCTGCCAGTTTAAACCCATTACCCCTTGTCCTGTCATTACAAGACCTTGTCAGTAGTCCCTCCCCAGCCTTCTTGTAGCCCCCTTCAGATACTGGAAGGCCACTATAAGGTCTCCTGGAAGCCTTCTCTTCTCTAGGCTGAAGACCCCCAACTCTTGTAGCCTGTCCTCACAGGAGAGGTGCTCCAGCCCTCTGATCATCTTCTGGACCCTTCTCTAGACTGGCTCCAACAGTTCCATGTCCTTCTTGTGTTGGGAGCTCCAGAACTGCACACAGTACTCCATGTGGGGTCTGATGAGAGCAGAGTAAAGAGGGAGAAGCACCTGCCTTTCCCTGCTGGCCATAGCGCTCTTGATGCAGCCCAGTACATGATTGCTGTCTGGGCTGCACATGCACACTGTTGGCTCATGATGAGCTTTTCATCAACCCAGACTCCCAGTTCTACTTTGTCATCACCTCTGGCTCCCTATATACCAAAAGAGAAAAAACAGGCTCTTCCAGAGAGTGATTCATGACAACAAAAGTAGACATCCATTTCAGGATGGGATGAATTATTTTAGAAGTACCTTTATTTTTCCACTGGGCTTTAAGGACATTACCTGATCAGACAAATCAAGCCCTTAAAAGACCCAACTGCCACTGAATTGCACAGATCATAGATATACAAGGTAAGATTTTAATATATGAATGATAGTTACTGATAGTATCTTCTTGGTGGTCCTATGCAAGAATAAAGAGGCAGTAGACATCCTAGCTGCTGTAACAGAAGCCTGAGGGCTGGTGGTTTTCCCTGCAGAGAAGAGTGACTTGCCAAAATGGCTTTTCTCTTGCAGTTCCACAAGGAGCGGTTCAAGATCGACATGCCTCACCGCTTCAAAGTCTACAACTACAAGAGCCCAACTTTCTGTGAGCACTGTGGCACGCTCCTCTGGGGCCTTGCACGGCAAGGACTGAAGTGTGACGGTGAGTCCCCACTGTATCTGCCATAAACTGAGCGTGGAAGTGGGCTGTTGTCTTCATAGGCTTGCAACCTAAAGAGCCAAATGTCATTTGCCACTCTTCTCCACAAGACATCTTCAGGTTTACTCTATAACTCTGCTATAGTGACTGTGCTTGTTAGAGTAAACTCAGTGCTCCATAAATCATCATAGCTGTACCTTCAAGAAGGTGATGAGCAGTGAAGACTGCTGACCACTTTGGAGAGCAGATCTTGGGTTAATGACCATACAGGGGACAGGCTCTGCTCACTGCTCCCTGGGATAGGACAAGAAGCAATGGGTGTAAGTTGCAGCACAAGAGGTTCCACCTCAACACAAGGGGGAACTTCTTGACTGTAAGGGTCCCAGAGCACTGGAATAGGCTCCCCAGAGAGGCTGTGGAGTCTCCTTCTCTGGAGACCTTCAAGGCCTGTTTGGATGTTCCTCTGGGATCTGTGCTAGATTGTGTGGTCCTGCTCTGGCAGGGGAGTTGGACTTGATGATCTCCTTGGGTCCCTTCCAGCCCCTAACATTCTGTTGTCCTGTATGGAAGTGCTGTTTCTGACAGCTGTACATCTGGAATCATGGTGCTGTGGCTGGGCCTGTCTGCATTGTGGGTTCTGTTGTTCTCTTTTCTTTGACAGCACTGAGGGAGCTGGGACTTTTTAGCTTGGTGAGGAGGAGACTAAGGGGCAACCTCATTAATGTTTATGAATATGTAAGGGGTGAGTGCCAGGAGGAGGGAGCCACCCTCTTCTCAACGAGGCCCAGTGACAGGACAAGGGGCAGTGGGTGGACACTGAGGCACAGAAAGTTCCATGTGAACCTGAGGAAGATTTTTTTTTTCACTGTGAGGGTGACAGAGCACTGGAACAGGCTGCCCCAAGAGACTGTGGAGTCTCCCTCTCTGGAGATATTCAAGAACCCTCTGGATGCATTCCAGTGTGATCTGCTCTAGGTGATCCTGCTCTGGCAGTGGGGCTGGACCAGATGATCTTTCAAAGTCCTTTCCAGTCCCTGACATCTTATGATACTATTATAAGACTGTCACCATCCCTGGAGATGTTCAAGCAAAGCCTGGCTGAGGCACTCAGTGCTGTGGTCTAGTTGATTGGTTAGGACTGGGTGCTAGGTTGGACTGGATGATCTTGGAGATCTCTTCCAACCTGGTTGATTCTATGATCTAAGGTAGTAAAGAAGTGGTCAGGAGGACTGTCCTAAAAGGTGGGTGGAAACTGTCAGTATTCAGAAAGGTTAGGTGGTCCATGAGGCTGAAGAGTCACTTCCTAGAGAGGCAAAGAACCTCTCAATGACACTGCTGATCTTTCAGAGTCACTCCTATCTCTCCTTTATGCTATCAGACAGACGCAAGACACTTCACCATCTTCGTAATCCTATGCCAACAGGGAAGTCCTGTTCAGTGATTACAGTTTATCTATGAGTTCCTAAACTGTAGAGTTTTGGTAGCCTGTAGCTACCAAATGGATGTGGGAATGCAGCCTTTTGCCCAGAAGGTAGAAAAATTCTTCATTTCCATAGAGAATAAAAAAATGTCCCAAGTGCTATCTCTTGGGACATAATCGGTGCCTCACCTTTGAGCTATTTATCTGGTTGATGTCTGTCCTGGGCCTACATCAGCACATGTTCCTGCCCAACCTGATGTCAAACCCTTTAGAGTCTAGCTGTCCTTTGTTGTCCTGACACCTCCTGTTCTTTTCTTTCAGAATGTGGCATGAACGTTCATCACAAGTGTCAGACTAAAGTAGCAAACCTTTGTGGAGTTAACCAGAAACTAATGGCTGAAGCTCTGGCAATGATTGAAAGCACCCAGCAGGTAAATACTTTCAACCTTGAGTGACCTCATTCAGTGTTTGCTTCAGTGCAAGAAGTAAGGACATTGAGGGAATGGAGCACTGTGTGTAACAAGTTTTAAAGACTAGGAATTAGATCCTCTGTGGAATACAGAGTGAGGTTCATCTCAGCACTTTGTAGAGGTTAGAAGTTGTTATGGATCCAAGATGGAACAGCACAGAATTTCTTAGATTGGAAAAGCCCTTCAAGATCATTGAGTCCAATCCTTAGTTTTACACTGACAAGTCCTTGACTAAATCAAGTCCCTCAGCACAACATCTAATCACTATGAATTGTTATGGTTGGAAAGGACCACCAGGATCATCCATTCCAACCTTCATCACTAGGCCATACCCTCAAGTACCACATCTGTTCTCCTTTTAAACACCTCCAGGGATGGCAACTCCACCACCTCCCTGGGCAGCTTGTTCCAGTGGCTGACCACCTGCTCAGGAAAGAACTTCCTCCCAACATCCTACCTTTTTGTTTTGTGTGAATTCAGACAAGTTCTTACCTTCTGCAACACCCTGATGTAAGGAGTTCACAGGCACAAAGGATGTTAGGGGTTGGAAAGGACCCAAGGAGATCATCAAGTCCAAGCCCCTTGCCAGAGCAGGACAATACTATTTAACACAGGTCACACAGGAACTCATCCAGACAGGCCTTGAAAGTCTTCAGAGAAGGAGACTCCACAGCCTCCTTGGGAAGCCTGTTCCAGTGCTCTGGGACCCTCACAGTAAAGAAGTTACCCCTTGTGTTGAGGTGGAACCTCTTGTGCTGCAATTTACACCCATTGCTCCTTGTCCTACCCCAGGGAGCAGTGAGCAGAGCCTATCCCCCACTCCTGGCCAGCCCTCAGATACTTATAAACATTTATCAAATCCCCTCTCAGTCTTCTCTTTTCCAGATTAAAAAGTCCCAAGTCTCTCAGCCTCTCCTCATCAGGCAGTGCCCTCCAGTCCCCTAATCATCCTCATAGCCCTCTGCTGGACTCTGTCCAGCTGATCCCTGTCCCTCTTAAACTGGGGAGTCCAAAACTGAGCACAATATTCAAGATGAGATCTCGCCAGGGCAGTGTAGAGGGGGGAGGAGAACCTCCCTTGATCTGCTGGACACACTCCTCCTAATACACCCCAAGACCCCATTGTCTTTCTTGGCCACAAGGGCACATTGCTGTCCCATGGGTAACTTGTTAGCCACCAGCACTCCCAGGTCTCTCTCCAAGGGCTGCTCTCCAGCAGATCACCTCCCAGCCTGTACTGGTGCAGTTTATTATTCCTCCCCAGATGCAGGACTCTGCACTTGTCCTTGTTGAACCTCATCTGGTTCCTCTGTGCCCAGCTCTCCAGTCTGTCCAGGTCTCTCTGGATGGCCACACAGTCTTCAGCTGCATCAGCCAAGCCTTCTTCAGAGACACTGTACAGGGATGAGGCTGCAGCACATTTCAGTCTCTAGTATTTTTCCAGGCTCTGTTCAAACAGGCTTTTGGCAAAGAAGTAGCTCATTTAAATGGCCTTTGTGTGACAAGCCAGGGCCTCAGGCTCTTGTGCTAAATAGGGGATGCCTGTATTGGAAATGCAAAGAACTGTTAACAACCACACTCATCTCACAGAAGACTGCAGTTTCCTCTAGGTTACCAAACCCTTAAACATTAGATGTGAAGATGCTTTTCTTATAATCAAAGGCATCTTTCTAGAGCTTGGCTTCTGTGGCAGTCAGACTACCACAGAGGCCCAGATCATGACACTTTGCTACAAAGTCCTGTGATGTTTTCTGTAATTCAGGCTCGCTGTCAGCGTGACACTGAACACATCTCCAGGGATGGACCTCTAGAAATTGGCTTCCCAGTTCCTGTGAAGGAGGTAACTCCGCTTCAGGCATTGCCAGCATCTACAACAGGAAAAAAAGGTAGTTTTCCCTAGTGCTATGGGACAGCATGCTTTGTTCATTTTGCATTTGTACGTGCCTAGGTGAAGGTGACGAGGATGGGGAACTTTTCAGCCACTGAATCTTTAATGCATCTCTCCAGCCTGAAGCAAGACCTACCCTTTCTCATCCCAGGATATCAACAGCTCTTCCCAGCCACATCTTTTGGGCGTATTATAAGCCCTGAACTCTGCCTGGACCTTTCCCTTCCTATAATCCTACATGTCCCTTTCATCCCATCTTCTGGGGCCGTGAGACATCAGACACCACTCATGGAGGTCTCTTCCAACCTGGTTGATTCTATGATTCTACAATTCAGCTAAACTCCCTTTCTGACCCAGTGCTTGAGTGAACCTCATACCTTCATTGGCAAGAGTGTGTTTATTCCTTCCTTGAGACTGTGAAATCTGAGAAATTTAATGAAAAACCAAGCTCTAAACAGAAAATTGGGAGTCCTTTTGGCCACCATGGCAAAGTCTCTTTCTGGTTTCCTATTTTTGGGTGGGTGTCAACATACAGTACCTTTGAAAGTCACTGACAGATCTCCACTTCACTTACCCAGAAACTGATACATGTGTCACAGCCCTCTGTGATATGAAGTCAGACATTCAGAAGGTGAATGAAAGACTGAAGAGAAGAACTGATTAACAGAACTTCAACCAAGCTACTGGGGGCTCAGTGACCTGGAATAAAAATCACAGTCTGCTGGGGCGATCCCTTGTTTATATGCCTTGTGCTTGAGCCAAAAAACTCTGGGTATTAGGAGGAAAAATACCACCATCTTTCATTTAACCCATCTGTCCCACACAAAAAGGCCATTTCAAGACCCCTCCAGCCACATGGTTCATGGTACCCCTCCAAGTAACTGCATCAGACCTATGATGGCACTGACACAGTGTTTCTCTGCCCCCACAACCTTTAAAATTCACTTACACACTTCTTGTTTCCCCCTTCCTCCTTTATAGTAAGTGAATTAATACTTAAACCAAGCAAGGATAGGGACACCATATCCTCAGCTGCAACTCTAACCATAAGTCAAGTTGAGAGCCCAGGCCTCAGCATCATTCACTTTCTCAGTGAAAGTTAATAATGCCCTGGAAACTGGACCTAAAGCAAGATGTCAGAAGACACTGGTTAGGTAGCAGCTGCATTATACCAGTGCTCTGGGTTTGATCATAGAATCAACCAGGTTGAAAGAGACCTCCAAGATCATCCAGTCAAATCTATCACCCAGCCCTATCCAGTCAACCAGACCATGGCACTAAGTGCCTCAGCCAGGCTTTGCTTGAACACCTCCAGGGATGGCAACTCCACCACCTCCCTGGGCAGCCCATTCCAATGCCAATCACTCTCTCTGGCAAGAACCTCCTCATAACATCCAGCCTAGACCTCCCCTGGCACAGCTTGAGGCTGTGTCCCCTTGTTCTGTTGCTGGTTGCCTGGCAGAAGAGACCAACCCCACCTGGCTACAGCCTCCCTTCAGGTAGCTGTAGACAGCAGTGAGGTCACCCCTGAGTCTCTTCTTCTCCAGGCTAAACACCCCCAGCTCCCTTAGCTTCTTCTCATAGGGTTTGTGTTCCAGGCCCCTCACCAGCTTTGTTGCCCTTCTCTGGACATGTTCCAGCACCTCAACATCTCCCTTGAATTGAGGAGCCCAGAACTCGGCACAGGACTCAAGGTGTGCCCTGACCAGTGTTGAGTACAATGCAACACTGGATTACTGAGTAACATCTGATTTTGGTACCATCTGAGCCAAAGGGACAGTGTCCTTTGGCCTCCAAGGGGAAACAAATGATGTCCCCATCTGTGCTTCTGTCTTTTGTACCATTATAGCTGGCTATGCTGATGTAAATCAGTAAATGCCCAAATCTGGTTTACCTGTGGATCTGTTTATTTGCTGTGTGGTGTTCCTGTTTTTCAGCAGTTTAAGACAGTACAGTCAACATGCACTTGGGTACTGGGATAAATCCAGCAAGAGACAGAATCTCTGACAAGCTCACATACATCCAAATGGATATAATGTTGAAGTCTGAGTTGTTCCACTTCAGGGTTTGCTGGAGTACTTCATAGAATCAACCAGGTTGGAAGAGACCTCCAAGACCATCCAGTCCAACCTATCCCCCAGCCCTATCCAGTCAACTAGACCCTGGCACCGAGTGCTTCAGATCTGAAACAGAGACCCAATATCAAATGTTGTCCCACCTTTTCACACGCTAGCTTTGGCAAGGTTCTTGAAAAGGGCTCCCAAAAAAATGAGACTGCATCATAATGGCAGCCAGCAAGAAGGAACAAAGAATTCAAGCAGCCAGAAATAAAGATTTGGTCATGTTTTACTGCATAAAATAGGGCAATGAAAACTTCGTAAAGTGGAAGTAATGTCATTGATGAAGATGAAGTTACACCTGAGTAAAGTTTCCTCTGAAGAGAAAGCAATGGGGGAGCAGAGCTATTGTACTTTATTTATATGGCCACCACATGTCAACTTATTTGAAATACCTCTTTAGAACTCTAAACTCAAAATTCTAAGTGTACTGAGGATTTTCTTCTCGTTTCCAGAGATTTATTTGAATGTTTTGATGTGTGTTGCAGAGCCACAGGGCATTTCCTGGGAGACTCCAGTGGAGGGCACGGTGAAGGAGGAACCTCTAATAGAGTCAGACTTTGGAGAACAACCCCAGGAGCAGGAAGAACACCGAGTGCAGCTAAAACTAACCATTGAAGATTTTGTCCTGCACAAGATGCTGGGGAAGGGCAGTTTTGGCAAGGTAAGCACCGGGGAATTAGATGCCGACACACAGGTCTGCATGTTGCCTGTTACAGCACTAAAGTGTATGGCTGAAAAGCTCTTAGGAAGAAACATCTCCAAGCCTTCAAAGAGCCCTTGTTCTGTCTTTCTGACTTGGATTGAGTCTTGAACTCAATCTTCTCCTTGCCTGAGACAAAGACTTTCCTTGCCCTTTCCCCTGCCCTCTTAGTTTGCTGTCTTATGAGTGCCCATGGCAGCTGAGGAAAGCAGCTAAGTTGGGCTGCAGCTTCCCTTCCATGTAGGTTGATGAGTCTTGGGCATCAGTGTGAAAGATCTCTGTGCTCTCCTCCTTCGTTCAGCTACTTCAGCAGGCTTAGCTGAGCAAGCTGCAAGGGAGGTAGAGGCATTTTCAGGAAAGTGGAGTGTGAATCCCCTCCCCTCTGCAGAGCAGCAGGTCCCCAGCTGGGAACGCTAACTGCTCTTTCCCAGCTCCCATCTCTGCTGGAGCGTAAAGGAAATTTAGCACTAGCCAAGAATTTGTGTTGTTGAAACAAGAGCCACCTGTTTTCAGTGGATTCATTAATCTTGATGAATTGTGGATTGTTCCTCCTTCTTGCAGATGTCCCCTGGAAGGGGACCTGTGTTATTCAGTGCCAGCACAGATCTGAGTGAAGCAATTTCAGAGGAACTTGCCATTGTATTTTCACAGCCAGCAAGGAGAAGGAACAACAAGTACCACGTTGTTCAAGTCCCACATCTTTACAAGGTGGAAACTGTGCTTTAAAGAAAGGCTGTTTTTTGCCTGCTAAGTGAGCTGGATCAATTGCTGCAGCCAGTTCTCAAACTGATGAAATATTTGCTGTGTTTGCTTTCACACTGGAAAATGCTTGGGACATCTACAGTTTGCACAGGAAGCAAAGTTGAGACATCAGTTAGAGCTAAGACAGAATGCCCCCAAATCCATAGCCCATGCTAATCTGGATGATCTCTTCCAAACTGGTTGATTCTATGATTCAAGAGCACAAATGTCATGGAATGATCTGTGCTGGGAGGAATGAGCCTCTGGAGGTCATCTAATGCAATGTGCTGCTCAAAACAAGTGGTGGAGTCACCATTTCTGGAGGCATTAAAAATACCCATGCGGACATGGTACTTTGAGTCATGGTTTAATAGCCATGATGATGTTAGATCAACAGTTGGATTGAATGATCCTAGAGGTCTTTTCCGACTGAAACAGTTCTATAATAGATGAAGTTGCCTGAGGCTTGTGAAGTTTTGAATACCTCCATTGAGGTACTCTTGCTTCAGCACCCAGTGTCAAGCAGACTCTCCAAGCCTGCAGGCATTTGCATCTCTCTGCTGATGTGGGTGTGGAGAGCATGGGCTATTTCATGCCCTTCTGCAACAAACCTCACCCACAAGTTTCCTGTGTAGGTGTTGGTCCTGATGCCCTTATTTGCTTGGAGCAAGATTCACTTCCTCATAGAGGGGACAGAATGTGTAGATCTCAGTGCCTGCTCTGAGGCAACCAAGTCAAGGACCGACCAGACTTGTGAGGAAGCCCCCTCTGCAGCAGACCTAGTATTGCCTACCTGAACCTAGGATGTCACAGCACAAGTCCAAACTGTGTTCTCCAGTTTCCCCAGGAGAGCAGTGTCCTGCACAATAGCAGGGGTAAAAAGGGTGCCTGCTGCATCAGCACTGCTGGCATTTCTGGTCATTCTCTGCAGAGACAGAGAGAGGCTCTGGGCTCTGCTCTCTGTCTAGTGCTACAAAGTGAAATGCAGCAGTAGCCAAAAGGGTAAGTAAAACTTTTGTCAGGGCTAAAACATGTCTGAGCTTACTCAGTAAATAGTGTCTGGCAGAGGACTTCAAAGACCTCTTTGAGTCTTGTGTATTTATTTAATTTATGGGAAAATATTGACAGGCTGTTAGCATAAAGATCAAGAATGGCACTGCCTTCCTGGAGAGAGTTCTTTGCTCCATGGTCTCTACAAAACTCTTCTCTGCTGCTCTGTGTCCCATCTTCCCTGTCCACGTAAGACAGTGGTTGAAGGAACTGGGAGAACAGGAGGCTGAGGGGAAACCTTATTGCTCTCTACAGCTGCCTGAAAGGAGGTTGTGGCAAGGTGGAGGTGAGTCTCTTCTCCCAAATAACTAGTGATACTACAAGTGGAAATTGCCTCAAGTTGTGCCAGGGGAGGTTTGGATTGAATATTAGGAATAATTTAGCTACTAAACCATTGATCAAGCATTGGAACAGGCTGCCCAGGGAATGGTGGAGTCACCATCAAAAAACATGTAGACATGGCACTTCAGCAGGCACAGTGCTGTTGAGTTGTTGGTAGGATTAGATCCTAGAGGTCCTTTCCAACCTTAATGATTCTATGATTCTAAGTGCTCTAGGATGTGATTTGCTAATCTCAGAGAAGTCCTGCAGAAGCATGGAGCACTCAGCCTATTTGCTCAAGCCTCCTGCTAACTGAGAGGAAAGGAAGAAAGTCACTTCTGGTATAGATCAATTTAACTGCTGGAGGACACTACATAACACTTGAAGAAGATCTGGTGCAGGGCATTTGCATGTCACATATTGGCAAAGAAATATTCTATGTTTTATTAATTGAAGTCAGAAAACAGGAAATATATCTCATGAGCATTTGCATAAAGATGGTTTCTGTTACCAGAATTGTTTGGCCCTTAGACATGTCTTGTCCATACTGGCATGTTGCTTCTGCTCTTGTAATTGCCAAAACCTTTTAATCCTTCACAAAAGCTTCATAAAACTCCTCTGGGAACAAAATCAAAGTCTACAAAGACTTCATGGTAGAACTGGACCATAAAGATTCTTTTAAGTTCTACTCCAGTGAATTCCCTAGAGAATCACAGAATCAACCAGGTTGGAAGAGATCTCCAAGCTCAGCCAGTCCAACCTAGCACCCAGCCCTACCCAGTCAACTAGACCATGGCACCAAGTGCCTCACCCAGTCTTTTCTTGAACACCTCCAGGGATGGTGACTCCACCACCTCCCTGGGCAGCCCATTCCAAGAGCTCACCACCCATCCTCTCGTGGCCATGCTGCCAGCTCAGAGAAAGGCATCACTTTTTCTCAGCAGCTATTTCCCCCCTAGGTGTTCCTCGCTGAACTGAAGAACACTGACCAGTATTTTGCTGTGAAAGCACTGAAGAAGGATGTGGTGCTGATGGATGATGATGTTGAGTGTACAATGGTGGAGAAGAGAGTCCTCTCCTTAGCCTGGGAGCACCCATTCCTGACTCATGTCTTCTGTACGTTCCAGACCAAGGTAAGACAAGGATCTGTTGCCTTCTTCCATGGGCTACAGTTGCTTTGCAGAAATACAGATACTTGGTGAAGTGATTAAGTCTGCTAGATGCTAGGGAATAACTTGGACATGAAGTGATGCTAAACAAAACCTGAATCTTCAGGTTAACCATTTGGAAGTGGCTCCAGAAATTCCATTTATCTTCTCCACACTAAGCTGGGTGAATGCTTTTAAGGACTATGGCACCCATGACTAGCTGAGGTGACTATGCAGAGCTGCCATTAAAATCTCCATCCTGGGCCAAAGACCATATCCATAGCCAAGGTGCAAACTGGCCCACACTGATGTTGTCTGAACAGCTAAGACCAGGCAACTCTATGCTGCAGTGACTAATCTGGATCAGAGCTAAGTCAAGAAACTCCACTTATGGAGAATGAACTTGCTGTCGTTCACTTTGGGAGCCTTCTTTGCTCCCAGTTACTGTTAAATTGCATCAGATTTGTCCTGTCTGATGCAGGTGGTGAAGGCTTCACTTCATTCTTTGAAGGCTGCTTTTTCAGGGATTTCTCAGGATGCTCCTAGTCCCTGCTTAGTCCTAGGATTTAGTGGCACAAAACACTGATCAGTGTGAAGTTAGGACCTGCTCAGCAAGAGTCTCACTGCTTCTGCAGGGTCAGGAGAAACAAATATAACCTCTGTGGTATATCCTAGGGGGAAGCAGCACCTGTTTAAAGACAGATTGAATTTATAACAGGGAACGTCTGGGAACTGCTATAGCTGATGTGACACTGAGCCCAGATGCTTAATGTTTAACCCCTTCAGGACTGTCAGTGAGGACAAAATATCTTGGGAATGGATCCTTGCCTGAAGATGAAAGGAAGTAATTCCTTTTTTAAGTGGGCTAGAGTTTGAAGGATAGATGACTGATCTCCAAAAGCAAAGAAAATCAGACTTAATCAAAAATACATAACATTCACACCAGTCACAGCTCTACAAGGGAGCTTCTGCACCAGGGAAAGCTGATGGCTAATGCCAGTGGAACGTGTCCAGAGAAGGGCACCAAGGCTGGTGAGGGGCCTGGAACACAGCCCTGTGAGCTGAGGGTGCTGGGGGTGTGCAGCCTGGAGAAGAGGAGGCTCAGGGCTGACCTCATTGCTGTCTACAACTACCTGAAGGGAGGCTGTAGCCAGGTGGGGTTGGTCTCTTCTGCCAGGCAACCAGCAACAGAACAAGGGGACACAGTCTCAAGTTGTGCTGTGGGAGGTCTAGGCTGGATGTTAGGAGGAAATTGTTGGCAGAGAGAGTGATTGGCATTGGAATGGGCTGCCCAGGGAGGTGGTGGAGGCACTGTCCCTGGAGGTGTTCCAGCAAAGCCTGGATGAGGCACTTAGTGCCATGGTCTGGTTGACTGGCTAGGGCTGGGTGTTAGGTTGGACTGGACGATCTTGAAGTCTCTTCCAACTCAGTTGATTCTATGATTCTGTGAGTTACCTGCAGCAGCAGAACTGTGTTGTCTGTGGTTCCTGCCTGATCTGGAAGCCAGAGGTCAGGTTTGTGATGGATACAGAAGTGACAGGCTGCAGCACTGTTTTCAGGCAGCTCATGCATGCAGTCATCCACTTCCTTCGTGGGACCACAGCAAAAAAACTGAGGCTAAATAGAATCCTGCCAGGAACCACAAGGGATTTGGTGACCATTTCAGAGGGGTATTGTGCTTCCAGTTGTGGCTGAGGCAAAGAAGACCTGCAGGGCATAACTTGCACTTCTGACCTCGCAGAAATGCAAATGTTCAGGTTTGTAGCACACAGATTGCAGTGAACTCTGCCACTACCATGCTTCCTCTGCAAAGGCTCTCAGACTTAACAGTTTGGCTCTTACAAAGAAAGAAGACTCTTGTTCTGCATGTGTTAGCCTGTCCTTTTCTTGTATACAAACTGAAAAGATTTCTGATCTGCCAACTACTTTTCCTATGCTAAATTTCCCACTCCTTACACCCTAAGGTTTGTGATGGTTTGGGTGTTCCCCACCCCCCACCCCCACTTTGGAAATCACCCAGACTAGACTCAGATGGCTCTGGAAATTTGAATGAAGCTTATATTTACAGCTTAGCTCAATATACAAGCAGATATTTACAGTATATACAGTTACAGACAGAAATAGACAAGGGAAAAGGTAACACAGAAACACAACAGCCCTCTCAGAAACCTGAGTCCCCAGGAGGGGCTCCCAACCACCCTTCCACCTTCTCCCACCCCTCTCAACCTTACCCCAGCCCCAAGGAAGAATGGAGGTTTGGCCAGAGGGTTAGTAAGCAAAGTGAATTAATCAGAGAGACAGCAGAGAGGCTAGAGAGGGAGAGAAAACAATGCAACTCAGAGCTCCCCAGCAGAAGAAGTAGTAGTGCCTTATCTATGTTTGGATTCTTGTTCTTATACCTCTCAGCAAGCCTATGAGTGAAATAGACATCATTCTGTTTCCCTTTCACAGCCTGTAATCTAGTCCTTCTCACCAGAAAATTCTAGCTAGCTTCAAACTAGCATAGGTTTTTCTGCTCTTCCTTTTTTTTCTACTGCTTTATATTTGGGAGACTGCATCAATAACATCTTTTCATCCTGGCCAGCCTGATCTAGGGTAGGGTGCCCCTGCCCATGGCAGGGGGGTTAGAATTAGATGATCCTTGTGGTTCCTTCCAACCCTAACTGATTCTATGATTCGAGGGTGGAAAAGCAGTGAGTACTGGGGGGGGAAAAAAAAAGCAAACACTTTAGATGCCAGGCTCAAGAAAGCCAAGTGATCTTTTCATGCACTATTTTACAGGCAGCCTGACAGTATTGCCTTTTTTGACATATAGAATGACTCTCCATCCATCCCATCCTAAGTCAACTTTGCCGCTTTAAAGTTATTTGATCTCACCATTTTGCCCTCAAGTTCGCAGATGGAGAAGCTGGAATGTGGCTCCCCAAGCCAAAGCTGCTCTGAGCTGTGATTGATTCCTAGCTTGTTTTGCTCCCATGACCTCTGCAAGCCAGGCAGCGATCACTCAACACGTGAAAGTCATTCAGAGCAGGAGAGCTCTGACAAGCCATGGCTCAAAGGACAGCCTGGTTCAGTCGTAATACCTTTTGTAGCGATCATTACAGAAGCCAGGGCAGTGCTGTGTAGTCCCTCTCTGGACTTTGATGCTGAAAATTTGAATTTTCAGCTGAATTTTTGAAATTTTGGGGGGTTTTAAAGAAATATTTTACTGCAGAGATAAGTAGTTCCAAACAGAAATGCATCTGTCACTGCCAGAAATGCATTTGTCAGTGCCATTCTGAATCTCTAATGCTTTGGCTGTCAAGGTTTCTGAGCTGCTTCAGGTACTGTGTGCCTCTGCAAAGTAAACCCAGAGATATTCCTACTCTGAAACAAGAACCTCAGCAGTCCCCATAGGGAAAAATGTCATATAATCTTTTGACAGTTCTCTGAGCTCTGAGATGAGTTTCTTCTTGGCCTCACCCCAGTGAATGCTGAACTACAGGAAGCCTGACAGCTCTTCACACAGCTTTTTGTAGGCGCCAAGCACCTAATGCTAATTTTCATTCCATGGTTGGTGCTTTCAAGACTCAGAATTATTTGTCATGTTTTGCTACATAAGAATAAGTTCAAGCACATGAATTGTGGTTTCCCCCCCCAATCTGTTTATGAACATCACTCTTCTATTTTACTGCAGCAATCTTTGCATCCAGATATTCAACTGACATAATTATATGGTGTGGATTTTAACCACACGCTCCGAGAGCTATTCTCTTGTGTTAGATTTAAAGGGACACTGTTATGTTAAAGAGGAGGAAAAAGATGTTTACAGTTCTGTGAAATCCCCAAATTAGTCATGCCAAAACAGTGGCTAACATCCTTCCAGTATCTGAAGGGGGCCTACAAAAAAGCTGGGGAGGGACTTCTAAGGCTGTCAGGGAGTGACAGGACTGGGGGGAATGGAGCAAAGCTGGAGGTGGGGAGGTTCAGGCTGGATGTGAGGAGGAAGTTCTTCACCATGAAGGTGGTGAGAGGCTGGAATGGGTTTCCCAGAGAGGTGGTTGAGTCCCCATGGCTGGAGGTGTTTAAGGCCAGGCTGGATGAGGCTGTGGCCAGCCTGCTCTAGGGTAGGGTGTCTGTGTCTATGGCAGGGGGGTTGGAATTAGATGATCCTTGTGGTCCCTTCCAATCCTGACTGATTTTATGATTCTATGATCCCAGTGCTTATGTTTTAGTTGTCTTTTTGCATTTCACTCATCTGTGATAAACATAGGCTTTCCTTTATTGCAAGTCACTTTTGCTTCTGTTTTTCTTTCCTTTTTTTTTTTAAGCTCTTTGACCAAGTATTTATTCACACCCTTTACCTAGATGCAAATTCAGTCTTGAGGCATTTTGGCTTGGAGCACAAAATAGCAACCCCAAAGACTCTCTCAGCCCAAAAGGAGAAGTAATCTTTATGACAATTTAAAAACAAATGTTATAGATGCATCTCTTTCCTGCTTTAGTAATATATTACATCTTCTCAAAGTCCTAGTGGTGAGACATTTTCACATGCTCTCTTGTTTTAATCTGTTTAATACTGACTTAGAATCATAGAATCAACCAGGTTGGGAAGAGACCTCCAAGATCAGCCAGTCCAACCTATCACCCAGCTCTATCCAGTCAACTAGAGCATGGTACTAAGTGCCTCAGCCAGGCTTTTCTTGAACACCACCAGGGATGATGACTCCACCACCTCCCTGGACAGCCCATTCCAATGGCAAATCACTCTCTCTGTAAAGCACTTCCTCCTAACATCCAGCCTAGACCTACCCCAGCACAACCTGAGACTGTGTCCCCTTGTTCTGTTGCTGACTGCCTGGGAGAAGAGACTTGAAAATCTCTTCCATCCACAGGAAGGAGAAAATTATCTTAAACAAGGAATGTGATCCTAATTTAAACATTTCTCAGACTCTGAAGTGTTTTCCATGAGTATTTTCAGGAGATATCTCATTAAGATATTTCCTGAGGGGAAACATTCATTCCAAATGCAATTTCATTTTTCTTTTGTCTTTGTTGTGCTATTCAATGGTCAGGGCTCTGTTGCCACGGGCTGGATGCCATGGACATCAGAAGAAGAGACAGGGCAATGCTTAACGTAAGCAAGTTCCAGTTCATTGTACCCCAAGCATGGGTTTATTTATTTTCCATCAGAAGGCTACATATTGTATTAAACTATAATTGATTACATGTACCTGCATTAGAAATTACATACTAATTAGCATAGACATTCATCATATTCTCTCAGCAACATGTACATTGTGTCTAAGCAATCTAAGTCAGCAGAGATAGGTGAAAACCACTGACTCCAGCCTTACATTTGTTTATACCATTCTCTAAGGTCATTCCAACCTTCTGTTTTATCTCAACTCAGTACTTACTGAGTTCTTGCACTCTGGCCTGTCCGTGGCTTATGTTCCAGTGTATAATATTCAGACAATTCTATAGCATCACTACATTTAATATTACTGTTCCCAACACTGTGTTACCTGACCTGAATCAGAGCATATAGGTTGATATGTGTGTGGGTTTGATATTCATCTCCACTGCCTGGCTCTGCCACTGACCCTCTGAGCAGCCCTGGGGCAGGGTTACATGCTGCTCTCAGGCATTGCAGGGACTTCTCTGACCACAGCACAACTGCAGGATGCTGTGCATTGCTGGAGAAGTCATCATACAGCGTGGTGAGGTTGCAAGCCTTGCCTTCCAGTGTGACTGAACCACTGAAGCACAACAAAGTATTCATAGAATTGTTTAGGTTGGAAGAGATCTTTAAGATTGTCAATTCCAACTATTAACTCACCACTACTAAGTCTCCACTAAACCACATTCTTCAGAGCCACATCTACAAGTCTTTTAAATACACCCAGGGATAGGGACTCTATCACTTCCCTGGGCAGCCTGTTCCAGGGATTGACAACCCTTTCAGTGAAGGAATTTGTCCTAATTTCCAACTTAAACCTCCCATGGTGCATGGGGACATTTCATCTTGTCCAATAGCTTATTATTTGGGAGAAGAGACCAGCACCCACCTCATGATCACCTTCCTTCAGGTAGTGTAGAAAGCAATGTCGATGTCCCTGGAGCTGTTCAAGGCAGGATTGGACATGGCACTTGGTGCCATGGTCTAGCCTTGAGCTCTGTGGTAAAGGGTTGGACTTGATGATCTGTGAGGTCTCTTCCAACCCTGATAATACTGTGATACTGTGATACCCTGAGCCTCCTTTTCTCCAGCTTAACTCCAGTTCCCTTACCAGCTCCTTATAGACTTATGTTCTAGTCCCTTCACCAGCTTTGTTGCCCTTCTTTGGCCATGCTCCAGCACCTCAACATCCTTCTTGTAGCGAGGGACCTGAAAACAAGCACAGTATTTAAGTTGTGGCCTCACCAGTGCCAAGTACAGAAGTGACAAGAGTTGAAATAGTCTGACTGGATTAAAAACAGTGCATCAATGAAGTATTTCTTCTACTTGTGGAATGGTTTCTTTCAATTAACTCAAGAAATATAAAAATATATGTATTTGCTAGACTTTATTAAGGAACTTGTGTCACACATACACTTCCTAAACTCAATGCTTAGATTAAGCAAGAAAAGCCTGGATGAGGCACTTAGTGCCATGGTCTAGTTGATTGGATAGGGCTGGGTGATAGATTGGACTGGATGATCTTAGAAGTCTCTTCCAACCTGGTTGATTCTATGATTCTCTGCTCCTGCTAGCCATACTCTTCCTGATCCAGGCCAGGATGCTGTTGTCCTTCCTGGCCACCTAAGCATGCTGCTGATTCATATTCAGATCACTGTCAATCAGTATTTCCTGTCTGTTGAACAGACTGAAAGAAAATTAGACATAAATAAATAACCCACCCATAATGTGCTGGTCACAAATTGAGGTGCCCTGTGAGGTCAGACCAGATGTCTTTCTAGCCAGCATCCTATTTGCTATTGGTCAGGAAGGAAAGTAGAAGGATAGAGTGGAGGGCAATGCAGTGAATTTTCCCTTGTACAAATCTTCCCATGCCTTGATGTTCAAACACAGTCTCATTTTCACAGCCTATAATCTAATTCTTCTCACTAAAATATTCCAGTTAGGCTGCATCAGGAGAAGTGTGGCCAGCAAGTCAAGGGAAGTGATTCTCCTCCTCTACTCTGCTCTAGTGAGACCCCAGCTGGAATACTGCATCCAGTTCTGGAGCCCCTCTTCCAAGAGGGATGTGGAGATGCTGGAGTGTGTCGAGGGAGAAGGGCCAAGGGGATGCTCAGAGGGCTACAGCAGCTCTGCTATGAGGACAGACTGAGAGAGTTTGGGCTGTTCAGTCTGAAGAAGAGGAGGCTCCCAGGTGACCTTCTTGTGGTCTTTCAGTATCTGGAGGGGGTCTACAAAAAAGCTGGGGAGGGACTTTTTAGGCTCTCAGGGAGTGGCAGGCCTAGGGGCAATGGAGCAAAGCTGGAGGTTGCTAGCTTCAGAGTGTCCATGAGGAGGAAGTTGTTCATCATGAGAGTGGTGAGAGGCTGGAATGGTTTGCCCAGAGAGGTGGTTGAAGCCCATCCCTGGAGGTGTTTAAGGCCAGGCTGGATGGGGCTCTGGCCAGCCTGATCTAGGGTAGGGTGTCCATGGACATGGCAGGGGAGTTGGAACTAGATGATCCTTGTGGTCCCTTCCAACTCTGACTGATGCTATGATTCTAAGCTAGCACAGACATAAAACAGAAGCTACAAGGTTTCTGGGGCTCCATTCTCCTAGTGTTTTGAGCGGGGATACTTCAGCTTGGAAATCTCTGATTCAAGGCTAGTCAGCCAAATTTGAACCAGAGGATGGGAAAGTTGGGAAAGAACTGGAAATTCTAGGGAGTCTGAGGATTTTTGCCTCTTGCAACCAGAAGGCAGAAAAAGTGGCCAAGCCTCATTCAACCCTGGCCAAAATTTCCACTTGGTTCAGTAGAAATATCAGCAATTCAGCAGAGCTTAGGGACTTCATCAAGGTTCTGCCAGAGAATGTGTGAGCAGCTGTAATTGTAACATGAAAAATGTGAAGTATTTACAAGACACTTCTGGGTGGTATCAGCCCATGTGTTGGGAACAGGTGGAGTGTATTGGTGAGGAAAAGAAGGGGTCAGCCCACAAGCATTTTTTAAGTGATAGATGTTTGGCATACTCAATATACATCTTCTCATTGCCCTCCACTTGTCCAGCCCTGAGGCAGATCAGCCCAAAATGCATTCAGCTTTGCCTGAGGTTTCTAAAAGTCTGCATTAAGGCTGCTCTTTGCCATTAAAAAGAAGTTGATTTGTTAAAATACAAACATTACTTCTGTTCCCCTACTTCTTCAGCTGATAAAATATTTGTTTTGTGAATTTGCCTTTTATTTTTGTTTAGTTTATGGTCTGGTGATTGATTTATTTTCAATCCACAAATCTTCCTGGGCTTAAGAAAATCAATCTCTGTCCATAGAATCAACCAGGTTGGAAGAGACCTCCAAGATCATCCAGGCCAACCTAGCACCCAGCCCTAAACAATCAATCAGACCATGGCACTAAGTGCCTCAGCCAGGCTTTGCTTGAACACCTCCAGGGACAGCAACTCCACCACCTCCCTGGGCAGCCCATTCCAATGCCAATCACTCTCTCTGCCAACAACTTCCTCCTAACATCCAGCCTAGACCTCCCCTGCCACAACTTGAGACTGTGTCCTCTTGTTATGTTGGCAAGAGACAACCTCCTGCATTGGGCATGTGGTGAGGTTAGGTGACTTCATCTGCATTGAGGAATCTTCTCCACGTGGAACCATTTGTTGTCATAGAATCAACCAGGTTGAAAGAGACCTCCAAGATTATTCAGTCCAACCTAACACTCAGCCCTATCCAGTCAACTAGACCATGGCACTAAGTTAGGGTTACTGCTCCAAAAATGGGTCCTGCAGCATTAATTATTCCAACATTCATCCTCCTGGAAGCCCTGGGGAAAAGTTTTGCTTTTCAGTAAATGGTGTTTAGTTGTATGTTTGTGCATATGCAGGTGATTTCAGATGCAAAAAAAAACCCAAACTCTGAAAGTCTCTGCAGAAAAAGTGCTCTGGAGGATTCCCAGCTGGTTTGAGGATTTTAAGAGCCTGTTACAGGACTTACTTTCAAAAGATGGATTTAAATGCTGCCTGCTTTATACTCATTGTTGATAAAGTTGAAAGCAACTCTGATAGGGACTATTCATTCTCACAGCAGTTGCATGCAGAACAGAAACAGGTCTTTTTAACTCCATCCATGCCACATCCTGAAGAGACTGTGGGAGCTCAGCTCATCACAGACTGATGGGACAAGAAGCTGAATTCTTGCAGCAGTTGAGTCTTTCAGCAATGAGCAGGACTGATTGTTTAGCAGGGTCTATGAAGCAGGACAAGGGGTGGTGGGTTTAAACTGCAAAGGAGAGATTTAGAGACTCAATCTAAAGAAGTAATCTGTTACAATGAAAGCAGTGAAACACTGTCCCAGGTTGCCCAGAAAAGGGGTAGATGCCCATTCCTGGAGGAATTCAAGATCAGTCTGGATGGAACTCTAAGCAACTTAATCTAGCTGAAGATGTCCATGCTGACTGCAAGGGAGTTGGAGTGGATGAGCTTTAAAAGTCTTCCCCCACCCAAACTATTGTATGTTTCTATAATTCTGTAGCTTGGCTAGAGAATTGTGGTGTTTTGTGTGCAGGATGCACAAGTTTGGCATATTCTTATCTGGGATGTCAGTAGGTTCTGTGTCATCTGTTTGGAAGGCAGATGGGTAGGCTAAAGGCAAGGGGCTCTTTCCAAGCCTCCTTTGGAACTCTGTAGGTCTTAGCACTGAGGAACCACATTCCTGATGGTTTGATGAATATCCCTGACCTAGGACTATTCCAAGGGATTCCAAGGACCATTCCAAAGTCATGCCATTGCATCTGTCACACCTCTAGAAATACATCACCTACTCTTCCCTGCTGCAGGTTCTGACAAACTTCAGAGCCTGGCAGTAGCAGACAAGAGCCATTAGATAACTTTCCCAGGACAAGAGGAAGTGTAAGTTGGAGCCTGTTTGCAGACACTTCCTCTGTGCTGTTCTAACCCTTTAACCTCTAGCATGCTGTTGAATTTTCAGTGATTTCAAGCAAGTGTTTTACTGCTTCCCATTTTTAAAGGGGTCTGTGGATTTGTAGACCTTAGGCTGAGGAAGGTATTTGACTAATTTGTTGCAGCTTGCATTGCTTGATTATATCTTATTGCTCATAATGGTGTACATAGGGCTGATCCTAAGTAATGTTTCTTCTTGGGCAAACAACTGCCCTTTGTAAGAAGCAAAGGGAACTTCCACATCTCAGAGCAGAAAGATCAGAATGATGCTGTCTGTAGTTTCAATAGTGTTTATGCACCACTCTATAGCACTTGGTAGACCATGAGGTTTAGAATTAATGATAGAATCATAGAGCACACTGGGTTGGAAGGGACATCTAGAGGCCATCTAGTCCAACCTGCCTGTAGTGAGCAAGGATATCTCCAACTGGGTAAGATTGCTCAGAACCCCATCAAGCCTGACCTTGAATGTCTCCAGGGATGAGGCCTCCACCACCTCCCAGAACAATCTGTTCCAGTGTTCCACCACCCTCATAGTAAAGAACTTCTTCCTAATATCCAAATGACCAAGTCAAGTTTGTAGTCTTCAGCTTCTTGGGTTTAGACAGTTGAGTAATATTGTTCATATAATGATGTTTGGAGGTCAGTTAATCTGAGAGGTTGTCCACCTTTTCTTTCCCTGGGACGCTGCCAAAGTCCCCAGATTCAAGTTAGAGTCCCCAGTTCAAATACCTTCATCACAAGGTGGCAGGACTGCTTGTTCTGCTGAATGAACTTGAACTTCAGGTTTCCCTTCAAGATGTGCAATGAAGTGTAGCCAAACTCACTGGACTTCCCAGGGAAACCCAGAGGGTTTCTCCTTTCCTCTCCCCTGAAACTTGGTCTACTCTGTTTGAAAACCCATAAGGTTTCTTCTGTTCAAGTCTGATACGTGCAGTTGCTAGTCTATTGTTGGCTAAACACTTCACTACCCTCACAAAGAGCATCTGCTTGAGTGTTTTCCTGAATGGGCTCCCAAGCTCTCTTTACTTCCAAGTTGTATACATTTCTCTACTAAATTGCCTATCTCCATTTGGCCTTCTTACTTGCTTTAAACTGACTTAGGGCACAGATTCTACAGGTGCAAGACTTTCAAACTGAAAACCTGCACCCATTTGCTTCATTGTCAACAATTGCATTCTTCCCCTGGGAGGCCAGATCTGGCCCTGTGTTTGTGGGATGACAGGTGGAGTTTCCAGCCAGATGTCCATTTAAATAAGAGTACTGTAATTAAAAGGATCTGGCTAAGGAAATTGCACAAATTACAGCAGACAGCTGTTCTCTGACAGGAACAGACATTGTGGGGTTTTTAAATAGCCAGCCCTTGGCTTGCTGCCAGAGATGCTTATATTAGGTCTTGCAGATAAAAGTCTTCCTTTGACTATTAAAAATGTAGGTGAAAACTCTAGCTCCTCCCAATTAAAAACAGTAAAAGAGTAATGCAAACCAAAGAGAAGGTACTGGTAAACTTTAACATAGCCTGGAGATGATGAGGGCAAATCCTGCCTGGCAAACCTGGTGGCCTTCTATGAACAGGCCACTGCATTAATAGATGAGGGGTGAGCAACTGATGTCTTGTACTTGGACCTGAGCAAGGCCTTTGACGCTGTCCCACACCACATCCTGGCCGCCAAGCTGGTGACACTTGGGTTTGATGGGTGGAGCACCAGATGGATAAAGAACTGACTTGATGGCTGCACCCAAAGAGTGTCTGTCAATGGCTCCATGGCCAAGTGGAGGTCAGTGACAAGTGGAGACCCTCAGGGATCAGCCCTGGGACCAGGCTTGTTCAACATCCAGTCAACTAGACCATGGCACTAAGTGCCTCATCCAGTCCTTTCTTGAACACCTCCAGGGTTAGTGACTCCACCACCTCCCTGGGCAGCCCATTCCAATGCCAATCACTCTCTCTGTGAAGAACTTCCTCCTGACATCCAGCCTATACTTCCCCTGGCACAACTTGTCCATCTGCCCTGTTAAAGAGGCACTGCAGAGTTAGTTAGTCTCTCTTAGTGAGCCTTGGGGTGTGCTGGTAAAAATGAATCGCACCAGCTGGTTTTTGAGTGGATTTGCAATGTTCACTAATGCTGCCTGTACAAATCACAGTATCACAGTATCAACAAGGTTGGAAGAGACCTCATAGATCATCAAGTCCAACCCTTTACCACAGAGCTCAAGGCTAGACCATGGCACCAAGTGCCACGTCCAATCTTGCCTTGAACAGCTCCAGGGACGGCGACTCCACCACCTCCCCGGGCAGCCCATTCCAATCAGAGCAGAGAGGATGACTACAGGCTTGGAGAACAAAGAGGAGAAATGAGGAATGTGGAAAAGAAACTCCTTTCTGTCCCAAACTCTCACTGTAATCCTTTCCTTCCTCTTTTTTGATATTTTCTGAGTTATTCTTTTTGGGTTTTTTTAACTTGTAATTTGCCTTCCCCCAACCCTTATTATCATCTTGTCTCATTCTCTAGGAAAACCTCTTTTTTGTGATGGAATACCTCAATGGAGGAGACCTCATGTTCCATATCCAGAGTTGCCATAAGTTCGACCTTCCCAGAGCAACGTAAGATGTTGTTATTACCTTTTGGCTCACACGTGGTAGGAGCAAAAGCAGCAGCTACAGACACCAGGGGATTTGGGTTTTATTAGCATCTCTTCTACTATCCTGTAGAGGAAACCTTGGGCACATCACCTGACCTCTTTGCACCCTACCCATCTATAAAGTGGCAATAATCATAGAACTGCTTCAGTTGGAAAAGACCTCTAAAACCACTGAGTCCAACCACTGACCTAACACCACCATCACCATTAAACCATGTCCCAGAATGCCATGTCTACACACCTTTTGAACACCTCCAGGGACAGAGATTCCACCACTTCCCTGGGCAGCCTGTCCCAATACCTGGCCACTCTTTCAGTAGAGAATTCTTTTCCTAATATCCAACCTAAACTTGCCCTGGCACAGCCTGAGGCCCAGTTTTCTCTCATTATGTCTCTTGATGATAGGGAAAAGAGACTGACTCTACCTCACTCCACCTTCCTTTCAAGTAGTTGTAGAAAGAAGTCACCACTGAGTCTTCGGTTCTCCAGACTAAACAACCCCAGTTCCCTCAGCCACTCCTCATAAGACTTGTTCTCTAGACCCTTCACCAGCTTTGTTGCCCTTCTCTGGACACCCTTTAAATGTCCTTCCTGTAGTGAGGAGCCCAAGATCGAATTCAGTAGTTGAGTTGTGGTGTCAGCAGTGCTGAGTACAGGATCATGATCACTCCCCTTCTCCTGCTGCTTGTGCTGGCAGCAGAATCGCTTTCTATCCCAGCTCTCTCCAGACTGAACAAAACAGACATGCAGGTCATCACCCTGACCTAGTGATGCTTTTGGAGCAAGCTGCTTCCTCTCACTTCCTTTCTCTTCCCACAGGCTTTTTAGTGCCCAACCTACTCAGTTGATTTCAGTCAGATATGACCTTTCCTTGCATCCTTGGTCAACCAGGGGAGATATTTCTGTCAGGAAGCATTGCAGACACTTCTACACACTCACCAGCCTTGCCTCTCCCTTTAGGCTTAACCTTTTGCCTGCAACCTGGCTCCCATATTTTGTACTAACCTCAGACCAGTCTCACAAACATTTGTCCAGAGCCAAGAGCTGAGCTGGATAGAAGCTGTCCCTCAGGCTGCCCTGCTTGCTGGATTAATCACCTTCCAAGGACCACAGATCCTCACAGAGAGAGGCTCCAGTGGAACCATTCAATCCAACAACCTTACCTCTGGAAGCTCTTCAACTCTCTATAAACAGCCTCCACTGTGCCTAAGATCTTCTTTGTGTGGCCTCTGAGTGAGGCTCTTTTGAAAGCAACTTACAGATGTTTGCTGAGAATTACAGCAGCCCTGAGGCTGTTCTTTGTTGCACTTAGTGAGTTCTTGCTCAGCCTACAATTGGAGGTCCCAATAATGACATTGTGCACTAACCTTCATCCCAGATTTGCCACTCTCAAAGAACTCCCACAGATGCATTTTCAGACCTCTGTGGAGCCAAATATAGGCTCAAAGGATGTTAGGGGTTGGAAGGGACCCAAGGAGAACATCAAGTCCAACCCCTCTGCCAGAGCAGGACAATTCTATCTAACACAGATCCCAGAGGAACACATCCAGACAGGCCTTGAAAGGCTCCAGAGATGGAAACTCCATAACCTCTCTGGGGAGCCTGTTCCAGTGCTCTGGGACCCTCACAGTAAATAAGTTCTCCTTTGTGTTGAGGTGGAACCTCTTGTGCTGCAACTTACACCCATTGCTCCTTGTCCTACCCCAGGGAGCAGTGAGCAGAGCCTGTCCCCCACTCCTGGCAGCCCTCAGGTGTTTATAAACATTTATTAAATCCCCTCTCAGTCTTCTCTTCTCCAGACTAAGCAGCCCCAGGTCCCTCAGCCTCTCCTCATCAGGCAGTGCCCTCCAGTCCCCTCATCATCCTCCTAGCCCTCTGCTGGACCCTCTGCAGCAGATCCCTGTCCCTCTTCAACTGGGGAGCCCAAAACTGAACACAGTATTCAAGATGAGGTCTCGCCATGGCAGAGTAGAGGGGGAGGAGAACCTCCCTTGATCTGCTGGACACACTCCTCCTAATACACCCCAGGATGCCATTGGCCTCCTTGGCCACAAGGGCACATTGCTGTGCCATGGTTAACTTGTTAGCCACCAGCACTCCCAGGTCCCTCTCCACAGGACTGCATTCCAGCAATACCTTGTTCTTTTCAACACTGAGTGGCCTGCAGCAACTTGCAGGACTTACTTAAGCTGGGCTTCCCATCCGGTGAGCAAAGGTGAAGCTGTTGTGCCCAGGTGGCCAGCAGTGTGCCCAGGTGGCCAAGAGAGCCAATGGCATCCTGGCCTGCATCAGGAGCAGTGTGGCCAGTAGGACAAGGGAGGTTATTCTGCCCCTGTACTCAGCACTGGTCAGACCACACCTTGAGTGCTGTGTCCAGTTCTGGGCCCCTCAATTCAAGAAGGATGTTGAGGTGCTGGAACATGTCCAGAGAAGGGCAACAAAGCTGGTGAGGGGCCTGGAGCACAAATCCTATGAGGAGAGGCTGAGGGAGCTGGGCCTGTTTAGCCTGGAGAAGAGGAGGCTCAGGGGTGATCTTATTACTGTCTACAACTACCTGAAGGGGCATTGTAGCCAGGTGGGGGTTGGCCTCTTCTCCCAGGCAACCAGCAATAGAACAAGGGGACACAGTCTCAAGTTGTGCTGGGGTAGGTATAGGCTGGATGTTAGGAAGAAGTTCTTCACAGAGAGTGATTGGCATTGGAATGGGCTGCCCAGGGAGGTGGTGGAGTCACCGTCCCTGGGGGTGTTCAAGAAAAGCCTGGCTGAGGCACTTAGTGCCATGGTCTGGTTGACTGGCTAGGGCTGGGTGCTAGGTTGGACTGGCTGATGTTGGAGGTCTCTTCCAACCTGGTTGATTCTATGATTCTATGATTCTGTTGTCTGTTAGAAGTAATGGGATTTTCTCTTTTCTCCTTTATGGTTCAGGGGTGGAGGGTGAAAGACATAAAACCTATCAAAAGTGCAACAGGTAAATTTGAACAAACAAAAAATTAATCCACCAACAGAGAATTAAAAATTTATTGAACTTTGATTAAAGTAAATAAAAGAACCAGAATAAATGAGAAATGCTTTTAATCTTTCTGCTAGCAAAAGTTGTTTTGAAAGTCAATGTTAAAGTCACTACAAGAATTAATTTCTATTTTTTTTCCTAAAAATCATTTAAATCAGTGTTTTATTTGATTATTATTTTTTTTCCATGAGTATCTGAATGCTCAGAATTAGGAGTCAGGCCATTGAAGACCAAGGGAGCAGAACTGATCATCCTGTGGTTGCATTTCTTTCTGGGAGAGCGCTTCCATTGTGCAATGATCACAGAATCATAGAATCAGTCAGGCTTGGAAGGGACCACAAGGATCAGCCAGTTCCAACTCCCCTGCCATACCCAGGGACACCCTACCCTAGATCAGCCTGGCCACAGCCTCCTCCAGCCTATCCTTAAACATCTCCAGCCATGGGGCCTCAACCACCTCCCTGGGAAACCCACTCCAGGCTCTCACCACTCTTATGATGAACAACTTTCTCCTCACCTCCACCCTGAATCTACCCACCTCCAGTTTTGCTCCATTCCCCCTAGTCCTGTCTCTCTCACTGGGAAGAAACCATTTTAACTTTTGCCTTCTATCATTCAGGTTTTATGCTGCTGAAATCATATGTGGACTCCAGTTCCTCCATTCCAAGGGCATAATATACAGGTAATTTTACTCTTTCATATAATATCCTATACAGATAATTTTACTCTTTCATATCATATGTGGTCAGCAGGTCGAGGGAGGTGATTTTCCCCCTCTACTGCACTCAGGTGAGACCCCAGCTGGAGTACTGCATCAGTTCTGGAGCCTCTATTACAAGAGTGATGTGGAGATGCTGGAGCGTGTCCAGAGCAGGGCCAGGAGGATGCTCAGAGGCTGCAGCAGCTCTGCTGTAAGCACAGACTGAAAGAGTTGGGGCTGTTCAGTCTGGAGAAGAGGAGGCTCCCAGGTGACCTTCTTGTGGCCTTCCAGTATATGAGGAAGAGTTGGGGAGGGACTTTTTAGGCTGTCAGGGTGTGACAGGACTAGGGGGAATGGAGCAAGGAGTTCTCTACTAGAAAATTTCCCACTCCTGCTTTTGCTTGAGTTCCTTAGCATCTTCAAAGTTATGCATGGATGCTTTGATTTGATGCACAAATGTCATGCTTCAGACTTATATAAAAGAACAGGGACACGATGGGAGCAAAAGCTGCAGAAATGAGGCCACAGTCTGCTTTCCCTTGGTCAAAAAGATGAACTGAAATTCCAGGGAGCCCTAATCCAGGCCATCTTCATGGCAAAAACTAGTTACTAGGCTACAGCTTTCTACAAAAGCAGGAAGCAAATAGCTTGTCACAAATAAATGAGAAAGATCACTAAAGCAGTGATGTTTGCTGAAGCCAAAATGAGCCTTATTTCAATGTTTGCCATGTAGTGTGAATATTACAACAAGCACTAAAAGGGGATGGCTTTTTAACAATCAACTCTCCCAGCAGAACACAAGCTTGGATTCAAATAAACTCACCTAATTATTCATGATTAGTAGCCATGTGGGAGCCATTTACAGTCCTTATTGACCAAGGATGGTGATTGCATAAACGTGAGATCAATATCTATGGCGTTAAGCTAAGATGATCTCCGGGGTCTCAGCAAGTTTCTGCCTCTAATTATTGCTCTAGATGACTGAAGGGAAACATTTTCTGAAGTGCCCAAATCACTTAGCTAATGTCTGTCATTTCTATTCAGACTTCTCAGAAAATGTGGTTAAATCTATCTGCAGGACTTTGGGAGTTTGTGGCAGCATTGCTCGTGCTGATATCTTGTTTGTAATCCATGTTTCTATTAGAATTGCTGCTCCAGTGATGTGTCAGGGCTTGGGACCAGTTTCCTCATGAAAGGAAAGAGATGTTTAGAACCTGGAGCTGTGGGAAACATGGGCAAATTGGGATAGCTGAGCATTGGGTAAGCACAGTGATAGGAAGAAACAGCTCATTCATAGGACTGTAGAAACATAGAATCATTGAATGGCTTGGGCTGGAAGGGACCTTGAAGTTCATCTATGTCCAACCCCCATTCTGTAGGCAGGGTTATCTTCCACTAAACCAGACTGCTCTAAGCCCCATCCAACTTGGCCCTAAACACTTAAAGGGATGGGGAATCCACAAGTTCTCTGGGCAGGTCTTCATATGTAAACTTCATATCTCCTTATATCAACCTCATGTCTTCTTGTATCAACCTCAGATCATCATGTATCAACCTTGTGTCTTGTCCATCAAGGCGCTGTTGCCCCTTTGGGCACTGCACCTACATGACCTGTCCACATCAGAGGACACTGTCATTGCTGGGAGAATGGTGCCTCCCAGCAGAGACTGGGAGAGATGCAAGCTGTTGTGAATAGGGACAAGTGCCATGGTCTAAGCCACAACAAGGGACTGCAGAGAGAGGCCCAGATGGCCATGATGCAGCAAAGGAGCAGGAGCAAGGGCTGCTGCCCACTCATTACAGTGATAGAAAGAAACAGCTCATTCAAAGCATCTTGTCCTTG
Organism: Pogoniulus pusillus; assembly: GCF_015220805.1. Classification (NCBI taxonomy): domain Eukaryota; kingdom Metazoa; phylum Chordata; class Aves; order Piciformes; family Lybiidae; genus Pogoniulus; species Pogoniulus pusillus. The sequence continues at coordinate 43,456,955 of NC_087267.1, forward strand.
GGAGGTGGTGGAGTCACTGTCCCTGGAGGTGTTCAAGAAGAGGCTGGATGAGGCACTTAGTGCCATGGTCTAGTTGACTGGATAGGGCTGGGTGCTAGGTTGGACTGGGTGATCTTGGAGGTCTCTTCCAACCTGGTTGATTCTATGACAAGACAGAGGTTGATATAAGAAGACCTGAAGTTGATATAGGAAGATCTGAAGTTTACATATGAAGATCTGCTCAGAGAAGTTGTGGATTTCCCTTCCCTGTAAGTGTTTAGGGCCAAGTTGGATGGGTGTGCTAGTTTGAAGCTAACTAGAATGTTTTGGTGGGAAGAACTAGATTATAAACTGTGAAAAGGAAACAATGGTGATGTCTGCTTCACTCATAGGCTTGCTGAGATGTATAAGAACAAGAACACAAACATAGATAACACAGTTGCTGTCTGGGCTTTGGGCTGAACTTCTCTCTCTAACCTAACCTGCTGTCTGTGTGACTGATCCATCTGCTTCCTAATTCCCCTGGCTGGCCCTCAAAACTACCTTAAACGTAAGGCAAGATCTTGAGTAAGGTAGAGAGGTAGGGGGAAGGTGGAAGCGTGGTTGGGAGCCCCTCCTGGGGACTCAGGTTTCTAGGAGGGCTGTTGTGTTTCTGTTTCCTTTTAACTTGTCTATTTCTGTCTCTAGCTGTAGATATTGTAAATATCTGCTTGTCTATTGTGCTAAGCTGTAAATATAAAACTTCATTCAATTTGCTTGGACCAATCTGGTTTAGTGGAAGATACTCCTGCCTAGTTGGAACTAGATGAACTTCAAGGTCCCTTCCAGTCCAAGAACAACTGGAGTTGGAAGGGACCTTGAAGTTCATCTATTTCCAACCCCACTGCCACAGGCAGGGACACCTCCCACTAGATGAGGTTGTTCAAGGTCTCCTCCAGCCTGCTCTTAAATAGGAGATAGTGAGGCATTGCTTTGACTATCAAGCATGGAAAGAGAAGATTTAATCAGTTCTACTCCTTTTTCTGGCTTGTTTTTGTTTTAATTGAAGACAATGAGAGCCAGGTTAGTGGAGAACACACAGCCGACAGTATCTCAGTCAGAGTTAACTAAGCACTTAGGGAAGTGAACAGAAATGATTTTTGGGAGTACCTCACTTGCAGTGCAGTAAGAGTGATGAATCCAGCTGTTCTGTCTCATGCACCCACGTTTGGAAATGTTGGCTGAAATGTTAGTGAATGAGCCGAGGCGTTGTTGGCAGAAACTCCCATCCCTGATGCCAATGAGTTTGAAACTCATCAAAATAATGAAAGTGAACTGTAGGTGATGGGTTTTTTTGGTTTTGTTTTGCTTTGATCTACCAGATGAGTAAAAACACTGCTGGCAGCCAGAGATTGATCTCAATGGTGTAACTGAAATAAGTCATTCCAGCTGGAAATTGTGACAACATGAGTGTCTGCCACTTGGAAAGCAAACATCTCAGTTGTCTTTATATTTCTTTGTGATTGATGACTCTCCCTTTTCCCTGCATCTTATTTTAGCAGGCACAAACTATTGCCTTATGAGAACAATTTAGTGTGTAGACACTACAAGGTCCTGTACCCTGGCCCCGACTAGGACCTGGCTGAAGCCACCTTTCCTGCAGTTGTAGGTGATCACCTCAGGAGCATCATGGATTAGAAATGACCTTCTTGGAGTCAAAACTGTTTCTGAAAAGATAAGGGAAAAAAACACACTGCAAAACAGTTGTCATAGGGAGGGTAGATATATGGCAGCTTCATGGTTAGGACTCTTGCCTGAGGAGTGGAAAGTGTAGCTAGGCTCCGAATCAGCAGAGGTGGGAGAAGTCCAATTGCATCCTCAGTTGTGGGCACAAGTAAATGTGTCTGGATACTTTGGGAATCCTAAGAAGGAATAGTGGTTGTGGGCACAAGTAAATGTGTCTGGATACTTTGGGAATCCTAAGAAGGAATAGTGGTTGTGGGCACAAGTAAATGTGTCTGGATACTTTGGGAATCCTAAGAAGGAATAGTGGTTGATGGCACAAGTAAATGTGTCTGGATACTTTGGGAATCCTAAGAAGGAATAGTTGATGGCACAAGTAAATGTGTCTGGATACTTTGGGAATCCTAAGAAGGAATAGTGGTTGTGGGCACAAGTAAATGTGTCTGGATACTTTGGGAATCCCAAGAAGGAATAGTGGTTGATGGCACAAGTAAATGTGTCTGGATACTTTGGGAATCCTAAGAAGGAATAGTGGTTGTGGGCACAAGTAAATGTGTCTGGATACTTTGGGAATCCTAAGAAGGAATAGTGGTTGATGGCACAAGTAAATGTGTCTGGATACTTTGGGAATCCCAAGAAGGAATAGTGGTTGATGGCACAAGTAAATGTGTCTGGATACTTTGGGAATCCTAAGAAGGAATAGTGGTTGTGGGCACAAGTAAATGTGTCTGGATACTTTGGGAATCCTAAGAAGGAACAGTGGTTGATGGCACAAGTAAACGTGTCTGGATACTTTGGGAATCCTAAGAAGGAATAGTTGTGGGTACAAGTAAACGTGTCTGGATACTTTGGGAATCCTAAGAAGGAATAGTGCTTGATAGCACAGGGTGAGCAATGCAGGAACATGGGTCTCTGAGCCAAGGAAACTCAAGTTCTGCCTACATGCCAGGTGAAGTGTCATCTCAGTGAACCAAACATCTCCCCAAGCCACTATGTCAATGAACAGCAAAACTTTTAGGTTAGATAGAAGAAGTTTGCCATAGCAACCATGCTGCTCTTCCTTTCTCTATGCCTTTTTCTTTCTTTCCTTACATTCTTCTCTCTCCTTTCAGAGGTTGTTCCCATGTGGAGACCTCTTTGTTCTCTCTCAATGCCTGCAATTCATCAACTTGTTTTAATTTCCTTCTCTAGCATTTCTCTTTTTGTTCTTTCTCCGGGCTCTTTGCTTCCCACAATAACTCAGATCCTGAAAGCTCAGACAATGGCTCTGCAGGTTTTTGTGAAGGGCTTTGTCAGTCTCCAGGGCTCAGATCGTGCATCGCACCAGTGCAAAGGTGCTGGGATTTGCTGATAGCTGGCGTTATTCTGACTCTCTGCAAGTCATGCAGGGATTGCAGGTCCTTACCTCTTCCAGCACTGAGAGGGAGAATAGGCAGCAGCTTCTGAGACAGGACTGAGATTCCCAGGGAAGGAGAAAGTGAGCATTAACTGATGCCTTCTCCCTGCCCTTCTCCAGGCTGGTTTAAGGTAGAAGCATCAGCTGTTACAAAGCACTTTGTAGCTTCTCATTCTACATCCTAAGCAGGCAGCTTTAAGAAGACTATAGAATCAGAATGTTTTGGGTTGGAAGGGACTTTTAAAGCTCATCTAGTCCAAATGCCCTGCAGTGAGCAAAGACAGCATCAACCAGATCAGGCAGCTCAGAGCCTCATTCAACCTGCCCTTGAATGTTTCCAGGGATGGGACATCTACCACCTCTCTGGGCAACCTGGGTCAGTGTTTCACCACCCTCAGGGTAAAAAATTCCTTCCTTAGGTCTAGTATAAATGTGCCACTTCTCCTGTCACAACAGGTCCTGCTAAACTATGTCTTGGGTAAAGGCTTCTACAACAGTGCTGGGATCAGAGGAACGAGGAAGAAGGATATTGAAGTCCAGGAGAGTAGTTCCTCATTCATCCCTTTGCCTTCCTTTGTAATTGCAACATGAGGGCTCTACACAGAAGCAGATAGCAAGTTAGTAAGTGTAACCTGCTGAAATAACTTGTGTGCCTCTGTAATGCTTTAAAGGAGGATTTCCCTTCTTTTTCTCCACAGAGACTTGAAGTTAGACAACGTCCTCTTGGACAATGAGGGGCACATCAAAATTGCTGACTTTGGGATGTGCAAGGAGAACATGTTTGGAGATGCAAAGACAAGTACTTTCTGTGGAACTCCTGACTATATCGCTCCTGAGGTAGGTGTGGTTGCAGAGAGGTCAGCAAGCCACTGTGGGACAGAGAACATGTCTTAAGACAGTCATCCATCTGTCAGTCCATGGTAGAGACTTCAAAGAGTATTAACTGGGTTTTCATAGAATCATAGAATCAGCCAGGTTGGAAGAGACCTCCAAGCTCATCCAGTCCAACCTAGCACCCAGCCCTAGACAATCAACTAGAGCATGGCACTAAGTGCCTCAGCCAGGCTTTGCTTCAGCACCTCCAGGGATGGTGACTCCACCACCTCCTTGGGCAGCCCATTCCAGTGGCAAATCACTCTCTGTGAAGAACTTCCTCCTAACATCCAGCCTAGACCTCCCCCACCACAACTTGAGACTGTGTCCCCTTATTCTGTTGCTGGTTGCCTGGCAGAAGAGACCAACCCCCCCCTGGCTACAGCCTCCTTTCAGGTAGTTGTAGACAGCAGTTGAGCAACTCTAGGCTAGAGTCTGGATTTCACTGACTCAGAGTCTGCATTGCTGTCTTGCATTGCATACTTTTGTGGATAATCTTTTTTTTTGTGGGCATGGGAAGCAAATGGTGCTTGGCTTAAATAAGAAACAGAACACTTAATGGAAATACAGAAGCTCCAAGAATTACCTCCTGCATTTCAGGGAAAGAAACAACATAAAGAATGTGAAGCGTGTTCCCTAGCTAGCTACCAGTAATCTTCCATGGCTGTACAGGCTCCTTGATAGCTGAAAGGGAGCTATGAGCACTTCCAAGGGATGATATCATCACAGTCTGAGAGAGAAATAGAAAGAAGTGGGACAAAATGCCCACTTGGAGCTGATTTGCCCTCCTCTTTGATTCACTGTCTTTTAGAGAGAAAGAGGGGCTGAAGTTTGCTTTCCATTGGGCATATGCTCTGGTGCTTGAATAGGGATGGCACCCATAACCTTGGACTTCTTTCTTATTCTATCAAGTTCTTAGCTGGCTGCAAACACAGCCTGCATCACAAGCATCCTCCCAGAGATGAGTAAGGCACTACATGCTCTGAAAAGACTTTCCCATCAGAGCATAGGTTTCAAAGTCTTAAACTTAAAACTGACACAGACTTGAAGGTCTGTCTAGCTAAAAAACAACCAACAGCTGTGTGTGAAAGGGATGGAGATGCTTGGAGACATAAAGGTGAAAGTGGTCATACATCCCAGTTTTCCCTCTCTAAATATTAGCAGTCAGAGAGAGTGTTGCTGTCCAGAGGACAGCTGGCACCTGACCTGCTAACTATGGGCTCTGGGCTACCTACTTCTCTGTTTTGGCTGTGCACAGTGCCAGAGTGCCTCGTCATAGAATCATAGAATCAACCAGGTTGGAAGAGACCTCCAAGCTCATCCAGTCCAACCTAGCACCCAGCCCCAGCCAGTCAACTAGACCATGACACTAAGTGCCTCAGCCAGTCTTTTCTTGAAGATCTCCAGGGACGGTGCCTCCACCACCTCCCTGGGCAAGTTTCTTCCTGGTGAAAGAGGCTCTTAAACTAGAGGTGATGTAGTTGTATCAGGGCTAGGATGTGCTTGAGTTTGTAAGGACAAGGCAGAACTTGTAGCTGTTGTAGGTTCTGCTCTGTCCCCTTGACTTAGTAAAGCTGGATCTTGTGTGCAGATTGACTCTAAGCTCCACGCAAAAACATCCCAACAGTTCTCCTTCTGATAACGCAGTTGATATCTACTGTTACTTGGTGGAGAAAAGGTGGACCTGACCTCCATGTGCCTATGCAATAAAACTGGGTGGTCACAGACACCAGTCTCAGACTTGCCCATAGCAAAACCCTTTCCATTTCCCCATGTTTCCTTTCATGTGTTCCTGTATGGAAACTTGTTTGGGTTTTTGTTTTGTTTTGTTTTGCTTTTTTCCTAGTGATTTTTAGCTACTTTTGGCTCAATCTCCCCAGAAAAAGACAACACTTCCTCAACCTGACGACCTTACACAATGATAGATCTTCTTGTGGAGAGGCTTTGACTAATTAGGTGGCAAACTGGGGCCAAAGGAAACATTTTTCAGCTCAGAGAAGAATCTACAAGTCATCCATGCATCACTTTTGCCATCACTCTGAAATCCATTTAATTTCCTTTCGAGATCCCATTTCCTGATTTTAGCCTTCTCTTGATGGATATTGGTAATTTCCAAATAGCCTTTACAACTCCTGGATTTTTTTTTTCTCCTCAACTACAATTCATTGATCTTTCACTGTGCACCAAGGGCTCAATTCTGATCAAGGTTACACCACGGCTGACACAAGGGCAAATCTCTTCAAATCAGTTAGATTTTTACAGCCTAACACCAGATGCAAATGTGCTCTGCAATCAAGCCATAATTGCCTTTTATTCCTCTTCAATATACTTTTATTTAATAAAGGGGGGGGGGGGGGGGGGGAAGTTATTTTCTGCTCCTAAAAAATAAAGAGAGCTGAGTGGTAATCCATTATCTCTGATTTTACTTCATAGGAAAGGGGAAGACTAGAGCAGCTCAGGGTTTTATTTCTGCACAATCATTTATTTTAGAGATTCAATGAGGGCATGTAAAATACTTTACCTCTAAATTGGAAGCACTGCTAAAGTTCATGGATCATCTATCCTGCCAGAGGCAGGAACACTGCACTTCTTGTCAGGAATTCAGTGAAGATGCTAGCACTGTAATTTGTTACACATCAAGCACCTTGGTTACAGCCTTGCAAATAAGGGGATTTGGGGTCAGTAGGCACCTCTCATGTTCTAGACAGTGGAGTATCAGTTTCAGAGAATCATAGAATGATAGAATCAGTCAGGGTTGGAAGGGACCACAAGGATCAGCTAGTTCCAACCCCCCTGCTATGGCCAGGGACACCCTACCCTAGATCAGGAGATTTGAGATACAAGATTTGAGATTGATACGTATTTGAGATATGAGATCCCATTTACAACTACAGCACCACAGAAGTGAAAAGGATTATTATGGATGCAGTATTTGGTTTTTTTCTCATAAGCCTCTCTCTGTTCTATACACATCTGAAGTTAGTCATAGAATCATAGAATCAGTCAGGGTTGGAAGGGACCACAAGGATCAGCTAGTTCCAACCCCCCTGCCATACCCAGGGACACCCTACCCTAGATCAGCCTGGCCACAGTCTCATCCAGCCTGACCTCAAACACCTTCAGGTAGGGTGAGGGGCAATGTTTTTAAACTAGAGCAGAGTAGATTTAGATAGGACATTAGGAAGAAGTTCTGTACTATGAAGGTGGCGAGACACTGGAATGGGTTGCCCAGAGAAGCTGTGGATTCCTCATCCCTGGAAGTATTTAAAACCAGATTGGATAAAGTTTTGAGCAAACTGATTTAGTGGGAGATATCCCTGCCCATGGCAGGGAGATTGGAACTAAATAATCTTTTAGGTCTCTTCTAACTCGAACCATTTTGTGAGTCTAAGATTCTGTGATTTGGTTGGATGTCTAGAATTGGACTTTTCCTTGACTATAAAAGGAGCTAATGATAATTGGCTCAGCTCTGGGTATATCCATAACAAGTATCACAAGACAGGTAAGGTTTTTTGCTTCATTAGAGGGGGATTTTGAGATCTTGGTGGTGTCTGATCAAGTTTGTAGCGGAAGCAAATGCCACATACCTCCTTGGGGGAGGTCATCACTCCAGTTGACTCCTCCACCATGGCCTCAGACACTGGATGTAGCCTTCACTTTCCTAGTGGTGCAGAAAGGCACAAACTGATAGACTGACTGAGGACACATTCCCATTCCTCTACCTACAACTCAATCGATCTCAAGAGGACAGATCAGCAACTGGGTTGGGTTTTTTTTGAGCAGATTTTGCTGTGATAGATTCACACCATTTCTACTGACTGACAGTTTCAAAGTACCCTGACACTACCACACCTATAATTTTAAACCAGAGCTTGTGTCAGATAGTTCAGCTCCAAAATTTTAATGCCTAAACATTTGTATTCTTGAAGTTCTCACGTCTGATTTGAACCCTTGGAGTAACTTGAATGGTTGGCAAAAGATAACTTGCTTTGCTTTTCATATTTGAGATCATCTGTAAGGCAAGGATTTGTTCAAGTAACTTAAGAGTTACATGCAACCTGTTTGCTGTAGTGTGAAGGATGTTTTGGCACCTAGAAATGGCTGTGACTTGAAGCTCTCCAAACTACTGCCTCTGCACCACTGGTAGATACTCTGGCTCATGCTGCAGGCAGGGGGAAACATCTCTGCTATCCCACTCAGTGCAAAGCAGCTGCTGAAAGTTCAGGGTCTGGCCATCCTTCTGAAGATGAAACCCTCATGTCAGACATTTAGCATCTGTCTTAGATTTCCATTAGGTCTTAGGAAGAAATTCGTTACTGTGAGGGTCATGAGATACTGGTACAGAAAGTCCAGAGAAGCTGTGGAAGTGTTCAAGGTTTTGGTTGGACAGGACTTTGAGCCACCTGGTGTAGTGAAAAGTGTCCCTGCCTAGGGCAGAAGGGCTGGAACTTGAGGATTTTTCAGGTCCCTTGCAACCTAAACCATTCAATCATTCTGTGATTCTGTAACTCTATGGTTCCATTTCTTTGTCACTCCTCTCTTTGGACAGATACTGCTGGGACAGAAGTACAACACCTCTGTTGACTGGTGGTCTTTTGGGGTCTTACTATATGAGATGCTTATTGGTCAATCTCCTTTCCATGGCCAAGATGAAGAGGAGCTTTTCCAGTCTATCCGTATGGATAACCCATTCTACCCTCGCTGGCTTGACAAGGATGCTAAGGACATTTTGGTGAAGGTAAGAATTTCTGATCAAAAGGGTTGTGGGGTTTTTGTCATCTTTTATTTGTGCATCCTCAGCTGTTGTTCAGAGAAACAAACCTACTGTGAGGGAACCACAGAGAGTCACTTTCTTGTCTGTCAACCTCAAAGCCCACTTGACCTCAGGCAAAAGCCCATCTTTATGTCTTCTTTCTTTCGAGTTGTGATGATGGCTCCTCACATACAGTAAGCAGGATCACAGGATATCAGACACCAGTGAAGATCAGTTTGTTTGCAGAGCAATCCCTAAAGTGCAAGGCATGTTAACTCCTGGAGGAGTTCTACCAGTCTTCACACTAAGGTCTACAGTGTCATCTGTGATAATTATGGCTTTGAGGAAGGTCTTGTGCCTAAGAGATATCATAGAATCATAGAATCAACCAGGTTGGAAGAGACCTCCAAGATCATCCAGTCCAACCTAGCACCCAGCCCTATCCAATCAACTAGACTATGGCACTAAGTGCCTCATCCAGTCTTTTCTTGAAGACCCCCAGGGATGGTGCCTCCACCGCCTCGCTGGGCAGCCCATTCCAATGGGAAATCACTCTCTCTGTGAAGAACTTCTTCCTAACATCCAGCCTATAGGGTACATTTCTTTGGTATTGAGTTTGATTTTCAGTAGAAAATACTTTCCATCATTGCACTGAGCTAAAGAGCAGGAAAACAAAGCCTGGGCTGCGTCCTGAAGTGGTGGAGCTACTCAGGCTCCTAGCACCATGTCATCTGGATTTTTGGCACTTTGAATGTCCTACATAGCAATGCATAGTGTCCTGTCTGAGTGTGTGATGATTTGGGTGTTATCTGCCCCCCCACACTTAAAAAATCACCCAGACTAGACTCAGCTGAGCTGGTAATTAAAGAATGAAGCATTATATTTACAGCTCAGCACAATATACAAGCAGGTATTTACACTGTCTACAGCTATAGACAGAAATAGACAAGTTAAAAAGTAATACAGAAACACAGCAGCCCTCCCAGATACCAGAGTCCCCAGGAAGGGCTCCCAACCACCCTTCCACCTCCTTTCCACCCCTCTACCTTATCCCAGATTTTGCCTTACATTCAAGGTGAGTTTGGAGAATCAGCCAGGGGGGTTAGGAAGCAGAGGGATTAGTTACACAGACAGCAGGTTGGAGAGAGAAGGGAGGCAGCCAGAGCAAGAGAGCAACTCTGTTATCTATGTTTGTGTGCTTGTTGTTGTACATCTCAGCAAGCCTAGAAGTGCAGTAGACATCACCACTGTTTCCTTTTCACAGCCTATCATCTAATTCTTCTCACCAAAATATCCCAGCTAGGCTCAAACCAGCAGAGAGTGGAGTACTCTTGTGTTTCCCTCTATTGAGCATCCCACTCATCTTTTAGGATCCATTGCATGAATGCATCTTTTTTCTCATTGCCTCCTTCTCAACTCTGTGCCATTCAGCATTGTAGTCTTTCTGGATTGGGGTGCAAATTACTCTAGAGTTGCAAGATAAAAGTACAATGAAGTTATGACTAGTCAAACAAGTTTCTTACCCTCAGCTGGGCTGTTAACTGATGTTGAACAGGGTCTAAGCTAAGGCATTTTAACTCAATATGGAGCATGGTGAGATAATATCCATGGAACATGTACAGGGACCTATAAGGGCTCAGCTGATCAAAGAATCATAGAATCACAGAATTATAGAATGTACTGGGTTGGAAGGAACCCCCAGAAGTCATCTAGTCCAATACCCCAGTAGTCAGCAGGGTCAACTAGATGAGGTTATTCAGAGCCCCATCAAGCCTGACCTTGAATGTCTCCAGGGATGTGACCTCCACCACCTCCCTAAGCAACCTGTTCCAGTGTTCCACCACCATAATGGTAGAATGCCCAGGAAAAAACTTCTTCCTAATGTCTAATCTATGTCTACCCTGCTCTAGTTTAAAACCATTACCTCTTGTCCCAGTGCTACAAACTTTTGTAAATAGTCCCTTCCCAGTTTTCTTGTAAGCCCTTTCCAGGTGCTGAAAGCTTGCTATAAGGTCTTCCTGCAGTCTTTTCTTCTCAAGGATGGACATTCCCAGCTCTCTTAGCCTGTATTCACAGGAGATGTTCTTCAGCCCTCTGCCATTTTTTGTGGCTCTCCTTTGAACCCTCCCCATCATAGAATCATAGAATCAACCAGGTTGGAAGAGACTTCCAAGATCATCCAGTCCAACCTAACACCCAGCCCTAATCAACATAGAATCACAGAATCAACCAGGTTGGAAGAGACCTCCAAGATCATCCACTCCAACCTATCACCCAGCCCTATCCAGTCAACATAGAATCATAAAATCAATTTTCTGCACAAGCAACCTGCAGTTCAGTCAGGATTAAAGATAGAAACCATCTTCATACCAATCAATAAACTTGTTTAGGAAAGAACCCAACATTGTCTCTGTGTTGGGCTATTCTTATTGCCACTGACTCTGGATGATTACATATTCTACCCTGCTTAATGCCTATGTTATCACCACAGTTCCAGCATGTTAGGATAAGGATCCAAACTAGTTCTTCATTCAGAAATGTACTAAGATAGAAGAGTCTTCACTCTCTCACTGACCCTGCTTGAGTTTGAAGTCCAAGACTCTATTTGGTGGGACTGTCCTGTTGAATGCACTGCTGTTATAAAAGACTAAGGTGTTCCTTGTTCTTCAACATGCCAGCTTTTTGTCAGAGAGCCTGAGAGGAGGCTGGGAGCAAGAGGGAACATCCGCCAGCATGCCTTTTTCCAGGAAATCAACTGGGAAGCTTTAGAAGAGAGAAGGATGGAGCCTCCTTTCAAACCAAGAGTGGTAAGCATGCATCTCCTTTCCATTCCACCCATCCACTTCTGTCTTTCCTGAATCATTCATTCTCCAAATATTTAAAGTCTCCAGCACATTCTAGCATTAAACCAAAGCCAGGAGTAATGTTTTATTGTAAAGCCATTTATTTAAGGATGCTATCCAAAATCTTCAGACTTGAGTCTTTAATACCAGAGACCTCAAATCCCATTTAGATTCAAGGAGTCAAAATTTTGAAGAGGTATAAATGTCTTCATCACACTTGGAACTAAGAGTTTTAGGCACCAAGGGAAGGCTTTCAAAATGTCCTCAAATGTCCAACGTTGGTTATCTTAGAATCATAGAATCAACCAGGTTGGAAGAGACCTCCAAGCTCATCCAGTCCAACCTCGCACCCAGCCCTAGACAATCAACTAGACCATGGCACTAAATGCCTCACCCAGTCTTTTCTTGAACACTCCCAGGGATGGTGACTTCACCACCTCCCTGGGCAGCCCAATCCAATGCCAATCACTCTCTCTGCCAACAAATTCCTCCTAACATCCAGCCTATACCTCCCCTGGCACAACTTGAGACTGTGTCCCCTTGTTCTATTGCTGGTTGCCTGGCAGAAGAAACCAACCTCCATCATCTTCTGCAGCTGTTCTGCACATGCAGCCTCTGGCTAACAGTAGATGGAAGACCTTGCATTTCTGTCTAAAAGTAAATGAAGGACCTTTGTCTTGGGCAGTCAGAATGAAAACTGCTGGCTCTTAGTTCAGTGTGTAAATATAGATTAAGCTGATCACAAGTCATTTGGTATGTTCTGTACATCAGACACAAGCAGCTGAAACCATCTACCATTTGGATCTGCCACAGCCTCATTTGCTGTAGAGGTGTTGGAAAGATAATTGTGGACTTGTACATATGTTGGCTGGGTTGCCTAACCTAATCATCATAACTACTTTATGATAGCTGTAAGCCCAAGTCTAGCATGACCAAACCTGAATGACCCATCACTATCTGAGTCATCACAGCAAGGATCTGGATGCCACTTAAACCACTTTCCTTTCACCACATGATTGCAACCTGCTCTGTAGGGATTCTCTTTCACTGCACTGCAGAAAGTAAACAAGTGAAAGTTCAGGTAATGAGCTCATCAGGATAGTCCTGACTATTAATAACAGTCCTGTTCAACTACCAAAGCCCTGTTAATAACAGTAAGATGATTTATTTTGACAAGTGCATCATACATCCATTTTACAGTTCTTCACAAGTGTTATGCAACTGATGGGTCCAGTCCACTGTGTTACAAAGCTGTGACATCGCTGCCTGGCAGAATTCATGGACCACAGGCTTGGTGTCTCCTAAATGATATTTATTCCCATTACTATCTCCACAGAATGATATTAAGCAAGGGATAGTCTACAACTACCTGAAAGGAGGTTGTAGCCAGGTGGGGGTTGGTCTCTTCTCTCAGGCAACCAGCAAAAGAACAAGGGGACACAGCCTCAAGTTGTGCCAGGGGAGGTCTAGGCTGGATGATAGAAGGAAGTTCTTGCCAGAGAGAGTGATTTGCCATTGGAATGGGCTGCCCAGGGAGGTGGTCGAATCACCATCCCTGGAGGTGTTCAAGAAGAGACTGGATGAGGCAGAGGTCTGGTTGATTGTCTAGGGCTGGGTGCTAGGTTGGACTGGATGATGTTGGAGGTCTCTTCCACCCTGGTTGATTCTATGATGATCACTGGCTGCTAAGAGCTCAGGCAGGAGTTCACTGCAGCTTGACATGCTTCTGTGCATAGTTTGGGCTACAGCAGTTAATAATTGTGCAAAAAGCCAAGAGCAGATGCATTGTGTCTTCCCTGGCTGAGCTGAGCTTGTTCCCAGCTAGCTGAGCTGTGCCCATGGGAAGCAGCCTGAAAAGGCCAGTACCATTGTAATGAAGAGCTAAATATCAGTGCTTTAACATCTGTTTCTTTCTTTCCTTTTCTTGAAGAAATCTCCCAGTGACTGTAGCAACTTCGACAAGGAATTCTTAAATGAAAAACCAAGACTGTCCTGTGCTGACAGAGCCCTGATTAACAGCATGGACCAAAATATGTTCAGCAACTTCTCATTTGTGAACCCTAAAATGGAGAAAATCTTTTCCTGATATCTGCCCTACTGAATGTCTGATGGGACTCTCTGTGATGAATTGAGTAACACTTTGTCAACTGAAGGCTATGCATGGTTATTTCTATCAAGAATCCACCAGAAAAAAACACCTCAGTCAAAATTTGTGCCATGCCTGGAGGCTTCTGGTTTATTCCAGTCTGTAGCAGATGCCAATCAGTCTTCCCTAATGATGAGATGAAATTTCTTCATGGTGTCTTTTGGTCTCTCTTCTCTCTTTTCCCAATGCTCTTGAAGCTAATAGCAGCTGAGAATAAGAAAGTGACAAAACCTTTTGGCCACTGCTTGTACACACAATCGATGGGTTTCTCTGTAAGAAAAAACAAGTCTGCTTGAGCTTCTGGTGATGCAATGCCCATTTCTGCAATTCTTACCTTGACCCACCTCCTTCTGAAACACAAGAAGTTTTCTCCAGGTCTTAAGGCATCTAGGAAGACTTTGGTAACTTCTGCTTGTACATGTGCAGAACTGTGCATGTGTGCATAGGAGTTTTGAAGAAGCAATTTTATTCCCTGCACACTTTAAAAGCAATTCTCATTGGTGTTAGGGTTCAATTTTGCACCACCAGGACAAAGAGACTTCACAAGTGCTCATTCCAGCATTCATACGTCTCAATCAGAGGCCTGGAGCTAATTACTGCTCCTTGAAGGAGGATCATTGCCATGGCAAGTGTCAAGTTCGATGTAGAAACCCAGTGGTTTACATTTAGTACTAGATCAGGAGGGTTGGGAAGCTGCAGTTCAGCAACTGTTCCAAACCTCTAACTGTCCTCATACGTACCAGGCTCAGGGCAAAATCTAAACTGAACTCTCAAGAGTTTGATCCTAAAACCACATGAGAAAGCTGGGAGAGATTTCCTCAACCCATTTTTGAAGTGTCCTAAACCCAACCTTTCAGTCATAGCCTTGGCATGTTTTACTTGAATCACCCCATCATACCATGGTATGTGTTGGAAGGGACCTCTGGAGATCATCTAGTCCAGCTTCTTTGCTAAAGCAAGATCACCTACATCAGATTACACAAGATCACAGCCAGGCAGGTTTTGAATATCTCCAGACAAGGAGACTCCACCGAATCACGGAACTGTCAGGGCTTGAAGGGACCTCAAGGATCATTTAGCTCCAATCACCCTGCCATGGGCAGGGGCACCTCACACTGGATCAGGTTGCTCAGAGCCCCATCCAGCCTCGCCTTAAAAACTTCCAGGGATGGGACTTCCACCATATTTTCCATGACCCTTGCATAGCAGGATGCTGTTTTCTAAGGTTGGAGAGATGTAGAACCACCCAGTTACTTCATGTCACCGAGATACCAGTTACATACTGGGTCAAATTTAAGTCAAAGCCCAGAAGATTCTGTAAAAACTTAGGCAAGCAAGCCAAGTTAGTGTTAGACTCTAATTGAAGTGCACACATTAGGAGCTTCATTGCCTCAACCCCTTCAGCTCACGGAGAAGAGAAGCTCTAGAAGGTGTGTGCAGAATCAGATTCAGAATCAGAATCATAAAAACAGGTTGGAAGAGACCTCCAAGATCATCCAGTCCAACCTAGCACCCAGCCCTATCCAGTCAACTAGACCATGGCACCAAGTGCCTCATCCAGTCTTCTCTTGAACACGTCCAGGGACAGTGACTCCACCACCTCCCTGGACAGCCCATTCCAATGGCAAATCACTGTCTCTGGGAAGAACTTCCTCCTGACATCCAGCCTAGGCCTCCCCCAGCACAATTTGAACCTGTGACCCCTTGTTCTGTTGCTGGTTACCTGGCAGAAGAGACCAACTCCCACTTGGCTACAGCCTCCCTTCAGGTAGCTGTAGACAGCAATGAGGTCACCCCTGAGCCTCCTCTTCTCCAGGCTTTTAGCTCCCAGCAACCCCAGCTCCCTCAGCCCCTCCTCACAGGGTTTCTGTTCCAGGCCCTTCACCAGCCTTGTCGCCCTAAATCAGCATCAGAGGTACCTTTCTGGCTCTGCTGGAACAGGATGTCAGCATGAACCTTCCAACAGGATGAATGCAGCCTTGCAGGCAGTGCTGGGACATCTCTGCTAGAGCCTGCAAGTATCAAATCCTGCAGGACCAAGAGCAGAAGTGTCCAACATCTGGAAGAACAGCAGAGTGCCCTGAAAAAGGCTCTGGTCCAGTGCCTCATGAGCTCCTTGTTTGTGCTGTATGAAACGCTGGGGGCATTTGTGTTCACATGCAGCTGGTCACCACGTTTAATGAGAACAGTTGACATCATTGTGTTTAGTTCCACTGCTGTTTGTACAGTCTAATAAAATGTTGTGTACAATTGGAAAGTGGCCTTGAAGTGATTAAATGAGGACAAAGAACAGGAAGTGCTTAGAAAAGCCATTAAAATGGATCTGTGCTTTCGGGGGGGGGGGGGATGTTCCTCAGGGGAATTCCAACCCATAAATACCCAGGATCAGCAAGGATTTGAACTGTGACATCTCCATAGGTCAGCATCTAAAACAAGGATTTGGTGCTGTGCAAAGGCAACTAAGAAGAGAGCAAAATGATCCTTTTCACTTCTGTGGTGCTGTAGTTGTAAATGGGATCTTGTGTCTCAAATACATATCAATCTCAAATCTCGTATCTCAGATCTCCTGCTCTAGGGTAGGGTTTCCCTGGGCATGACAGAGGGGTTGGAACTAGATGCTCCTTGTGGTCCCTTCCA
Organism: Pogoniulus pusillus; assembly: GCF_015220805.1. Taxonomy (NCBI): domain Eukaryota; kingdom Metazoa; phylum Chordata; class Aves; order Piciformes; family Lybiidae; genus Pogoniulus; species Pogoniulus pusillus. The sequence goes on from NC_087267.1 coordinate 43,473,304, forward strand.
ACCCTGACTGATTCTGTGATAAGGTGTCCTTCAAGCCTCCCTTTCTTTAGGCTAAACAATACCAGTTTCCTCAGCTATTCCTCACAAGAGTTATGCTCTAGACCAGGGCTCCTCAAACTTTTTAAACAGGGGGCTGGTTCTCTGTTCCTCAGACGCAGTTGGGGGCCAGACTATAGTTTGGTTCCAGCCCAATAGTGTCAGGGCAGGACTATAGTTTGGTTCCAGCCCAGTAGTGTCGGGTGCTGGACTATAGTTTGGTTCCAGCCCAGTAGTGTCGGGTGCTGGACTATAGTTTGGTTCCAGCCCAGTAGTGTCGGGTGCTGGACTATAGTTTGGTTCCAGCCCAGTAGTGTCAGGGGCAGGACTATAGTTTGGTTCCAGCCCAGTAGTGTCAGGGGCAGGACTGTAGTTTGGTTCCAGCCCAGTAGTGTCAGGGGCAGGACTATAGTTTGGTTCCAGCCCAGTAGTGTCAGGGGCAGGACTGTAGTTTGGTTCCAGCCCAGTAGTGTCAGGGCTGCACTATAGCTTGGTTCCAGCCCAGTAGTGTCAGGGGCTGGACTATAGTTTGGCTCCAGCCCAGTAGTGTCAGGGGCTGGACTATAGTTTGGTTCCAGCCCAGTAGTGTCAGGGGCAGGACTGTAGTTTGGTTCCAGCCCAGTAGTGTCAGGGGCAGGACTATAGTTTGGTTCCAGCCCAGTAGTGTCAGGGGCAGGACTGTAGTTTGGTTCCAGCCCAGTAGTGTCAGGGCTGCACTATAGCTTGGTTCCAGCCCAGTAGTGTCAGGGGCTGGACTATAGTTTGGCTCCAGCCCAGTAGTGTCAGGGGCTGGACTATAGTTTGGTTCCAGCCCAGTAGTGTCAGGGGCTGGACTATAGTTTGGTTCCAGCCCAGCAGTGTCAGGGGCTGGACTATAGTTTGGTTCCAGCCCAGTAGTGTCAGGGGCCAGACTATAGTTTGGTTCCAGCCCAGTAGTGTCAGGGGCTGGACTGTAGTTTGGTTCCAGCCCAGTCCCAGCAGCTGCTTGGGGCTGCAGAGGCTGGCGAGCAGGTTAAGTGGCAGGAAGTGGCTGCTTGGTTTCCCCCCAGCTTCTGGCAGGGTGGGTGCAGGAGGGTTCTGTAAATACCAGCGGGATGGATTGAGGACCCTAGGGGGCTGTATCCAGCCCACAGGCTGTAGTTTGAGGACCCCTGCTCTAGACCTTTCTCCAGCTTTGTTGCCCTTTGGACATTCTGCAGCACCTCAGTGTTCTTGGAGTGATGGGCCCAAAACTTATTGCATTGCTCAAGGTTCATAGAGGGTGATTGAGGCCATCTTCCTTTGATGCTGGGTCAGCCAAGGCCTCGGGAGGGCTTCATTCCCTCCACAAACTATGGAGTCTGAATGGTTTGATGCAGACTAATGCATTTCCAAGCATTTGAAGACTCTCAGTATCCCACTCTGAATGACTCTTAGGGATTTTTTCTTACTGCAGCAGTGGCTTGTGCTTGAAACCAATGTAGGAACACCCCAAGAGCGCAGACTGAGTAAGCTGGGTGCTGAATCACCCCGTTGTGGTCAACTGAAACATGCTTCTGTGACCAGAGGCAGGGCTCTCTGCACTCCAACTGTGGTCCCACATAGCTGGAGAAACCATACAATAGACTTGTAGAGGAGGACATTTGAGTAACTGTTAGAAAAGACACAGTGTTAGACTTGCTGAAGAGCTTTTGATGCAAACCACAAAAGCACATCTGCTTCTCTCTGCAAGGCGTCTTCAGCTTAAAAAAACAAACCCATCAAGGATGGGGGAGGGAGGCAGGGAGAGTTGGTAGAGGCCACCACATACATGCATGTTGTGTCTCATCACAGGCCACAGCCTGAAAAGCCTCCCAGCTGAGCTTGTGGTGTGCAAAGGGTGAGATGGTAAGCACCAAGCAGCAAGCGTTTTCCTGTGGTGACAGAGATTGAGAGATAGGAGCTTGTGAGGGCTGAAAGCTAAACATCAGCACGGAAATGAGCAAGAGCCCAGGTACTCGTAGAGATGCTCCTTCGCCTTGGCTAAACTTGGTACCTCCTCCATACCAGCCTTGTGTTTTGGGGTTTTCTTTTCTGATCCTTCATAAAATGTTCTTTTTCTAGCATGGCAGGTTTGCTTATTAATTCACTGAAGGTCCAATCCTGTTCTGGAGGCCCACACTGTAGGAGCATGGCACTTGCAAACATCCCAGTCTGACCTCCAGCACTGCCTGTATAGCTCAAGTTTTGAGAGTTGTCACCATCCAACTTCTTCCCAAGTCTTGCTGCTTCACTCAGCAAATGCACAAGTGCCTACTTTTTGGTATTCACCAAACCAACCAGGCTGACAAACAGGTCAGGATGAGTGAGAGTCACCAGTGAGTGACAGCCCTCTTGCAGACACCTCCAGGTGCTTCCAGAGAGGTCAGTTGATCTGAGAGCTCCTTCGTGTGCAGCTCAGAGGAATAGTTGTCCCTTACACAGGGAAGACCAAGCTTTATCCTGCACTCTGCAATGTTCTTTCCTGCCCATGCAGAGTAGAAAGGCAACTTGATCCAGTGGACACTGCAAAGAGGTATGCTCCTCCTTTTACTATGGTATTTGCACTTTGGAGACTTCAAATCCAAGTTAGAGAGGACAGCTGGGACTAAGCTGCTCTCTCACTCCAAGAGATGCCAGCTGAGCTAGAGTGTCATCTGCAGAAGCAAAGATCACAATCAGTATGTTGCCCAAAGCATAGCTGTGGATGAATTTCTTGCTAGCAGAGGACATAAAATGATAAACATGAGCAATCCATGCTGGGAAGTGTCCTTGGGCCTGTCTTGGGCTCAGGAAACCAAACTGTAAACAGTGAGCACCCCACACACAGCTGCAGTGGGCAGAGTTAGCCAGCCCAAGGGGGCTGGGTTGGCCAGCCTCGGGGCTGACCCTGTAGCAAGTTATTGTATATCATCCTATCCATGCCTCACATGTAACCCTGTACCCTCTATATGTAACCAGTCTTAGTTGTGCACGCCTCTTGCAGGAAAGCATATAACTCCCTGTACATGGAAATAAAGTTGGACTATGACCATCTAATCATATGGATGAACAAAGAGTTCCCAGGTGCTCCACCAGCACATACCTTGTAATATGAAGCCAACAGAGGTCTCAGTGCAGACCACAGGAAGCTTTTCTACCTTCACTGCTTACAAAGAGGTTTTACCTTAGCAGCCAGGACAGCAGGTGCACAGCTAGTGAAATACAGGAATGAATGTATTTCTGGCTCTTCTGGCACTGATTGCAAGCCACTGGTCCCCTACAGCTCAGTGACTGTAGCTGGCATGATGAGGTTCAATTCTACTGTTTGGTCAAAAGAGTACAATTCATCATCCTGAGACAGGAAATCAGAGTTGTCCACTGAAGTTTCTCTGTCTAGAAAGTAGGTGAGTGCTGCCCTGTGTGTATTTGTGCATCACCTTGTGCGTCAGTTGTGGGTTCAGTGGGGCCTTACTCTCAGGCAGCATCAGTAATGCCATTGTATAAATAGAAATACAAAAATACCTTAGCTGGCTGTGAATGAGGCTTGGTTCTCCCACAGCTGGTGTCCTATCAAGTGAGAGGACAAGAGGAGATGGCCTCAAGTTGTGCCAGAAGAGGTCTAGATTGGACAGTAGGAAAATTTTCTGTACTGGAATAGTCTGCTCAGAGAGGTGGTGAAGTCACCATCCCTGGAGATGTTACAAAAATATAGAGATGTGGCACTTCAGGACACGGTTTAATAGCCAAGGTGTTGTTTGGTTTATGGTTGGACTCAATGATCTTAGAGGTCATAGAATCATAGAATGGTTCAGGTTGGAAGGGACCTCAAAGATCATCCAGTTCCAACCCCCTGCCATAGGCAGGGACACCTCCCACTAGAACAGATTGCTCAAGGCCTCATCCAAACTGGCCTTGAACACCTCCAGGGAGGGAGCAGCCACAACCTCCCTGGGCAACCTGTGCCAGTGTTTTGTTTCGTAGAATCACAGATTAGAATTAGCCAAACTCATCCAGTCCAGCCTAGCACCCAGCTCTATCCAATCAACTAGAGCATGGCACTAAGTGCCTCAGCCAGTCTTGTCTTGAACACCTCCAGGGATGGCAACTCCACCACCTCCCTGGGCAGCCCATTCCAATGCAAATCACTCTCTCTGGCTGCACCAGGGCAGGTGTAGCTTGATGTTAGGAAGAAGTTCTTCACAGAGAGTGATTGGCATTGGAATGCGCTGCCTAGGGAGGTGGTGGAGTCACCATCCCTGGAGGTGCTCAAGAAAAGCCTGGATGAGGCACTTAGTGCTATGGTCTAGATGACTGGCTAGGGCTGGGTGCTAGGTTGGACTGGATGATGTTGGAGGTCTCTTCCAACCTGGTTGATTCTATGATTCTTTCCACTGCCATAGTCTAGACCACAGAAAACATGCACTATGATTCTATGATTTCCACATGCTAAACGAAGAAACCCCTCTGAATCTCTGTTCCAAGAGGAAAACTGGAGTCTGTCACTCAAGCCATGCTGCTCTGCTGCCTAAATATAGAGCAGTTGGAGAGGTGAATGGCTATTTTAATAATCACCCAGAGGAAAAAAACATGTTGTTTGAGTAGAGAGAAAATAACAATTAAGCATCACATTTAATTAATGATGTGGCCCTTTATTTTAGAGCACCATCAACAGAAAATATTCAGGCATCAAAGTAAGAATCTCAGCTTGCCCTTCTAAATTCTTTGTTATTACTGCTGTTAGCCTCCCCACAGCAAAGGAAATGAGTTCTCTGGTAATCATTTCCATTTGATTTTCAGCTCCTTTCTGTTGATAGCATTGTGTGTCACCTTTTTTTTTCTTCCCTAACAGTTGCTTCAAATTGTGTACTTTGATATTCCATTCAGCTGGTGGGGAAAGGGAAGCCAGCTCTAAAAAAGCCATTTTATCTCTGCTTTACACGAGCTCAGCAGGGTAATGTGATATCTGAGAGAGTATATTTATTTTAAATCATTGGTATTTTCCACCAGGGTGAAATTCTTCAAGATATAACCTCTCCTTTCCCCTCTCCTTCCCTCCTAAAATGTCATAGGGCCAAAGTAGTAGAGAAAAAGGGGCAAAATAGCAACCCTCATTCAAAAGAAACAATAATCCATCCAGCAAATCAACTCAGTTCTGGTCACAGTAGGCAAAATAAAAAGAGTAAAAAGAAAAAGGCAAAATGGGGGAAATGGAGCACATTGTTATCATCAGGATAATAAATCTCAGACCTCAGTGGCATTTTCGAGATAGAGAGATAGGATTCAGCAGTGACACAAAGTGACCTTTCTTGGGAAAGATGCTGTTAAAACTTAATAATGCATTTTATTTCTTCAGAAGGCTCAGTGACACTGGCATTCAGGTGGGAAGAGGAATGTTAGCTGTTGCTTTGTGCTGGGCTGTTCTCCACACCAAATCATAAACTTGCTTCTCTTTCCTTGGAGGGACTGAAAAGAAAGGAACAAATAGAAAGGCTCCACAAAAGACCACAGTAGGTTTGGATGCAAAACCAGCCAGTTTTGTGCCAAGAGCAGGGTTTCAACCTGCTGAAATGAACCATTGCCTTAAGATTTCCATTAAATAATCTGTCTGAAAAGCAGCACTTTCACATTCTTGTATAGGTTAACAAATTCAGGGAGATGGCAGTTTCAGCTCAAGCCACTGTTTTTAGCAGCTGCAACCACCTGGAAGCACTTAGAATCATAGAATCAACCAGGTTGGGAGAGACCTCCAAGATCACCCAGGCCAACCTAGCACCCAGTCCTAGCTAATCACCTAGACCATGGCACTAAGTGCCTCAGCCAGGCTTTGCTTCAACAGCTCCAGGGATGGCAACTCCACCACCTCCCTGGGCAGCCCATTCCAATCATTCTCTCTGCCAACAACTTCCTCCTAACATCCAGCCTAGACCTCCCATGCCACAACTTGAGACTGTGCTCCCTTGTTCTGTGTCTGGTTGCCTGGCAGAAGAGACCAACCCGACCTGGCTACAGCCTTAAATGTAACTTTTATTGTTCCTTTACACCAAGAAATCAGACCCAAACCATTTGCCTGTTCCTATTTTTGGACTGATCTTGTGCTTCTTCAGTTGAGACTGCTGCTACAGAGCAACTTTGACTAGACACTAAAACAGGATGGTAGAAGAGCAGCCTGAAAAGTGTTTTTATTTGAAGGTGTCTCTGCAGGGAATGCAAAACTTGCTTAATATGAAGAAAGAATGCTAAACTTGCTTAATATGAAGAAGGAATGCAAAACTTGCTTAATATGAGCAGGACCCCTTTTCTTCATGGTCTGTAGACTTGAGTTTGATGTTAGTTCCTTTGAATCCGTTTTCAATGACAGCACAACCCATATTTCTCTCATCTGACTTTAGCTATTGAAATGCTGGGGTTTAGTCTAGTGAGCTGAGGTTGTTCATCCTGGAGAAGAAGAGCCTCAGGGGAGACCATATCGCTCTCTACAAATACCTGAATGGAGGTTGTAGCCAGATGGGGGTTAGTCTCTTCTCCCAGGCAGCCAGTGACAGAACAAGAGGACACAGTCTCAAACTACATCAGGGCAGGGTTAGGTTGGATGTTAGGAAGAAATTCTCCACAAAATCATAGAATCAACCAGGTTGGAAGAGACCTCCAAGATCATCCAGTCCAACCTAGCACCCAGCCCTAGCCAGTCAAAGAGACCATGGCACTAAGTGCCCCATCCAGTCTTTTCTGGAACACCTCCAGGGATGGCAACTCCACCATCTCCCTGAGCAGCCCATTCCAATGATCATAAAGAGTGACTGGCATTGGAACCAGCTGCCCAGAGCAGCAGTGGAGTTACCATCCCTGGAGGTGTTTGAAAGAAGGCTGGATGTATCAGTCCCATGGTTTAGTTAAGTAGAAGGTATTGGGTGATAGGTTGGACTCAGTGATCTCAAAGGTCTTTTCCAACCTGGTTAATTCTGTGATTCTGTGATTCTATGAGTGAAGAAGTTCCCCATGTAGTCCATGGTTTATCCCATCTCAACCAACAAGTAGAAAGAAGCATGCTCCAGATTCCTGTAAGACTAACAGATTCTCAAACCCTTTCAACACCAAGACTTGGGCAAGACATTGCCTGTATCTGTGACACACTTGCAGTACAGGTAACAGAAAAATAAGTGCCATAGAAATCAGATCTGTGATTTACAGATGTCCTGGAGCATGTGGTATAGATGTCTGTACCTGAATCAGCAGAACCTCAGCTCCCTCTACAGTCACTAAGGACTAGTCAGAGAAATCTGTAACACAAGTAGATACTCACATAATTTGTACTCTAATGTTCATCAGTTGTTTTGAAGAGGTCTCTGCTGACTATTAGAGGTCCAGGACTTCTGTCTCACATACAGGGGATCAAAGCCAAGTCACTTCAAGTTAGGAGAGTTCCCTTACAGGTGAGATCAGAATGATAAGATCACAACCCGTGCTAATTAAACAGGAGTCTGTAGAGGCAGCAGAGTGATTACATTGACTTTGTAGTCCATGTGGGCTGACAAACTCTCCCCCTAAGCACTAAATATTTATTGACTAGATAGCAAGCACCAGAAATGCTGTGAGGCAAACCCAGCTGCTGTGATCTCTGTACTATCTCTAGCTGTGTTTTTGATGATAACACAGCCAAGCCAAAGATGTTACTCCAATACCTCACTTCCTAGGCCTCTGACCTCTGAATAAGAGGAAATCAACCCATCCTGAATTGGCTTCATCCAAAAACCTCAGTGTTCTATTGCAGATTTACACCACTGTAAATTAAACCAGTGTGCTTTGGTCCCCATCATTTTACATCTCTCCTGAGACCTTGAAAATGGCAGGGCAGCAATGGACTGGGAACTCTTCAATTTGCACCACCATCTAGACTAGATATTACAAAGTGTGATAGTTTGGGAATTACCTACTCCCCTCCCCCCCTTATGAAATCACCCAGACTAGATTCAGCCAAGCTGGAAGTTAGGAAATGAAGCTTTATATTTACAGCTTAGCACAGGATACAAGCAGATAGTTACAACATATCTACAGCTATAGACAGAAATAGACAAGTTAAAGGTAATACAGAAATACAGCAGCTCTCCCAGAAATCAGAGTCCCCAGGAGGGGATCCCAACCATTCTTCCACCTTCTTTCCACCTCTTCACCTTATCCCAGGATTTGTCTTACTTGCAAGGTGAATGTGGAGGATGGGCAAGGGGGAGTTAGAAAGCAGAAGGATTAGAGCAACCTGATCTAGTTGAAGATGTCCCTGCTCACTGCAGAGGAATTGGACTAGATGACCTTTAACATTCCCTTCCAACCCAAGCTAATCTTTGATTCTGTGATTTTAAGCAGTGCCCAGGAAAAAAAAAGCCCTTTGGTCTGTTCCAAAGCCTCCTAAAATCTCAATAAATGAATTGAAAAGAAAACTCCTCCAGGCAGCTCTACTGGCTATCAAAATATTCATCTTGTCAGAGACAGGAATCACTTTCCTCTGCTTCCAGGCATATTATCTTCCTTCACTGCTCTCAGCAATGTCCTCAGCAAGTTCAGAACTTGGATCCACATTTCCTGAGTGCTCAGCCATCTTTGGACTTGGAGATTTAGTTCCTATTAGTCTCCCTTGGGCTCTTTTTCTCTCGTTCACTTGTTGTGTTTAAATTATTCCTTTCTTTTTCATGCAGTCAGCAGAGAATTGAAATTTGCTGATGTCAGGATCCCTTAACAGATGGGAGAGCAGTATTGATTATGCAGTTGAGAGCAGGACATAAATAGCTTGTTAAAAATAAATAATAATAGTTTAAATGCTGTGTACAAACCTTTAGAAGACCTAGCCAAGCAAATCAAATAATCCTTCCCAGAAATCTATCTGAGTTTTTAACAAGGTGATGAAATTCAGAAGCCTTTTTCACTTACTTGTGGTAGTGCTGATGTAAGAGCTGATTGAATTAACAGTCTGGAACTGCTAGAGATGAGCCTGCCTTCAACATCCCAGCCAAATGAGATGTTTGCAGCTGATGTGTGAAAGGGAAAAGAGAATTGATGAGGGGGAGAGAGCAGAAGGACAGGAGCTGTAGAGTGCAAGCCAGGTTTGTTGTTTTTCAGAGTAGAAAGGGAACTTCATTTTTCACCATAAATTCAGAGTCTGGGCCCAAACTCACTCTATTGTGTGTGATGATCTGTGAGGTCTCTTCCAACCCTGATGATACTGTGATACTGTGTGATACAATCAAATTGGGGTGTAAGGCAAAGCATGTATAAAGCCATGGGTGAAATATATCTTTACCTATTTTGGTTCAGGTTCCATGTGTGTAGAGTGCTTCTGAAGTAAGATCACTGTGAAGTCCATGCACAAGATCCACCTGCCTCTCTGTTCCTAGCATCTGGCTGCTTCAGGTGGTCATGGCTCTGAAAGGTCCTGTTAAGTAAAAGGACAAGTTGTAAGTTTAGGCAGGAAAGAGTAGATTGGAAGAGAAAGTACTTTGAGCTTGGGCTATTATCAGAAGTGGTGTAAATGCACTTACAGAATCCTAGAATGGCTTTGGCTGAAAGGGACCTTAGGACAGGTTGCTCAAAGTCCCATCTCACTTGACCTCGAACACCTCCAGGGATGGGATATCCACAATCTGCTCCAGCAGTCATCACCCTCATAGCAAAGAATTTCCTCCTGGTGTCTAATCTAACTCTACTCTCTATTTAAAATCCTTGCTGCTTTCCTGATTTATGTCCCTGCTGATCAGTCAGCATCAGGAAAAAGCCTGCAGCAGGGTCTGAGTCAGTCCATGAGACTGGCTCAAAATGATAATAATAGCTCAGGCTGGGGAACAGGTTACTAAACCAAACTTTTAGTCTTGCAAACTAATGGTTTGAGAACAGAATTACAGAATTTTCCTGAGGTTCCAACCCCCTGCCACAGGCAGAGACACCTCCCACTGGAACAGGTTGCTCAAGGCCCCATCCAACCTGACCTGGAATACCTCCAGGGAGGGAGCAGCCACAACCTCCCTGGGCAACCTGTGCCAGTGTCTCACCACCCTCACTGCAAAGAACCCTTTCCTAACATCTACTTTGATTCTTCCCTCTTCTGGTTTAAACCCATTACTACTCATCATGTCATTACAAGACCTTGTCAATAGTCCCTCCACAGCCTTCCTGTAGACCCCTTTCAGATACTGGAAGGCCATTAAAAGGTCTCCTCAAAGCCTTCTCTTCTCCAGGCTGAAGAGCCCCAACTCTTGTAACCTGTCCTCATAGCAGAGCTCCTGCAGCCCTCTGACCATCTTTGAGGCCCTCCTCTGGACTCACTCCAACAATTCGAGGTCCTTCTTGTGCTGGGGGCTCCAGAATTGCACACAGGACTCCAGATAGGGTCTGATGAGAGCAGAGTAAAGGGGCAGAATCCCCTCCCTTGCCCTGCTTGCCACACTGCTCTTGATGCAGCCCAGCACACAGTCAGCTTTTCAGACTGCATGTGCAAAGTGCCATCTCCAAAGCCACAGCACTTTGGAGATGCTCTACTTTTACAGTGGTGAAAAATGCTCATTAGATGAAGAGTTCAGCACAGGAAAAGTTAAGTCATGATACTCCCAATTCACCTCAACTAAAGAAGGCAATTCTCACGAGCGAGTGGAAGGATGCTGTGCAACAGCTCCAAGGCATCACACTAACACGGAAAGGAATTGGTGCTACAAATAAATTGTTTGATAAACTGTGAATCTTCTGTTTGTTGAATTATTAACAAATGGGTAGTAGTTACACTAATTTGTTCTTTGGCTAAAACAGTTGGTGAAGACACAGTTTTGCCTCTCTGATCGCAGGACTGCACTGTTCTCATCACTCTTTCTTGTCTCCTTGTGCTGTGTGTTGGATCATAGAATCATAGAATCAGTCAGGGTTGGAAGCAACCACAAGGATCATCCAGTTCCAACACCCCTGCCATACTCAGGGACACCCTACCCGAGATCAGGCTGCCCACAGCCTCATCCAGCCTGGCCTTGAACACCTCCAGCCATGGGGCCTCAACCACCTCCCTGAGCAACCCATTCCAGCTTCTCACCACTCTCATGCTCAACAACTTCCTCCTGACCTCCACTCTGAATCTCCCCACCTCCAGCTTTGCTCCATTTCCCCTAGTCCTGTCACTCCCTGAGAGCCTGAAAAGTCCCTCCCCAGCTCTTTTGTAGCCCCCTTCAGATCCTGGAAGGCCACAAGAAGGTCACCTGGGAGCCTCCTCTTCTCCAGACTGAACAGCCCCAACTCTTTTAGTCTGTCCTCAGAGGAGAGCTGCTCCAACCCTCTGATCATTCTGATGGCCCTAAATCACCTAACAGTGCTGGTCACTCTGCCACTACAGCAATCAGCTGTCTCTGGGTGGGGGAAATAAAGAAAGAGATAGAGATGGAGAGAGGGGGAGAGAGAGAGAGGGAGGGAGAGAGAAGAAACATAAATAAATAAATAAGGGGAAAAAAAGGAACAAATGGAGAAAACTGGGGGGGGGTGTGGAAGAAAAAGAGAAACTTTGCTGCTTTTTTATTTTTTTATGTTGGCAAATTATCTGCAAAAAGCTCAGCATTGTTTGAATAATAAAAAAAAAGCTTTTACAGATGGCCACAAAAGTGTTTGCAGCAAGAGCATTCTCATGAATATTTATTCTCACCGATTCTCCTGACAACTTCGTTTTCCGCAGACGTTCTTACAAGCAAACACTTAAACAGTCTCCGAGAGCAGGCAGCTAAAAAGGGTTTGCACATAAACACAAGAACACTCACAGATGATTTATTCTGCAGCACTAGCCAGAAATCTCACCCAGAAGTAAAGCCCTCTTGCATTCAAATCTGCAGATGCACAGATCAAACATTGCATCCTTGTAGAAGCAGAGAATCATAGAAGTGATTGCGTTGGAAAAGACCTTTAAGATCAAGCCCAACCACTGGCATGACAACACCAGGACCAGTAAATAGTGCTCTAAAGTGTCATGTCTATGCATACTGGACTGGATAAGGCACTTAGTGCCATGGTCTAGTTGACTGGATAGGGCTGGGTGCTAGTTTGGACTGGATGATGTTGGAGGTCTCTTCCAACCTGGTTGATTCTATGATTCTATGATTTTTAATGCTTCCAGGGATAGTGATTTCACCACCTTCCTGGGCAGCCTCTTCCATTGCCTGACCACTCTTTCAGGAAAGCATTTTTTTCTTAATGGGCAACCTAAACTTCCATTGGTTCTTTTTGAGGCCATTTCATCTTGTCCTATCACTTGATGCTGAGGAGAAGAATCATAGAATCAATCAGGTTGAAAGAGACCTCCAAGATCATCCAGTCCAACCTAGCACCCAGCCCTAGACAGTCAACCAGACCATGGCACTAAGTGCCTTATCCAATCTTTTCTTCAACACCTCCAAGGACAGTGACTCCACCACCTCCCTGGGCAGCCCATTCCAATGCCAATCACTCTCTCTGCCAACAACTTCCTCCTAACATCCAGCCTAGACCTCTCCCAGCACAGCTTGCAAATGTGTCCCCTTGTTCTGTTGCTGGTTGCCTGGCAAAAGAGCCCAACCCCACCTGGCTACAGCCTCCCTTCAGGTAGTTGTAGACAGCAATGAGGTCTGCCCTGAGCCTCCACTTCTCCAGGCTAAATAACCCAAACTCCCTCAGCCTCTCCTCATAGGGTTTGTGTTCCAGGCCCCTCACCAGCTTTGTTGCCCTTCTCTGGACATGTTCCAGCACCTCAACATCTCTCTTGAATTGAGGGGCCCAGAACTGGACACAGCACTCAAGGTGTGGCCTGACCTGTGTTGAGTATAGAGGAAAAATATCCTCCCTTGTCCTACTGGCCACACTGTTCCTGATCCAGGCCAGGATACCACTGGCTCTCTTGGCCACCTGGGCACACTGCTGCCTCATCTTCAGCTACTACCTACCAGTACTCCCAGGTTCTTTTCTGCCTGTCTGCTCTCCAGCCACTCTATCCCCAGCCTGTAGCACTGCCTCAGGTTGTTGTGGCCAAAGTGTAGAACCCTGCATTTGGCCTTCTTAAATCTCATCCCATTGGCTTCTGCCCACCCATCCAGTGTCAATATTTTACATCCTAATAAAGGAAAGAATTTATTGAGCTCATTTAAATGAGCATGGGCTACTTTACCTCAGCTAAATTCCATGTTCATTATATGAGTTTTAAAAACCAAAGCAAAACCATTTTCATGGATTTCCACAGTAAATGGCATTTGAAAGGCATAGCACATTGAGTGCAAGGCAGAAAGACTGGAGGTCTGGAGGCTGACGTATTCAGTTGAGATACTTCTACCCACATGTCTCTTTTACGTGAGTTGAATCACTGCAGATTATGTCCAATTGAAAAGAAACAGGATATTCTGTGGTGGTTAAAGATGTCACACTCATTGCAGAGCTTTCAGAAACCAGTGAGTCAGCAGGAGGAACACAATGCTGGTTCCAGCTATTAGGCAGTTATTTAAAACAAAGCAAACAAACAAAAAAAGCCACTTGTGAATTCAACAGATGCAGTGAATTCCCTGCTTTGCAAAGGCTAAAGTGTTTGCACAGAGGAGAGGGGCACTTGGATTAACATAAAGGTCACTGCAGTTCAGTTATTCGTTCCAATGAATTATTCAGTATTTTAATCTCGTTAACTGTGGATGCCTGTAAACAAATTCTGGAGGTGCAGAGAAAAAAAATCAAAACAAAAAAGCATTTGCAAGGGTGGAAAAGCAACAGGACAGACACCTTGTGGCTACACAAAAGAGCACAGCCAGATTTTAATCCGGCCAAGGAAACCTACAAGAGGTCTCGAAAAGCCAGATGACTTCTTATGAATTAGAATCATAGAATCACAGAATCAGGCAGGGTTGGAAGGGACCACAAGGATCAGCCAGTTCCAACCCCTCTGCCATGCCCAGGGACACCCTACCCTAGATCAGCCTGACCACAGCCTCATCCAGCCTGGCCTTAAACACCTCCAGCAATGGGGCCTCAACCACCTCCCTGAGCAACCCATTCCAGCCTCTCACCACAGTATCACAGTATCACAGTATCACAGTATCCCACTCTCATGCTGAACAACTTCCTCCTCACATCCACTCTGAATCTCTCCATCTCCAGCTTTGCTCCATTCCCCCTTGTCCTGTTAACTTCTTGATATCCTGAAAAGTCTCTCCCCAGCATTTTGCCAGTTCTAATGTGTCAGTTCTCATGCATCTCTTGACTTCTCTGGTCATGGCTGCCTGGTTGCAGTAGTGTTTCCAGCAGTGCTTAGACAGTGGAAGACCCTGTGACCCACAAAACCCACCACTGGAACGTCTGGATACTCAGGCTGCCAGGTGAAAACAAGATTGAAGTCACTCAAGCAACAACTAGATCAAAATCCCCATCAGTCCATGGCTTTACTCTTCCCCAGTGGTGTTTCAAACCCTTCACAGATGCTGTCTGGTCAGAGGGACAACATTTCATGGAGATAGGTAGAATTTAGTTGTTAGACTATAACTCATTATCTGTTCTTTTCAGGATATTGATATACTTCACTTCCTGTGAGTGGAACCTGGAAACATGAGGACATTGGGATACTCTCTCCCTAGGTTAGAAATAACTGAGGGTCATTCCAACCCAGTGACCAAACTATGTGTCTGGGAATGAAGGGGGAGGCTTTTACAATTGCTCTCCAGCTGCATTATCTTCTCTAACAATGCCATGGCCTGATGGACAACAAGATCAGCAGCAGTGCAGCCAAGAGGGTACTTTGTCTCACTACTTGCAGACTAAGCTCTGAAGAAGGGAATATGGTTTCTCAGCACCATCTGGCCTTCCTGACAGCCATGTGGGAAGGCTGGTTGCTCTTTGCTCAAGCCCTGGAACACAGCCCAGTGAGGAGAGGCTGAGGGAGCTGGGGTTGTTTAGCCTGGAGAAGAGGAGGCTCAGAAGTGACCTCATTGCTGTCTACAACTACCTGAAGGGACACTGTGGCCAGGTGGGGGGGTGCCCTCTTCTCCCAGGCAACCAGCAATAGAACAAGGGGACACAGTCTCAAGTTGTGCTGGGGAAAGTCTAGGCTGGATGTTAGGAGGAAGTTCTTCACAAAGAGAGTGATTGGCATTGGAATGGGCTGCCCAGGGAGGTGGTGGAGGCACTGTCCCTGGAGGTGTTCAAGAGAAGCCTGGATGAGGCACTTAGTGCCATGGTCTAGTTGACTGGCTAGGGCTGGGTGCTAGGTTGGACTGGCTGAGCTTGGAGGTCTCTTCCAACCTGGTTGATTGTATGATTCTATGTGAGGTTGCCTGCATGGCAAAATGAGCAAAACTGCATGCAGACGTTGTGGTAAAACCAGAAAAGTTTGGTTAGGAAAATGAATCAATTTTTCATGTGTTTCTCATAGGAGGAGGTTTCTGACAAAGAACAAGACAGACTGGAAGGGCTGAAATTATGCAAAGAAATAAGGATGAGCACCAGATCATTCTAAGGACAGGGCTGCTGTTTGTTGTATCAGCCTTTCCTGTTTTCCCTCTGGCTTATAAAACTCTACATCTTTCACAGAACCTCAGAATGATGAGAGAGTGATGATCCCTCTGGAGATCATCCAGTCCAACTTCCCTGCTAAAGCAGACATGTCTAGATCAGGTCGCACAGCAGCATGCCCAGGTGTGTTTTGAAAGCCTCCAGAGAAGAGACTCCACCACTTCACCAGGCAGCCTGTTCCAGCATCTGCCACCCTCAGAGGAAAGGAGCTTTTGCTTATGTTTAGGTGGAACATCCTGTATCCCAGTTTGTGCCCACTGCCCCTTGTCCTCACTCCACTGGGCACCACTGATCCTATCTTCTTGACAGCTGCCCTTTCCAGTGCACTGGGGTTAAAACTGTCCACTCTAACAATCTTAGCATGTGTACTGGAACAACCTTTCATGTCATAGAATCAACCAAGTTGGAAGAGACCTCCAAGATCATCCAGGCCAACCTAGCACCCAGCCCTAAGCAGTCAACTACACCATGGCACTAAGTGCCTCAGCCAGGCTTTGCTTAAACACCTTCAGGGACAGTGACTCCACCACCTCCCTGGGCAGCCCATTCCAATGCCAATCACTCTCTCTACCAACAACTTCCTCCTAACATCCAGCCTAGACCTCCCCTGGCACAACTTGAGACTGTGTCCCCTTGTTCTGTTGCTGCTTGCCTGGCAGAAGAGACCAACCCCACCTGGCTGCAGCCTCCCTTCAGGTAGTTGTAGACAGCTACTCATTTGCAGGGAACAGGAACATCCTGAGCTAGATCAGGTTGCTTAAATCCCATTTCAATCTGACTTGGAATGTTTCCAGAGATAGAGCATCTACCACCTCTCTGGGCAACCTGTGCTACCCTCACTGTCATTTCACTCACATCTCACTCCCTCCCTTTCTCTGTCACACCTCCATCATCATACAGAGATGCCTACATGTGATTTGGGACATCAGAACTTATGCATCTTGGTGCTGCCCTGCAAATGAGTGAGACTTGACCCTACCGATTGGAAACATGGAGGGAGGAGCTACACAGAGGTTCCAAACTTGGGGGAAGGAGCTTGAGAGATCTATTCAAATACACAAATGTGAAATAATGGGAGTCACAGGTTAACCTCATTGCACCATATCAATAGCCTGGGGTAGATGATTTTATACAAAATTCCTTCTAGAACAGGCTGAAATCATCTTTAACTGTTTCAAGAGTTGTTTCTGGGGGGGAGGATTGCTGACTAGGTTTAACACCATGCTCTAAGCAAGTCCAGACACTGCTCATCAGAGCAGATTATGCAAAGTTTCTGTGTGTTGAAACTCTACAGGGTGGGAAAATTTCCTAGCTGCCTCTTTTTAAAGGGTGATTTTAATGACTTCTGGAGCATATGTGACAGGAGTGAGCAGGGGACTGAAGTATCCCTCAGGATACAAGTGGCACACAACCTTAATCAATTCTAATGTGCAAACAGAAGTGCTGGCTAGAGACCCTGAGTCCAGTGGAGGCTTGGAGCATGGCCTAGACTTAATGCCTCAGACTTGTGTTGATGCAGGATTTGCCATTAACTATCATTTTTTTGGGGGGATAGCTGCCAAAGGTGGAGAATCTGTAGCCTATTCAGTGATTAAAAACAATCTCTGTCCCTCCTCCACAACTGAACACAAGATGGTGCTGCCATCCACCGATAGCCAGCTTCATGCATAACTTCACACTCCTCCTGCTTCTTAGAGTGTTTAAAACAAGCCCACTTTGGATCCTCTGTTAATAAAACTTGCCAAAGAGTCTCTGGGCTACCACGAAGAGCAAGCAGAAAGGTCTCTCTGGCAGCCTGGCTCAAAAGAACATGATTAAATCTGTTTTGCACAAGAGCTTCTAGCAAATAACAATATACTTCTCAAGGACTCATCTTAACTCTGATCCAGGAGGGAAAATCCCCCAGGGGACAATAACCACCACAGTTTTCTCCTGTAATGAGTCTCTATAGGAGACTCCCAGCAAAATCCTCATTAATCCCAGTCCGAAAATGCCAGATGGCAAATGCAAATACAAGCTGAGCAAAAAACTAGCAAGAGAAAAAATGCACTGTCCAGGATTATGCTGCAGCCAAATTCAGATCTGCTGTGTCTGCAGTGTTCCCACCACAGTCAGCATTTAGGAAAGTCTTCTCAATCCACTGTGGATGCAATGCAAACTCCCAGACCAGCTCTTTGCTGCTTTCTAAGGAGAAGCTAATAACTTATCTACACTTACTCTCCTCAGAGCCAACTCTACCTGCAAGGTTGGTGCTGCTGTACATGATAAAAGCATTTGATCAGTCCCAGCAGTGAATACAAAGTCAAACTAGGTCCAAAAGCAAAGAAATTTGGGAGATCAGTGCAAACCTTTACTCTGCTTTGGCATTTCCTCCTCCTCCAAACCAGACTTGGCTTTCCAAGGAAGAGCCATGTGAAGGAGAGCAGAAGTCAAGGCTAAAATCATCACATCCAAGGCACTAGAATGTTTGTATCAGGGAGAGGCATTTTCTGCTACAGTGATTTGGTTCAATGGGATCATGATCATTGCTGTCTACAACTACCTGAAGGGAGACTGTAGCCAGGTGGGAGGTGGTCTCTTCTGCCATGCAACCAGCAACAGAACAAGAGGACCCAGTCTCAGGTTGTGCTGGGAGAAGTCTAGGCTGGATGTTAGGAGGAAGTTCTTCACAGAGAGAGTAATTTGCCATTGGAATGGGCTGCCCAGGGAGGTGGTGGAGTCACTGTACCTGGAGGTGTTGAAGCAAAGCCTGGCTGAGGCACTTAGTGCCATGGTCTAGTTGACTGGCTAGGGCTGGGTGCTAGGTTGGACTGAGTGATCTTGGAGGTCTCTTCCAACCTGGTTGATTCTATGAGACAAGATTTCTGCCTAAAATGTTGAAGTCACTTAAACATGTGTTTGAATTCATTCAATAAAGTCATTCCAGGGCTTAGCAAAAGCAATCCTCATCCCATGCTGGGAAAGAAGAATAGGAGTCTATCACCTTTAAACACAACACCCTGATTTGAGCCACTGGATGTAGCCAACATCAAGAAGAGCATAAGGAGAAGATACATGACCTGACAAAGAGATGGAGGACACAGCAGCTCACTGTTCCCATGGTCAAGTGATTATGTGAGACTCACTAGGAAAAAGATGTACCAGACTAACAAATTTTAATGAAAATACTAGAATCCAATTCCTCCTAAATGCAGAAATCTTCCTTGTCTGGCTTCTGTGGCTAAAGCCTGTGTGCACGACTGAGATGTTTATGAATCACACAATTGTGTTCATTGCTCTTTCACGGGGCTTCTCTGGGCCCAGTGACTTTGCCTTCCCCTCCTTAGAGGCTCTTATGAGCCCTTAGAGACTCTGTTTTCAACCCAGTCACTATGGGAAAGTAAGGTCCTGGGAGATGTTCTCTCTCTGCTCACCGATTAAAAACAGCCAACTGATTCAATGGTTCTTGGTGGGACAGGCAGCATTGCATAAGCCTCTTTCCAAAGGGAACAATGTCAAAGGGAACTTTCTCTCCTTCCTGGGGAGACACACTTAAAAAGCATAAAACAGATGTCCTTTGCATAAGGAGGGAGAGAGCTGCTCTATGGTTTTGAACTCTGAGGCTCTCAGTGACTAGCACTGCATTAGCTCTTTCCCATCCCTGACCTGGCTTCCCAGTGCAGAGTGGATGATTCACGCAGAATCATAGAACCAACCAGGTTGGAAGAGACCTCCAGGATCATCCAGGCCAACCTAGCACCCAGACCTGGCCAATCAACTGGACCATGGCACTAAGTGCCTCAGCCAGGCTTTGCTTCAACACCACCAGGGACAGCAACTCCACCACCTCCCTGGGCAGCCCATTCCAATGTCAGTCTCTCTGTGAAAAACTTCCTCCTAACATCCAGCCTAGACCTTCCACAGCACAGCTTGAGACTGTGTCCCCTTGTTCTGTTGCTGCTTGCCTGGCAGAAGACACCAACCCCAACCTGGCTACAGTTTCCCTTCAGGTACTTGTACATGTCCTTCCCATCTTCATCATGGACTCGTTGTGGCTTTCAGAGATGTGTCTGTAAGATTTTCTCAGGTGGTGTTTTTTTTCCCATTAAAAACTGAGTATTTTCCCCCTCACATGGTGATTCCACTGGATCAGTTGAGGTACCATGAGCTGTCATTCCAGCACACATCAGAATTGCAGTCCAGGTGGGTGTTAGTGACACAGCAAAGCCCAGCAAGCTGTTCTTGATACTTTGCACAGCAATCTGAACCAGGCAAATCTTTTCCCCTCAGCTCCCAAAAACTGATTTACTGATGTTCCTAGAAGTCTCCACTCCAGGTTTTGTCCTGGAGGCATAGACACTCATTACCACAAATCAGTCCTCTCCTACAAGTGCCAATAATTCTAGTCTAGGCACTGAGACTCACTTGCAATTTGGCAGTGTGTCAAGATAATAGCTGAGTGGTTAGACCTGAAGAAACCAAGCAGTAGAAAATTACAGTGTGGCTCACAGGTGCACCAATTCAGTGATGGACCTTGAGTACTATGGTCAAATCCTCACCTTTCTTTTTACCTCTACTTAGGTAGCCCATCAATGCAACTATCTTGACATTTTGTAATGGGCAATCTACTTAAATCATAGAATAGAATAGAAAGCTTAGAAAAACCTGTTACCTAAGTGAGATCATGGATTTGTTTAGCTTGGAAAAGACCTTTAAGTCCAGCTGTTAACCCAGCACTACCAAATCCACCATTAAACCATGTCCCTAAGCACCACATCTACATGTGTTTTAAATACCCCCAAGGATGCTTCCTGGGCAAGCTGTTCTAATGCCAGACATCCCTGTGAGTCATGACATTTTTCCTAATATACAAACCAAATGCCCTTTGGTGCAACTAGAGGCCATTCCCTCTTATCCTATCACTTCTAAGAGTGATTTGCCACTGGAATGGGCTGCCCAGGGAGGTGGTGGAGTCGCTGTCCCTGGAGATGTTCAAGAGAAGACTGGATGAGGCACTTAGTGCCATGGTCTGGTTGATTGGCCAGGGCTGGGTGCTAGGTTGGACTGGATGATCTTGGAGGTCTCTTCCAACCTGGTTGATTCTATGATTCTATGGTCTGGTT
Source organism: Pogoniulus pusillus (assembly GCF_015220805.1). Taxonomy (NCBI): domain Eukaryota; kingdom Metazoa; phylum Chordata; class Aves; order Piciformes; family Lybiidae; genus Pogoniulus; species Pogoniulus pusillus. The sequence continues at coordinate 43,493,949 of NC_087267.1, forward strand.
GATTGGCTAGGGCTGGGTGCTAGGTTGGACTGGATGATGTTGGAGGTCTCTTCCAACCTGGTTGATTCTATGATTCTTTGTCGTCCTATTTCTGTGACAGTCTGTATCTTAAAATAAATATACCATGGGTAGGGGGTGTGGTGATAAAAGCCTTTCACAGGCAAACCCACACAGCTCACTACTTCTGAGATCTGGGTATTTTAAATCACCAAGCAGGTGACCAGATTTTAAAATGAGAAAAGTAGGCCAACAAAGCTCCTGGGCTACAAAGCACACCAAGCCTGAAAACTAGGCTAAGAGAGCATCTGTTTCTCTGAGTTACCTTCTGGTACAACTTTAGCTCATCAGGGTGTTGTGGTAGGCCTAATAGGCCAAAAATGGGCTTATCCATGGCCTGGCTTGCCCAGCCATGGTTTTCTGCTCTCACCCCTTTCTGCTGTGGGGAGAAGCAACCACAGGAAAGAGGACAAAGAACTGGAGTCACTGAGTCTAAGGACTCTGGCTTGCCCAGACATGTTCCCCTGCTCCCCCTCTTTCTGTGCTGGGGGAAGCAACAGCAGGAAAGGAAAACAAAAGCCCTGGTTTCACCTAATGTGGTCAAGCTTGCAAAAGTGCCATTCCAATTGGCTAATCTATGCCCAAAGGTCCATTAGTCTCAGGCTGCATTGATAAAAAGAGATGAGCAGGTAGCATGGTGTGCTGCTGCTGCCTGATTGCATCCTGAAACTGCCTGTAAACTCCACTGCCTTGAGTTTACCAGGAACAGGCTCTAAATGCCTGCCTGCTATCGGCCTGCACAGCCAACATGACATTGTGCCAAGACTGCACATGGCATCACATCCTGCCTGCTCTTCTGCAAGGCTGCTGCTGAATCAGGAATCAAGAGGAACCAGAGGAACCAGAGAAAAGAGCCTCTAATGGCTTTGAGACCACTGACAGCAACCCTTCCATATGCTTTGGGTACTGTCTGATACTATTTTGTGATTAAATACTTAAAGCCTCTTCTCCTTCACTAATTACCTTCTGCCATAAGCAGAAAGGACCTTCCTGTGTCCTCTAGTGGATAAGCAGATATGATTAACCACAAGAACCTTCTCTTCCAGTATAATGTTTGCATTTGCCACCTTAAGAAATAAGTGTTCTAGTTTTGCCTCTTCCCTGTGTGTATAAATTTCCAAACCATGTGTTTTGAACCTGGTGAATAATTTTCTGATGAGTTTTAATGTTAATAAACCATCTTCACATTTATTAACAATCTTTGCCTGGATATCAAAATCAACAAGGCCAAGTGCAAGGTTCTGCACTTTGGCCACAACAACCCCAAGCAGCACTATAGGCTGGGGACTGAGTGGCTGCTGGAGAGCAGCCAGGAGGAAAGGGACCTGGGGGTACTAATAGATAGTAAGCTGAAGATGAGCCAGCAGTGTGCCCAGGTGGCCAAGAGAGCCAATGGCATCCTGGCCTGCATCAGGAACAGTGTGGCCAGCAGGACAAGGGAGGTTATTCTTCCCCTGTACTCAGCACTGGTCAGACCACACCTTGAGTACTGTGTCCAGTTCTGGGCTCCTCAATTCAAGAAAGATGTTGAGGTGCTGGAACATGTCCAGAGAAGGGCAACAAAGCTGGTGAGGGGCCTGGAGCACAAATCCTATGAGGAGAGGCTGAGGGAGCTGGGGTTGTTTAGCGTGGAGAAGAGGAGGCTCAGTGGTGACCTCATTGCTGTCTACAACTACCTGAAGGGGCATTGTAGCCAGGTGGGGGTTGGCCTCTTCTCCCAGGCAACCAGCAATAGAACAAGGGGACACAGTCTCAACTTGTGCCAGGGTAGGTATAGGCTGGATATTAGGAAGAAATTCTTCACAGAGAGAGTGATTGGCATTGGAATGGGCTGCCCAGGGAGGTGGTGGAGTCACCGTCCCTGGGGGTCTTCAAGAAAAGCCTGGCTGAGGCACTTAGTGCCATGGTCTGGTTCATTGGATAGGGCTGGGTGCTAGGTTGGACTGGATGGTCTTGGAGGTCTCTTCCAACCTGGTTGATTCTATGATTCTATGATTCTATTAATTTGGCATAATCCATCACACAGGGACAGATGGGGAAAGTCATGGGATGCTTGGAAACCTACCATATAGTGGCATTTTTGGTCAGGATCTGGCATTACAGGAAAGCTGATGCTGATTCATGAGGCACTCAAGAGTGATAGGGCTGCAAACAAGGCATTGTGAGTTGGAGTCCCAAGATGTGGTAGTCATGCCTCTTTCTGCACAAACCTCACCTGTCAGTGTCACTGATCAGATACCAGCAAGTGCAAATCATGGATGGGACTGAAATCAGTGGAAAGGAGGTAGCAAAATTATATATTTGGACTTCCAGTTGGCAAAAAAAAAGTAATTCACTAGGAGGCAAAACCCTTTCTTTAGGATGACTTCACTTCATGTCCTACCATTATGTCCAGTCCTTCTAAGTGAAAAGAATGAGCAGGCTACAAGCCTGAAGGAATTATCTCATGATCCTATGAAATATGGCTAAAACATGGCAGCTCACAATATGCCTGATCAGGAAAAATGAATACCAGCTCAAAGACCATCTGGCTTGCTCCCTGTCCTCCTGCCAGTAAAAGCAATCAGCCAAGATTCACCTAGCCCTGCTTAAGCTGAATGAGACCTGTTGGAATAGAGACAGCAAAAGGGATTGTACAGGAGCTGGCCCAGCTGTGAACATGCATTGGTCAGAAATTCAGGTCATAACAGCTGCTCCCTTAATCTGCTTTACCACCAGTTAAAACCTTTGGGCCAAATGCTCAGCAGGAATATGTTGTCCTTGTCACACCAATGTCCACACAAGTAAACTGAGGCATCTTTCCTCAAAGGTCAAGCACCTGCTGTGCTCTCTGTTAGCAGGTACCATACACCTGGGAATACTGCCAGCAGCAAAATTATCTATCCCATGTGTCCTCTTGATTCTTAAAGGAAGGCACAGAGGACTGACTCTGCAATGATATGAACATTGTCTGTCCAGGACCATGCTGAGAACTGTCAAATCCATTCATCAGCTGCCTCTGTAGAAACAGTAATAGCATGCACTCACCAGCAGCTTGGCAGGGATCGGGAGCAGTGACCTAGAAGTTAAAGGCTCTTTGTTTATTACTAATCCCTGGAGCTATGCAGTCCCAAAGCCCTTCTCTTTCTGTGCAACACAAGACCAGCTCTCAGAGCCGTAGCCTGAGCCCAGTGAAGTCAATAGAAAGGCTGTCATTGTCCCTGGTGACCAATGCACTGTCCCTGGATTCTGCAAAATTAGACTGGGTTCTGCTATTTTTGTGATCAATGCACGTATGACCAGCACTGAATCCCACTGAGACCATATCATGTGTCCCTCAGGAGTTCCACTGATGATGAAATCTGTGGTCACCTTTTTCTCACTATTTCAGAGCATGCACAATAAAGGTTTAGATTTTCAGCAGGTCTTTATTCTAGGACAAGGAGTATTGAGGTTAAACTGGCAGAGGAGAGATTTAAACAAGATGTTAGGAAGAAGTTCTTTGCAGTGAGGGTGGTGAGACACTGGCACAGGTTGCCCAGGGAGGTTGTGGCTGCTCCCTCCTTGCAGGTGTTCAAGGCCAGGTTGGCTGTTCTAGTGGGTATTGTCCCTGCCTGTGGCAGGGGGCTGGAATTAGATGATCTTTGAGATCCTCCTCTGGACTAACTCAAACAGTTCCATGTCATTCTTGTGTTGGGGGCTCCAGAACTGCACAGAGTACTCCAAAAGGGACAGTCTGAGATAGGAATCCAAGAGAAAGAGGACCAATTGCTTTCTGAGATTGTCCTCTGCTCCATATTGGCTACGAGTAGAATCAAACCAGTGTTTTACACTAAGTCCTTACCTTTCACTGGCAGAACCCAGGTGAAACCTCACCCATTGAAAGTTAACCCACCCCACCAACCATGCATGATCAAGAAATGTATCTTAAATATCTCCTGGAAGGTTCAGCCACAATGCTTCACTCCAGATTTTCCAGATCTTACTCTCTTCTCTTCCCAGGTATATTTTTTCACTGTGATTTTGAATGTCCATAAATTATATTTAGCTTCTTAGTGGTTTTGTTTCTTTTCCTTTTTGTGGGTTTTGCTGGGATTTTGGTTAGTTTTGTTTTCTTTCTTGTTGAGTGGTGGGTTTGGGGGTTTTTTTGGGGGGTGGGATGGTCTTTTTGTTGGTTTGGTTTGGTTTGTGTTTTGGTCAGCATGTTGGGGTTTTTGTTGTTGTTGGTGGTTTGGGTTAGGTTGGGTTTGGTTGTCTTTGCTGGTTTTGTTTGCTTGGTTTTGTCAACCTGGTTGATTCTATGATTCTATGCTTGGGGGTTTGTTTTGTTTGGTGGGGGTGGTGGGTTTGGGCTGCTTGGTTCATAGAATCATAGAATCAAGCAGATTGGAAGAGACCTCCAACATCGTCCAGTCCAACCTAGCACCCAGCCCTAGCCAGTCAACCAGACCATGGCACTAAGTGCCTCAGCCAGGCTTTGCTTCAAACACCTTGAGAGACAGTGACTCCACCACCTCCCTGGGCAGCCCATTCCAATGCTAATCACTCTCTCTGCCAGCAACTTCCTCCTAACATCCAGCCTAGACTTCTCCCAGTACAGCTTGAGACTGTGTCCCCTTGTTCTGTTGCTGCTTGCCTAGCAGAAGAGACCAACCCCACCTGGCTACAGCCTCCCTTCAGGTAGTTGTTGACAGCAATGAGGTCAGCCCTGAGCCTCCTCTTCTCCAAGCTGCACACCCCCAGCTCCCTCAGCCTCTCCTCACTGGATTGTTTGCTTGGAGGGATATGTTTTTCTTTAAGGAAAAAAAAAAAGTGAGTATCTCTTCTGTGCTCAGTTCAATTTGTTTTAGTACATCAGCAAAAGGAGCCAGAGAGATCACAGAATCATAGAATCAGTCAGGGCTGGAAGCGACCACAAGGATCAGCCAGTTCCAACCCCCTGCCATGCACAGGGACACCCTAAACTAGAGCAGGCTGTTCACAGCCTCATCCAGCCTGGCCTTAAACACCTCCAGCCATGGGGCCCAACCACCTCTCTGGGCAACCCAGTCCAAGCTCTCACCACTCATGATGAACAACTTCCTCCTCACATCCACTCCGAACCTCCCCACCTCCAGCTTTGCTCCATTCCCCCCAGTCCTGTCACTACCTGATAGCCTAAAAAGTCTCTCCCCAGCTTTTTTGTAGGCCCCCTTCAGATCCTGGAAGGCCACAATCAGGCCTGACATCTATCTTTAGGGCAGTAGATGGAGCTGCAGCCTCACTAATCTCCCTTTCCACACAGGAGAGCCCAGAGGTTTGATGGCTGTACTGCTCACTTCTCTTGGCAACTTCATCCAGAAGGGGACTGAGTGGACAAAGGAGGTGAATTATCTAGGGAGGAAAGAATGCAATAAACAGCAGTACTGGGAGCATTACTTGATGTAAAGCTGGATGTCAATTTTATCATCTTGTGTTGGCAGCCACCCACAAGCAAAGCAGCAGGTGGAAGGGCCAGCAGCACTTTAATGAGGGAGCCAAAGAGGAACAACAGATCCCAAACTTTGTCTATGCACTTACCTGGTCCCCTCTACTCTGCCCTGGTGAGACCTCAGCTTGACTACTGCATTCAGTTTTGGGCTCCCCAGTTGAAGAGGGGCAGAGATCTGCTGGAGAGGGTCCAGCGAAGGGCTACAAGGATGACTGGGGGACTGGATATTAGGTGTTGGAATGGACCCAAGGAGATCATCGAGTTCAGCCCCCCTGCCAGAGCAGGACCACACAATCTAGCACAGATCACAGAGGAACACATCCAGACAGGCCTGGAAAGGCTCCAGAGAAGGAGACTCCACAACCTCTCTGGGGAGCCTGTTCCAGTGCTCTGGGACCCTTACAGTCAAGAAGTTCCCCCTTGTGTTGAGGTGGAACCTCTTGTGCTGCAACTTACACCCATTGCTCCTTGTCCTATCCCAGGGAGCAGTGAGCAGAGTCTGTCCCCCACTCCTGGCCAGCCCTCAGATACTTAGAAACATTTATCAAATCCCCTCTCAGTCTTCTCTTCTCCAGACTAAGCAGCCCCAGGTCCCTCAGCCTCTCCTCATCAGGCAGTGCCCTCCAGTCCCCTCATCATCCTCCTAGCCCTCCACTGGACCCTCTGCAGCAGATCCCTGTCCCTCTGCAACTGGGGAGCCCAAAACTGAACACAGTATTCAAGATGAGGTCTCAGCAAGGCAGAGTAGAGGGAGAGGAGAACCTCCCTTGATCTGCTGGACACACTCCTCCTAATACACCCCAGGATGCCATTGGCCTTCTTGGCCACAAGGGCACATTGCTGTGCCATGGTTAACTTGTTAGCCACCAGCACTCCCAGGTCTCTCTCCACAGGGCTGCTCTCCAGCAGATCACCTCCCAGCCTGTACTGGTGCAGTTTATGATTCCTCCCCAGGTGCAGGACTCTGCACTTGTCCTTGTTGTAACTCATCTGGTTCCTCTGTGCCCAGCTCTCAGTCTGCCCAGGTCTCTCTGGCTGGCTGCACAGCCTGCAGCTGTCTCAGCCAAGCCTCCCAGCTTGGTGTCCTCAGCAAACTTGCTGAGCAGACTCTCTGTGCCCTCATCAATGGCATTGATGAAGATGTTGAACAGGAGTGGCCCCAGCACTGATCCCTGCGGGACACCACTGGTTACAGCTCTCCAGCTGGACCTGGCACCACTGATCACCACTCTCTGAACTCTTGTAACCAGTTCCTAACCCACCTCACTGCCTGCTCTTCCATCCCACACTTGCTCAGCTTGCTCACTAAAACGTCATGGGAGACTGTGTCAAAGGCCTTGCTAAGGTCAAGGTAGACTACATCCATGGTCTTTATTCATCTTCAGGACTCCATAAATTCCTTCAGCATGCTTTCTCAATTCTGCTACTACCAATTTCTCCACAAAGGACAGAGAGAGACTTTTTCTTCCCTACACTGCCAGCAGCCATAACTTTAAACATTGCTTCCTTGAAGTGGTCTGAAAACGAATCATTGTGGAAGCACAACAACTTTGTCTCATTTATGGGCAGGGAAATGACAGAAAGGTATTTTAATAATACTGTGTTTAGCATCCCAAATTCACCAGCATTGTCTCTACAAGACTGAGCAGCTGCAGCTCAAAGCCTTCAGGTTATAGTGGAAGGCATCTATGAAAATGTGAGACCATCTCAGCCTTTAGTAGGTCCTAAGATGTTTGGAGTAGGTGGAAAAGTGCATTTATCATTTCTAAATCCATTTTATTCTAATCAAAGCTAAAGACACCATTCCTGGATGACAGAACCTGCTTGGATTTATTGTTTTGAAGCTCATGGTTAGACTCCTGAGTGCTTGTGAGCTCCACGGAGGCTTTTCTCCCACCTCAGGTTTTAAGTTAAGTACTTTATGCTTTGTAAGGACTGAGTTGATGGCACAGTCTTTCCCTCAGTAAGGACATTATTATGTTCTCTGGCTTCATTCTGGCCACCTACTTTCATTAAACTCCTTGGAATGAGGATTTATGCAATCTTTACCTCCTTGCCAATTTCAGTTTAAAAGGCCTGTACCAACCCAAAGTTATGGTGATGGAGGGACTCACCTCAGCTGTCCAGCATCCTGAAAGCCAGAAACTAGGGATAGAGATGGCAAAATCAGGGATTTGGTCATCTTCTAAAATAGGGATATTTCCATGAATGAGTCAGTGTCACTGGCCTCATAAAGTCTGGAGGTACTGGTAGATAGTAGCTGAAGATGAGCCAGCAGTGTGCCCAGGTGGCCAAGAGAGCCAATGGCATCCTGGCCTGCATCAGGAACAGTGTGGCCAGGAGGACAAGGGAGGTTATTCTGCCCCTGTACTCAGCACTGGTCAGGCCACACCTTGAGTACTGTGTCCAGTTCTGGGCTGCTCAATTCAAGAGAGATGTTGAGGTGCTGGAAGATGTCCAGAGAAGGTCAACAAAGCTGGTGAGGGGCCTGGAACAGAAACCCTGTGACGAGAGACTGAGGGGGCTGGGGTTGTGCAGCCTGGAGAAGAGGAGGCTCAGGGCTGACCTCATTGCTATCTATGACTACCTGAAGGGAGGCTGTAGCCAGGTGGGGGTTGGTCTCTTCTGCCGGGCAAGCAGCAACAGAACAAGGGGACACAGTCTCAGGTTGTGCTGGGGGAGGTCTAGGCTGGATGTTAGGAGGAAGTTGTTGTCAGAGAGAGAGAGTGATTGGCATTGGAATGGGCTGCCCAGAGAGGTGGTGGAGTCACCATCCCTGAAGGTGTTTAAGCAAAGCCTGGCTGAGGCACTTAGTGCAATGGTCTAGTTGACTGGCTAGGGCTGGGTGCTAGGTTGGACTGGGTTGATCTTGGAGGTCTCTTCCAACCTGGCTATTTCTATGATTCTACGTCCAAGGGAAAAAGGATTGATTTCCTGTGACACTAATTGCAACTATTACTTTAGTCCCTGATTCACCTTGTATATAGAATCATGGAATACAACAGATTGGAAGGGATCCTTGAAGGTCATCTTGTCCAACCCCCTTCTAGTGTGCAGGGACATCTCCAACTAGATCAAGTTGCTCAGGGGTCCCTCAAATCTGACCATGAATGTCTCTAGCGATAATGCCCCCATCACACCTCGGAGCAACCTTGTCCTGGCTAGAGAGATGCTTGCAGAGCATCTCTCCAGTGAATTCCTCCAGTGAATTCCTCCCTCTCTTTCCTTATTCCCTGCCAAAACAGCAGAGGAAAGTGATTGCTCCCTGGTAATCAGCCCACATCTATGCATTAAAAAAGCAGCGTTGAGCTTACGTAGGTTTTAATCTGACCTGAAACAAGTTGGGGCCAGGCAGAGGGAAATGAGCTTCACTGTGCTCGTGGGAAAAGCAGGCAGACATGAGTTTTGCTCTGTTGACAGATGAGGAGGGCCAGAGCCCAAGCATGGAGACAATTCTGAAGGAGCCACAAGACTGCAAGACGCTCAAGCATTTCCAGCTTGGAGGCTTTTCAGTTCCCTCCAGCAAAGTTTAGGACTCTCACGAAGAGAGGAACCAGGTAAGAAAGGAAAAGCATTTCTGTTTTTAAATCATTCCACCCACTGCAGAGCAAGGGAAGTGCCAGGAACACATTTCATAACATCTCTGAAGTTTTGCCTTCCACAAGAAAACATTTTTCATTTGTTGTTCTTGCAGTCAGATAAGATCAAACATCACAGGGCAGAAGGGAGGCACTGACTAGAACTATTGTAGCTGGCTCTGAAGCTCTCTGGTCTCAGGTAAGAGCCACATGGGAACAACATGTGCCGTGGGAATTCAGGCAGGAGGGACACCAGGGCTTGGCCTTGTTTAATGTTCTTGCCTCAGTCTGACCTGGAAGATGAGGAATAACTCAGGAGGACACAATGTACTCTGTTCCCTTCCTATGTCCACCCAAAGGCAATTTATTCTTCGAGCCGAACCATGTCCCCAAGGCAAAATAAATTCCTGTGTTCAGCTCTGAACTGAGAGTTTGCTGCAGTTGAGGAACTCTTCAAAATGCTTCCAATGCAGAGAAGGTTGATGGAAAGTTGTTAATAATGTACATTAGCAGGAGGCTGGACTAGATTGTATTCAGAGGTCTCTTCCAACACCTCTCCTTATGGGATGCTAGGATTGTGATTTATTGGCACCCTTGGCTACACTGAGGCTTTCTCCTGTTCTAAGGTGGTCTTCACCACATCCCTCTGTTAGGAAGGATCTCTGTAGGGCTAACGCTGATGGCTTGTCATAAGACACCTTATGAATACAAGAGACAAAAACATGGCTGGTGGGCCAGCAAGATGTTCCATTCCCAGCAGTTATTCTCCCATGAGAGTTTCCCAACAATTGAGCTTCTGCTCATGAAGCTTCCTCTGACTTCTCAGAACTGTGCACAGTTTAAGATGGTTGTGAGAATGTCTGGGAAGGTTCCCTGGCTGTGCTGATGCTGTAGGTATGGGCTATGTGTTCCAAAGTGCTGGTCCTCCAGTTGCCTATCCCATGGCCTTATGCTTTCAGTGTCACACTGAAGCTGCCTGAACACGTGGGAGCCCAGCATTACAGCAGCCAGCTCAGATGTGTTGGTGGTGATCAGGGCTTCAGGGCAAATCATACACACTGCATCAATGCATCACTGCATCACACAAAGTGATGAGGCTGGGGAGAGGCCTTGAGCACAGCCCTACGAGGAGAGGCTGAGGGAGCTGGGATTGGTTAGCCTGGAGAAGAGGAGGCTCAGGGGTGACCTTATTGCTGTCTACAACTACCTGAAGGGAGGTTGTAGCCAGGAGGAGGTTGCTCTCTTCTCTCAGGTGGCCAGCACCAGAACAAGAGGACACAGCCTCAGGCTGCACCAGGGGAGATTTAGGCTGGAGGTGAGGAGAAAGTTCTTCACTGAGAGAGTCATTGGACACTGGAATGAGCTGCCCGGGGAGGTGGTGGAGTCGCCATCCCTGGAGCTGTTCAAGGCAGGATTGGACGTGGCACTTGGTGCCATGGTCTGGCCTTGAGCTCTGTGGTAAAGGGTTGGACTTGATGATCTATGAGGTCTCTTCCAACCTTGGTGATACTGTGTGTGATACTGTGATACTTGTGTTGAAAGCACCTGGTTCTTACTCATGGTTGGGGGATTTTGGTGGTTTTATTCATTGGTTGTTGTTTTTCCCCTTGTGTTTGAAGGAGCAGGCAAGAAAATTGGAGATCTTTAGCCCTAATTATCCATGTAGCACACAGAAACATTGGGCTGACAGGGAATGGCTCAGTGAAGGTGAACCTCTTGTATCACAATCTGAAGAACAGTCCTTCTGCATGTTTGTCAAAGTAACAAAGCACATTTGGCTTGCTCTGCAGAAATTGATCTGTCACCCATCTCACTGTGATGGAGCTCATCAAACCTATAGATGTCTTCTGAAGAAACCCCCCACGGCCAATGGAAACAACTCTAAACAAACAATTTACTCACCACATATCTGTATTCAGAAAACTAAATCAAACATCTAGTTACTGATATCAGTAGTCTGGAGACTGACATGACCTGCATATGACTACCTGGATCCCTGCCTAGTTTCTGTTAACTATTTTAACACAATTTCCATTGAGCTCCCAAAGCACATGGAGAGACCTCTGTGCAAGCACCTACACTTGGTGTCTCCACCAGTAAGATGAACCTGATCCTCCTGTTGGCTTTCCAAGGCAGAAGGAATAGCATAGGCATAGACTTATAAAATTGTAGAATCATAGAATCAACCAGCTTGGATGAGACCTCCAAGGTCATCCAGTCCAGCCTATCACCCAGCCCTGTCCAATCAACTAGCCCATGGCACTAAGAATCACAGGATGTCAGGGGTTGGAAGGGACCCAAAGAGATCATAGATTCCAACCTCCCTGCCATAGCAGGACAACACAATCTAGCACAGATCACACAGAACACATCCAGACAGACCTTGAAAGTCTCCAGGGAAGGAGACTCCACAACCTCCCTGGGGAGCCTGTTCCAGTGCTCTGGGACCCTTCCAGGAAAGAAGTTCCCCCTTGTGTTGAGGTGGAACCTCCTGTGCTTCAACTTACACCCATTGCTCCTTGTCCTATCCCAGGGAGCAGTGAGCAGAGCCTGTCCCCTCCCTCCTGACCAGCCCTCAGGTGTTTATAAACATTTATTAAACCCCCTCTCAGTCTTCTCTTCTCCAAACTAAACAGCCCCAGGTCCCTCAGCATCTCCTCACCAGGCAGTGTTCCAGTCCCCTCATCATCCTCGTGGCCCTCTGCTGGAGCCCCTCCAGCAGATCCCTCTCCCTCTTCAACTGGGGAGCCCAAAATTGAACACCTCCAGGGATGGCAACTCCACCACCTCCCTGGGCAGCCCATTCCAATGGCAAATCACTGTGCAATCCTTGACCTTCACAGAAAGGAAGCAAAAAGGTAAATGGGAATTTCTCCTGCCTTGCAAATAGCCCTGGGCTTTGCAGATGACTTGATGCATGCTCTGTGGACATACCAGGTGGGTTCATCACCACTGTAAAAATAGAAGCAGCTTTTAAACCAGATTAGATAATCTTTATGGCAGGTTGCGTGACAGAATTCCAACATGACCATGCAAGAACCCAGCAGTTCTCCTTGCTTGAAATAGCAGCACCTGAGAAAATACCTTGAGATTCTCCTACTTGAAAATAAGTGGGCATGACATCTGGAGAGGTGAAACCATGGTTTTCCTCAGGGATGTTCACTTTAATGGAAATGGTGACTCAGTTTCTAAACGGGCAAAGAGGACAAGGCAGGTCCTCGAGGCCACACCTCAAGTATTGTGTCAATACAAGGGAGACATTGAGGTGTTAGAGTGAGTGCAGAGGAGGGCAATAAAACTAGCCAAGGACCTGGGGAATAAATCGTATGAGGAGTGACAGAAGGAGGTGGGGCTGTTTAGTTTGAAAGAGAGGGCTAAGAGGAAACCTCATTGAGAGGCCTGGAACATAAATGCTGTGAGGAGAGGCTGAGGGAGCTGGGGTTTTGTCACCTGGAGAAGAGGAGGCTCAGGGGTGACCTCATTGCTGTCTACAACTGCCTGAAGGGAGGCTGTAGCCAGGTGGGGTTGGTCTCTTCTGCCAGGCAACCAGACACAGAACAAGGGGACACAGTCTCAAGTTGTACTGGGGGAGGTCTAGGCTGGATGTTAGGAAGAAGTTGTTGGCAGAGAGAGTGATTGGCATTGGAATGGGCTGCCCAGGGAGGTGGTGGAGTCACCATCCCTGGAGATGTTGAAGCAAAGCCTGGCTGAGGCACTTTGTGCCATGGTCTAGTTGATTGTCTAGGGCTGGGTGCTAGGTTGGACTGGATGATGTTGGAGGTCTCTTCCAACCTGGTTAATTCTCTACAGCTCCCTGAAAGGATACTGTAGGTTGGTGCTGGCCTATTCTCACAGGTGATTAAAATCATAGAATCATAGAATCAACCAGGTTGGAAGAGACCTCCAAGATCATCCAGTCCAACCTAGACAGAACATGAGGGAATGGCTTCAAGCTGTGACTGGGTGGGTTTAAACTGAATATTAGGATTTTTTTTTCCACAGAAGCATCGGAATAGGCTGCCCAGGGAGGTGGTTGAGTCACTGACCCTGGATGCATTTGAAGGTTGTTTAGATGTGCTGCTTACAGATCTGGTTTAGGAGTGAATTTTGTAGAACAGGGTTGATAATTCAACGTGATGATCGTGAGTGTCTTTTCCAACCTCAATGATTCTGTGATTCTGTGAATTCCAGGTTGTTGTCAAGTGAAGAAACTGCTGTTAGATCTGTTGTCACATCACACCATACCTTGAATCTGTAGAAGAAATACCTGCAATGGGTGTCACCCCTAACTGCACACAGTGCCCTGGGCTCACCATGCCTTCAATCTGTAGAAGAAAGACCCTCAATGGGTATCACCCCTAATTGCACACATTGCCCTGGAGTCACCATACCTTGAATCTGTAGAAGAAAGACCCTCAATGGGTATCAACCCTAACTGCACACAGTGCCCTGGGCTCACCATGCCTTCAATCTGTAGAAGAAAGACCCTCAAAGGGTATCATCCCTAACTGCACACATTGCCCTGGGGTCACTATGCCTTCAATCTGTAGAAGAAAGACCCTCAATGGCTATCACCCCTAACTGCACACATTGCCCTGGGGTCACTATGCCTTCAATCTGTAGAAGAAAGACCCTCAATGGGTATCATCCCTAACTGCACACATTGCCCTGGGGTCCTGAACTGCCTGACTGCAAAACATCAGGCAAGGACCTTCATGATCTCCACTATTAGAAAAGTCTCTGCAGACAGCAGGGTTCTCACATGTGCACATGGTAGCGTAAGAGTGCCCCAGCCCATGGGTGCCAGCTCTTGAAAAGCAGTCCTTCTACTTCTCTGGATCCAGCTCTTACCAAGACTGCCACTCCTCCTTCTCAACAGAATGGAATTTGCTGGCACTGCTGCAAGTCTGTTCTGTCTTTTCAATAATTGCCACCACAGAGTTGTGTCCCAGCGTGTTGGCTGATAGGCTTTGGAGCAGGAGGACATTGCTCTGCAAGCTTTTGCTTTGAGAAAGAAAATTCCCCTGAATTATCATATTAGGCCCTATTCCCAAAACATGTCTCAGCAGGATTACTTAGGATGGGCTGTGTTATAAACTCCTGCACTAAAGAACCAAAATGGTTGTTTTGTTTGTTTATGGAGGGTATTGCAGCTGCACCAAGAGAAAAAAAAGGTCTCTGTCTCCCTAGATACTAGTCTAGGGAGAAAAAAAAAGCTCAAAGCATAGGCACCCATGTCCCAGAGCATATGCATCCTGAAGAGGGTAAGGTAAATAAAGAGGAAAGAAACAAGTGCAGAAAATCAGTGCGTTCAATAGCTCCAAGTGCTGGGTGCTGCACTTTGGCTACAACAACCCCATGCAGAGATACAGGCTGGAGTTGGAGTGGCTGGAGAGCAGCCAGACAGAGAGGGATCTGGGGGTGCTGATTGATACTCACCTGAACATGAGCCAGCAGTGTGCCCAGGTGGCCAAGAGAGCCAGTGGCATCCTGGCCTGCATCAGGAATGGTGTGGTCAGCAGGAGCAGGGAGGTCATTCTGCCCCTGTACTCTGCACTGGTTAGACCACACCTTGAGTCCTGTGTTCAGTTCTGGGCCCCCCAGTTTAGGAGGGACATTGAGATGCTTGAGCGTGTCCAGAGAAGGGCAACGAGGCTGGGGAGAGGCCTTGAGCACAGCCCTAGGAGGAGAGGCTGAGGGAGCTGGGATTGGTTAGCCTGGAGAAGAGGAGGCTCAGGGGAGACCTTATTGCTGTCTACAACTACCTGAGGGGTGGTTGTGGCCAGGAGGAGGTTGCTCTCTTCTCTCAGGTGGCCAGCACCAGAACAAGAGGACACAGCCTCAGGCTGCGCCAGGGGAGATTTAGGCTGGAGGTGAGGAGAAAGTTCTTCACTGAGAGAGTCATTGGACACTGGAATGGGCTGCCCGGGGAGGTGGTGGAGTCGCCGTCCCTGGAGCTGTTCAAGGCAAGATTGGACGTGGCACTTGGTGCCATGGTCTAGCCTTGAGCTCTGTGGTAAAGGGTTGGACCTGATGATCTATGAGGTCTCTTCCAACCCTGATGATACTGTGATACTGTGTGATACTGTGTGATACTGTGTGATACTGTGAAATCTGCACAATTATTTACATCAGAGCAAGCACTGCAAAACTCTGACGCTTTCTCACCTGCATTTTCTCAACCCAAACCTTTCAGAATTCACTTTCAGGGCAGGCTTATTGCAAGAGGGAACAGGGGAAGGTGTGGGAATCATGTAGGTTTTGTGAATCTTTTGAGTTTTCAAAGTTAGAACAAAGCCAAGCCAGTCTTGAAGCACCAAGAAACATTCCTTCCTGCAACTGCAGAAGCTGTTTGTACAAGTGAGATGCCCTGATTGGTTTCTTTGACTTTAGCTGAATGCAAGACTCTGTTATGCAAGCTATAATTATTCTTATTTGGAAACAATTTTCTCTTTTACTTTCAGGATTCTTTGGGGAATAGGAGGCAGCTCAAAACAGCCTGGTTTGCCAAAGCTAAATATAACAAAATCCTCCTCAAAGTTTCATTCTGTTCTAAAGCTTTGTTGTAGCCATTTCAATAAAACTTCAAATTTGGCAGGAGAAAGTCTCTTCTCCTAAAAACTTTTCTTGGGTACCAAATGCTATCCCAGCACTATTATTCCAAAGCAAAACTCACTGGGCATCTGAGTAATTCAAGAGAATAACTCCCAGCTTTCTGAGACTGGAGAAGTAGGATCATTAATTTCAGGATTTACAGATTTGACAAGAAAAATCATGGGGTGAAAAATCTCAGTCTGGCTGGAAATTCAACCAGGGCTGAATCCATACCAAGGGCTTGTCTACACTAGACTCCTGGCTGAAGCATTGCTCACTCTCAGCTCTGCTTTGCTGCTAGCTTTTGGTAGAAGCAACACTTCTGTAGCTAGTCAGCAGCATTTAATTTAACTACCATAAAGACATAGCCCTGAGAAAGCAGAATCACAACTATTTAGTCTTTCCATTTTGAGCTGTGCCATACAGAAGAATGTAAGCATCCTACAGCTGTGAGATAGATTTCAGCCTTCTAAGCCAAGGGATGGAATAATAATGTTTTTAATTGTGATGACTTTGCTTCAGGTACCACTTCAGAGCCAAAAGGACTGTGATAGGACTTGCTTTTATTGTTCAGGATGAAATCTGACTCAGCTAAGCTTTCAAGGTGCTTCTACCTTCTTTCTTTCTCAATAGTGTACTCCCATATTCTGAAGTGAATACACAGCCTTGCTGTTTGTCCTTGTCCTCAGCCACTCTGCTTCAGTTCTGGAGTCTCTATTACAAGATGGATGTGGAGATGCTGGAGTGTGTCCAGAGAAGGGCCAGGAGGATGCTCAGAGGGCTGCAGCAGCCCTCCTAGGAGGACAGACTGAAAGAGTTGGGGCTGTTCAGGCTGGAGAAGAGGAGGCTCCCAAGTGACCTTCTTGTGGCCTTCCAGTATCTGAAGGGGCCTACAAAAAAGCTGGACAGGGACTTTGTAGGCTATCAGAGAGTGACAGGACTAGGGGGAATGGAGCAAAGCTGGTGGTGGAGAGCTTCAGAGTGGAGGTGTTGAGCATGAGAGTGGTAAGAGGCTGGAATGGGTAGCCCAGGGAGGTGTTTGAGGCCCCATGCCTGGAGGTGTTTAAGGCCAGTCTAGATGAGGCTGTGGCCAGGCTGGTCTAGGGTAGGGTGTCTGTGGCCATGGCATGGGGTTGGAACTGGCTGATCCTTGTGGTCTCTTCCAACCCTGACTGATTCTATGATTCTGTGATTCTAATGGTACAAGGGCAATTTTCTGGAGAAAGCTATGGTATATCAGAGCACTGAGAATGTCCTAACCATAGACTGGTTTACATTGGAAAGGGCCTTAAGTATCATCTAGTTCCAACCCCCATGCCATGGGCAGGGATGTCTTCCACTAAACCAGATCACTCAAATCCCCATGCAGCCTGACCTTGAAAGTTTCCAGGGAGGGGGAACCTACAACTTCTCTAGGCAGGTCTTCATATATAAACTTCAGATCTTCTTATATCAACCTCAGATTATCTTATATCAGCCTCAGACCATCTTACATTAACCTCTATCTTGTCCATCAAGACACCGTTGAACCTCTGTGCACTGCACCTACAGGACCTGTCTACATCAGAGGACATTGCCATTGCTGTGAGAATGATGCCTCCCAGCACAGACTGGGACAGACACAAGCTGTTGATGTGCCATGGTCCATGCTATGGCAAGGGGCTGCAGAAAGGGACCCAGATGGCCACTCTGCAACAAGGAGCAAGAGGTGCTGCCCACTCATTATACCTCAGTTGCCTCCCATCTGCAGACCTGTAGAAGCAGCATACACTGACAAGCTTTTTAACTTCTGGGATAGTTCTGCTACCTCTTTGCAATTACCTGAACTAGGCCAACACAAACACTGCTGATCTAATTGCCTCTGCACCAGGGATTTTGCCAGGAGAGCAATGGTGCCTACTAATCATCTTCAGGCTCACAGATGCTCAGCATCAGGATCAAGGTTGAGCTTACCTGCAGGTAAATGTCTGGATGTGTTGTAGTACAGCTCTTCCTTTCTTTCTCATTTTTATAGCAAGCAGTGGAAATATGAACCTCTCCCTATACAAATCTTGGATATTTCTCATCACTACATGCTGCAAATAACTGCCCACACCCAGCAAGAGAAAACAGGGAAATTAGGGTCAGCTGCACTGAAGTTGGCTGCTTGTTGTACCCCCATCCTCCATGGCTCCTCTCAGCTTTGGAAGGGAGGTTATGTTCCCCACTCTTGATTCTGTTACCTACCTCCATCACCTGCACCAGAAATTTTTGACCCAGACCAAGGAACAACAACCACCTCTGTGTTCACAGGTTCAAAGATTTCATCATGATGGAAGAGACCCTCAGAGGTGACTTTGTCCAGCTCCACTGCAGTGTGCAGGGACACCTCTAACCAGATCAGACTGCCCAGGGCTACATCAAATCTGATTTTGAACATCTCCAGAGATGGGGCCCAAATCACATCCCTAGGCAACATTTGCCAGTATTTTACCTACTCTAATTGTGAAGAACTTCCTCCTTATGTCCAGCCTAAATCTACCCTGCTCCAGTTCAAAACCATAGCCTCTCATCCTATCACTAAAGCCCTTCTAAACAGGCCTCTCTCAGTCCTTCTCCAGGCCTCCTTCAGATAGTAAAATGTAGCTATAAGGTCTCCCCTGAGCCTTCTCTTCTCCAACCTGAGCAGCCTCAATTCTTTCAGCCTGTCTTTTTAAGAGAGGTGCTCATGTACCTTGCCATGTAGCTTTTGCCAACATCCATCAGAATTTATGAGGTATCCCACTTCAGGCAGTGATGTCACATACTTTGAACACAGCCTCCCATAGAGCCATCACTGTAAGCTTCAATCCTCCAGCTCTACCCCTCATGTCACCTCTGGAGAATCATAGAATCAACCAAGTTGGAAGAGACCTCCAAGAGCATCCAGTCCAGCCTATCACCCAGCCCTGTCCAATCAACCAGACCATGGCACTAAATGCCTCATCCAGGCTTTTCTTCAACACCTCCAGGGACAGTGACTCCACCACCTCCCTGGGCAGCCCATTCCAATGCCAATCACTCTCTCTGCCAACAACTTCCTCCTAACATCCAGCCTAGACCTCCCGCAGCACAACTTGAGACTGTGTTCTCTTGTTCTGTTGCTGCTTGCCTGGCAGAAGAGACCAACCCCCACCTGGCTACAGCCTCCCTTCAGGTAGTTGTAGACAGCAATGAGGTCTGCCCTGAGCCTTCTCTTCTCCAGGCTGCACACCCCCAGCTCCCTCAGCCTCTCCTCACAGGGCTGTGCTCCAGGCCCCTCACCACCCTTGGACACATTCCAGTATCTGAACATCTCTCTCAAATTGAGGAGCCCAGAACTGGACACAGGAGCCCAGAACTGGACACAATGACATCACTCTAGACAATTTACTGTTAATCAATAGGATTTAACAGCAAAATACAACCCCAAAAGAAAGAGCTGATGCAGCTGTATCTTGTCAGCAGTGACCGCTTCGATGGGAACGGAAGCATGATCTGCCTTGGTTGGCATTTTCTGCTTTGCCTCTGACTAGCATCTGTATCTCCTCATTAAATTAGTATGGGCAACTGTATAAATATCTATTTACATATGTGTGTCTGTGTGTGTATATATAGAGAGAGAGATAATGCATTGCATTAAAGCCCTGGGATCTGACAGCCCAGCATGATGCAGCAGCGTTAGTGAGGTTTCTGTAGTGTTTCAAGTGATCTCATCTGGAGCAGAATTAAAGTCACTCTGTGTGTGTTCTAATCCAGGCAGCTGCAGGCACGAGTTTGAACAGAAATACATCCACCCAGTTGCTATGAGTGCTCTAAGTAAGGTTAATCCCTGCCTGCACAGGTAGATACAGATTGCATTCTTATGGTTTAGAGTCATAGCATCATTAAAGCCGGAAAAGACTTCTCAGATCATCAAGTCATATCATCAGCCCAGCACCACCATGCCCACTAAGCCACATCCCAATGTGACAAGTGAAATTTCATGTTGTGGTGGTAGTGGTGGAAGCTGGCAGATGATTATGTTTGGGGAACTGGCCTCTTGGCATGCCAGGACTAGGTCTTTACCTTCCCCAAAAACATCTTCCTTCTCCATCACAGGGTGAGCTGCTCTTCAGGGATGTTTTGCTGGGAAAGAAGGGAGAACCATGAATAAAGCAAAAATGACAGGAGGAACAGCTTGTTATGGAAGGTGAGTTTTTCCTGTTAGCCTAATCTCTGAAGAGTTTGATTTTATAGAATCATGGAATCAACCAGGTTGGAAGAGACCTCCAAGATCATCCAGTCCAACCTAGCACCCAGCCCTAGACAATCAACTAGACCATGGCACTAAGGGCCTCAGCCAGGCTTTGCTTGAATACCTCCAGGGATGGTGACTCCACCACCTCCCTGGGCAGCTCATTCCAATGCCAATCACTCTCTCTGCCAACAACTTCCTCCTGACATCCAGCCTAGACCTCCCCCAACACAACTTGAGACTGTGTCCCCTCGTTCTCTTGCTGGTTGCCTGGCAGAAGAGACCAACCCCACCTGGCTACAGCCTCCCTTCAGGGAGCTGCAGACAGCAATGAGGTCACCCCTGAGCCTCCTCTTCTCCAGGCTAAACTTCATTTAAAACAATTCCACAAGAATTTCAGTATTCTTTCCATATCACCTTCTTCTAAACAACCAGTGCAACTCCAGGCTCATTTACACACGGGTCACTTTAGTGCAGGGTATTGTCATATGCAAGTCCAGGCTGGAAATGCTTTTTCACTGACATCAAGAGTTGGATTTGATCCAGAAGTGACTTTACAAGCTCAGAAATCATCTTTCCTCTCCACTGAGTGAGGCTTCCCTTGTACACCAAGCAGCATGACCCTCGTTACCTATTGCTCATCAGAAAACAAGCAGGGAATTTGGATTTCCTGGGTTAGCTACAAATTGGGTTCAGATCTTTTGGGTTACCAACAAAGTGATTCTTAAAGCATCAGTGAGGGTGACAACTAACACTGTCCTTCCATCTGCCAGTGCTGAAATATATTCCTGAGTCTTAAAAGCAGGAAGCAAGATGATGAGTTAGATTATCTGCTCATTATCTCTAGTAAGGAGGGTGGCTGGGTCAGGACAGCACTTGCAGCCAGTGTATAAATAGGGAAAGCACTTACAGATCAAAGGCATGCTGGTGGCCAAGGTTAAAAGAATGACTAAGGCATAAATACCCTATGAACATGCTCAGAGTCCACCTGTATTTCCTGGAGAAGCTGTGCAGAAGGCTGACTGCAGCGAGCATTCGTAAATGGCCTTGTTACAAGCATCAAGGGAAGTCTGAAGGCACCACAGACAGACCAGAGGGCTGGATGCCTGCCAGCACAGAAGGGTGGATCTGTCCTCCCTGTTTAACCTGGGTTTCCCAGGTGATGATGGAAATCAGCTTTTCTTTCCCTCTACCCTGGAGCAGATGCAGAACAGGACTGTCATGAGGAGCAATTAGGGACCCGGGGGTACTGGCAGATAGTAGCTGAAGATGAGGCAGCAGTGTGCCCAGGTGGGCAGGGGGGCCAATGGCATCCTGGCCTGGATCAGGAACAGTGTGGCTAGGAGGACAAGGGAGGTTATTCTGCCCCTGTACTCAGCACTGGTCAGGCCACACCTTGAGTGCTGTGTCTAGTTCTGGGGTCCTCAATTCAAGAGAGATGTTGAGGTGCTGGAAGATGTCCAGAGAAGGGCAACGAAGCTGGTGAGGGGCCTGGAACACAGCCCTGTGAGGAGAGGCTGAGGGAGCCAGGTGGGGTTGTTCTCTTCTGCCAGGCAACCAGACACAGAACAAGGGGACACAGTCTCAAGTTGTGCTGGGGGAGGTCTAGGCTGGATGCTTGGAGGAAGTTGTTGGCAGAGAGAGTGATTGGCATTGGAATGGGCTGCCCAGGGAGGTGGTGGAGTTGCTGTGGCTGGAGGTGTTGAAGCAAAGCCTGGATGAGGCACTCAGTGCCATAGTCTAGTTGACTGGCTAGGGCTGGGTGCTAGGTTGGCCTGGATGATCTTGGAGGTCTCTTCCAACCTGGTAGATTCTATGATTCTACAGCCCTTCAGGCAGTGCAGAAACATGAAATGATGAGGGTGCTCTTGGGCTGTGCTATGAAAGCAGAGAAGCTGGTGTGGACCTGGAGGATTTTATCTAGGTTCATGCTTCAACACTTCAAAGGATCTAATTTAATCAGTGTTAGAGCAATGAATGTGCCAAGGGAAGCTCAGGCTGTTCCCTGCCAAGGAGCAGCAGACCTTTGTCCTCTACTCTGAAAATATCTGAGACCAGTCTTTGAGCAGCCTGGTCTGGTGTGAGGTGTCCTTGCCCACGGCAGGGGAATTGGGACTAGATGATCTTTAAGGTTCCTTCCATCTAAAGCTACTCTATGATCTTATGATACATTCAGTTGACAAATGCAGAGGTAATAAGGGTTAAAATCATCTCCTGTGACATCCAGAAGTTGTTTGGCAGGTGAATCAGCAGACCAAACAAGGTCTAAGCTTGCTCCACAGCCTACACAAAGCACTGTGCCTTGAGAAGCTGAGAACCATGTTTGCTCTTCCAAAAGCTACAGGCACTAAGTGCATCTTCTCCCAGAGGGATCGAGTTTGTACTTCCCAAGAAATCTCTTTTCCCTCGTTGTGAGCCACAGGCAGTGAGCACAGCCTTAGGTTTAAACGGTGTTTTTCCACCCCTCACTTCTCCTCCCCCACAAAAAATTATATAACCCCATCTGTTTTCAAAAGGGCAGCCCCAGGCCTGCTCAGCAAATCACTCTGGTATTGATCATTCCAACCTTCATGACTTCATCAAGTCAAACCCTTCACAAAGCAGCGTAAGGCTCAAGTCAGAGGAGGAAGGAGGATGAGGACAAAGCACTTAAGGGGCATGGCAGCATTTTTGTGTGTGTGCTTTATGTGGCCTGGTGGAACAGAGGATGTATTGTCCTGCTTGCACTTCATATTCTGACCTGGTTTTGATCTAAGAATCATTTGCATCCATAAATAATTGAGTTGTACCCTTGGGAGGTAAGGAAAGGAGAGGAAAGGAAAAGAGTGGGTTTATCAAATCTAGGATCACTGCAGGGTTTGGAAAGCAATCTTTCTTCTTCTCTCTTCCAGCCCAACTATAAACCATTCTGCATCCAAGAAGGCTTATTTGTTTTCTTTGAAATGAATGAGTTTGGCCAAAACAGCTCCCCAGTCAGTGACCTTTGGTTGAGAGGGCAGTGAAGTGGACTCAAGAAGTCATCCTGCTCCCCACCATGCCACATTAGTTCTGGGGGACTCTACTCAGTGATCCTGTTCATGCTGGGACAAAATGTCCTGAGGAAGGTGAGAAACTACTCAGCTCTCCATTTCTCTGTGTGAGAGCCTGGAGAGATGGGTAAGCATCAAATCATTTTATGCCAGCAAGGCTAGCCAATAGCCAATGCATGCTGTGCAAAGGCAACCAGAAAGTCATAGGGATGCAGCTGAAGGACATGTAGCCACTAGACAAAATTAAGATCTTGTTGGCTCTATATCATGCAAGTCCAGCTCAGGCAGATTTGGGTGGCAAGTGAAGGAGAAAAGGGCAGAAGGCAAAGTAACATTTCTTCTCTCATTTATGTCTCTCTCCAGTGGTTTTAAGTCCTTGTCAGGAGTCATTCTTGTAACTGGGCGAGGAATCTGCCTGGAGCAGATCAGCTCAGGTAATGGTCAGTGGAAACTTTCTGCTTTCTCTTCCCAGTTTCTCCCACCATGTTTTGGGGAGGTGGTTTTCCAACTAGTGCAATGAGCATCTTCGAAGTGCCAAATGAGTGCTGCTCCTTAACCCTCTGGGCATCAATGGCAGTGCTTTGCTCTCACAGTTAGCCTCAGCCTCAAGGAAGCACTTGAACAGTGCTGAGGATGGCTCCTGCAGTCCTGTGGTTTGGTGAGTTTGCTTATTGAATACAAGAGGTTTTGTTTAGGTTTTATCTAAGATAAGGTAGGTCAGTCGGAAGCAGAGTTCTAAGTTCAATTCCTGTTTACTGATTATTTCCTCTGGGATCTTGCTTATCTCTTTGTTCACTTCAATTTTCCCAGGAGCTGAATGGGAATAACTCTTCTTGCCTGAAGGGGAGAAGATACAATAAAGGTTGTAAAGAACTGAGATAATGTTGTAACAGGAGCTGTAAAAATACCTGCAGAAAATAGAGAGCTCTTTATTTACAGTTGGAGCTGATGAGTACATGCTTGTGGGAAAGACAGGTGGAG
This sequence comes from Pogoniulus pusillus, assembly GCF_015220805.1. NCBI lineage: Eukaryota > Metazoa > Chordata > Aves > Piciformes > Lybiidae > Pogoniulus > Pogoniulus pusillus. The sequence goes on from NC_087267.1 coordinate 43,517,871, forward strand.
TGTGTCAGGTTCACTGGGGTATTCCACTTATGTGAGGCACTAAGATCACATCATCTTCTTTCTCAGCCTTTCACAAAGCAGCCAAATGTTTACGCACAGCTTCCGCTTTCACTCTGGGCAATCTCACCTCTGCCCGAAAGCTCAGCCCTTGCCTGGGAAAGCAGCTCATATCTGAACCCATCTTCTCCTTTGTGCTTGCTGGGGGTCGTTTTGGGGGCTTTTCTTTTCTTTTTTTTTTTTTTTTTTTTTTTTTCCATAGAATCACAGAATCAATCAGGTTGGAAGAGACCTCCAAGATCATCCAGGCCAACCTAGCACCCAGCCCTAGCCAGTCAACCAGACCATGGCACTAAGTGCCTCAGCCAGGCTTCTCTTGAGCACTTCCAGAGACAGTGACTCCACCACCTCCCTGGGCAGCCCATTCCAATGCCAATCACTCTCTCTGCCAACAACTTCCTCCTAACATCCAGCCTAGACCTCCCCCACCACAACTTGAGACTGTGTCCCCTTCTTCTGTTGCTGCTTGCCTGGCAGAAGAGCCCAACCCCTACCTGGCTACAACCTCCCTTCAGGTAGTTGTAGACAGCAATGAGATGAGTCCTGAGCCTCCTCTTCTGCAAGCTGCACACCCCCAGCTCCCTCAGCCTCTCCTCACAGGGCTGTGCTCCAGGCCCCTCACCAGCTTCATTGCCCTTCTCTGGACATCTTCCAGCACCTCAACATCTCTCTTGAATTGAGGAGCCCAGAACTGAACACAGTACTCAAGGTGTGGCCTGACCAGTGTTGAGCACAGGGCAAGAATAACCTCCCTTGTCCTCCTGGCCACACTATTCCTGACCCAGGCCAGGATGCAAATTGCATTGCATGACTCAAAATTTAATTCTCTGCCCCCAATGATTTTTTTTTGCATGAATAATTTGCCACAAGTGAATGCATTTCAAATCTCAGTTACAAAAGGATACAGTCTCAAGCCAGTTAGCACCCCAGAAACATCTAGACCAAAGTCAAAGTGCTCCCCATTGAGCTGAATGACACCTAGCATCATAGAATCATAGAATCAGTCAGGGTTGGAAGGGACCACAAGGAGCATCTAGTTCCAACCGTGGCCACAGACAACCTACCCTAAATCAGCCTGTCCACAGCCTCATCCAGCCTGGCCTTAAACACCTCCAGGGATGGGGCCTTAAACACCTCCAGGGATGGAGCCTCAACCACCTCCCTGGGCAACCCATTCCAGCCTCTCACCACTCTCATGCTCAACAACTTCATCCTTATGCCCAGTCTGAACCTACCCACCTCCAGCGTTGCTCTATTCCCACCTGAAGAAGAGGAGGGAACTTTGCAGGCCTAGGGATAGCCACTAGATGGGGGCATGAGCACACAAGCCTTAGGGCTGCAGATGGACCCCAAGAGCTGTAACACAAGGTGGTGACACCTCACCAACCTTCTCTGCCCCTTAGCATAGCCCAGACCTCTCCAGAGAACTGGATCTGACAGCCATCCTCCAAGTTCATCTGAGTGTAAGTGTGTGTGTGTCCATGATCAAGATCACAAAACTACAGAACAGTAGAAGTTGGAAGGGACATCTGAAGATCACCTAATCCAACCTGCCTGCTACAGCAGCATTACCTAGAGTAAATTACACAGGGACTTATCCAGGAGGGGTTTTGAACCCCTTCAGAGAAGGAAAATCTACAACCTCTCTGGGCAGCCTATGCCAGTGCTCTGCCACCCTCAAAGTGAAGAATTTTTTCCTCTCCTGTATTCCAGTTTGTATCCCTTGCCCCCTGTCCTGTCATTGGACACCACTGAGAAGAGTCTGGCTCAGTCATAGAATCAGCCAGGGTTGGAAGGGACCACAAGGATCGTTTAGTTCCAACTCCCCTGCCATGGCCATGGGCACCCTACCCTAGAGCAGGCTGCCCACAGCCTCATCCAGCCTGGCCTAAAACACCTCCAGGGATGGGGCCTCAACCACCTCCCTGGGCAACCCATTCCAGCTTCTCACCACTCTCATGCTGAACAACTTCCTCCTCATGGCCACTCTGAATCTTTCCACTTCCACCTTTGCTCCATTCCCCCCAGTCCTGTCACTCCCTGACAGCCTAAAAAGTCTCTCCCCAGCTCTTTTATAGGCCCCCTTCAGATACTGGAAGGCCACAATAAGATCACCTTAGATCCTTGTCCTCCTCACTTGCTCTTTAAATATTTATAAGCATTTTATCAGGGCACCTGTAGTCTTTCTGCTGGGACAAGATTTGGCTGCATCATGGCTTTGAGGGCTTAGCCTGAACCACAAACCTGAGTAGGACACCCTGTGTGGCTACCATGTGAGATGAGGCACTTAGTGCCATGGTCTAGTTGACTGGCTAGGGCTGGGTGCTAGGTTGGACTGGATGATCTCGGAGGTCTCTTCCAACCTGGTTGATTTTATGATCACAAAAGAGCCATAGAGTTTTACTCTTAATATTAGCTTCAACAGATTCCTTTGGTCAATACTTGCAGACACTTGATTATAATTCAGACTGTAAAAAGATGTGTGTCCCCTGTCCTGTCACTCCCTGACAGCCTCAAAAGTCCCTCCCCTGCTTTTTTGTAGGCCTCCTTCAGATCCTGGAAGGCCACAAGAAGGTCACCTCACAGCCTCCTCTGCTCCAGACTGAACAGCCCCAACTCTTTCAGTCTGTGCTCACAGCAGAGCTGCTGCAGCCCTCTGAGCATCCTCGTGGCCCTTCTCTGGACACTCTCCTGCATCTCCACACCCCTCTTCTCATAGAGGCTCCAGAATGGGATGCAGTACTCCAGCTGGGGTCTCACCACGGTACAGTAGATGGGGAGAATCACTTCCCTTGCCCTGCTGCCCATACTTCTCCTGGTGTAGCCCAGGCTCTTGTTGGCCCTGCAGGATGCAAGTGCACACTGCTGGCTCATGTTGAGCTTCTTGTCCAGCAGCCCTCTCAAGTCCCTCTCCTCAGGGCTGCTCTCCAGCCAATCACTGCCCAGCCTGGATTTGTGTTTGGGATTGCCTTGACCCAGATGCAAGACCTTGAATGATATTGTTTTCCCTTTATGACTGAAGCTCCTTGTTCCATGCAAGAAGAAAACAGCTCATTGTGAAGCCAGTCTCTACCACTGGCATGTGACAAAAATATCCGTTTCTCCTTTTTCTAAGGCTCAGCTGCTCCTCCACTGACAGAAGGGAAATCCCTGCAAACAGAGAGCAAAGTCAATAGCACACAGTCTGTACCCCGTGAGTCAGCACGGCAAAGTTCCCCTCATTTCCCTTCTGCCAGCCCAAAGCTGCTGGGAAGATGTTGATGTTGTTGGGTGCGGTTTGTTTTTTCAGCTCAGCACTTTATAGAGTCTAATGCCTGACCCTGACTTCTTTAGTTATGCTTGTGGTGTCTTCATGTGCAGGCACCCAGCAGGTCCAGGTCTGTTTAGCATTTGAATTCAGAGAAGCAAGTTGTTTTCAACCCTGGGTGGCAGAGGACCAAGAAGTCTCAATCCTGAAAGTTGGTTCCTTTTACTTCGGGATGAAGTTAGAAGCAACTTTTCCATCAAGACCTTCTCTTGCCTAAAACCACCCTTTTGTCTTTAGTCTGTCCCTTCTTCTTTTGTATTGAGATAAAACCTCCCCAGTGTTGATGGCTATGACAGTGGAGGATGGCAGCTTCTGCTGAAATCCTGGCTTGGCTTCTCTTCTCCAGGGGCTCAAAGGACTGAGCTCTGCATGCTTGGAAGGCTTTTTACCAATAGCTAGGCACTCCAGGAGGACTGTCTGGGCTTTGTGCCCAAAGATTGACAAAGACTTTTCACTTGATCCAAGAAGTTCCAGGAGAGTGGAATGGGCTTGTTTGGCCAAGGTCACCAGCCTCTTTAGTCTCTTGTTTATATGCAGGCAGAAGGAAAAAAGCTGATTCAGCAGGAGCAGAAGCAAATATCAACAGGGGGAAATGTACAATGCCTGCACATGCTGCATTTCTGCCCCATATTTCATCCAGGCTGGATGAGGCTGTGGGCAGCCTGATCTAGGGTAGGGTGTCCCTGGGCATGGCAGGGAGGTTGGAACTGGATCATCCTTGTGGTCCCTTCCTACCCTGACTGATTCTATGATTCTATGATCATCCTTCTGGTCCCTTTCTACCCTGACTGATTCTATGATTCTATGATTATCCTTGTGGTCCCTTCCTACCCTGACTGATTCTATGATTCTATGATCATCCTTGTTGTCCCTTCCTACCCTGACTGATTCTATGATTCTATGATCATCCTTGTGGTCCCTTCCTACCCTGACTGATTCTATGATTCTATGATCATCCTTGTGGTCCCTTCCTACCCTGACTGAGTCTATGATTCTATGATCATCCTTCTGGTCCCTTCCTACCCTGACTGAGTCTATGATTCTATGACTCTCTTTTTCTTCCTGATGTCTTCGTTTCCAGTGCCAACAGATGCATTGAGTCAGGTTTCCAAAGCAAATGGACACTCCACAGAGATTTGACCATGTCCATTTTAAACACATCCGATCCCAGACCACAATGGGGATCAGTAACTCTGCCTGGAGACAAACTCAAAGCCAGTAATTCTCAGGAATTTCAGGATATGTCATAACACAACTAAACAAAGGCAAAAATAGGTGTCAGTGGCTTCCGTGAAGGTTTGTGTACTCAGAGGCTGGTTCTGTTTGTTTCTCTTGGTCTTACCTGGTAGTACAGAGAGAGTAGTGGCTGAAAAGCAAGGCTGTATCCACACACTCCTCCAAGCACTGAGACACCATTCATCAACCTATTTTGTGCTCCATCTCTAGCACCCGGTGTCCCAGTGACCCATTCTTGGCCCTCTCTTGCAGACTGCCTGCCTTGGCTTGCTGCTTGTGTTGGTTTCCAAAACCAGCTCTGTGTGAGCTGTCACAAGCTGATGTCAATTGTCCATCTGAAAATCTTTATTGGACATTTGTGGTAAGATGTGTGCATCACTAACTGACTTCAAGACCAAACTTCCAGTTGTGTCTGTGTTCTCACTGAGTCAGTGCTCCTTCAGGGACACCTGCCTGGAATAGACATGGCATTTCTTCTAACATGGAATTATTTTGGTTGGAAGAGGCTGTTAAGATTGTCACATCCAACTGTTAACTTGGCACTATCAAGTCACCACTGTACCATATCGCTAAGCATTGAATCTGCATGGTTTTTAAAGACCTCCATGAATGGAGGCTTCTCCACTTCCCTGGGAAACTTCTTCCAGGGCTTGACAATCATTTCAATGAAAAATTGTTCTTGATGTAAACCTAAACAACCCATGGCACAATTTGAGACTGTTCCCACTTGTCCTGTCACTTGTGACTTGAACAAGTATTGCACTTTGGCCACAACAACCCCACGCAGCACTACAGGCTGGGGACTGAGTGGCTGGAGAGCAGGCAGGAAGAAAGGGACCTGGAGGTACTGGTGGGTAGTAGCTGAACATGAGCCAGCAGTGTGCCCAGGTGGCCAAGAGAGCCAATGGCATCCTGGCCTGCATCAGGAACAGTGTGGCCAGTAGGATAAGGGAGGTTATTCTGCCCCTGTACTCAGCACTGGTCAGGCCACACCTTGAGTACTGTGTCCAGTTCTGGGCTCCTCAATTCAAGAGAGATGTTGAGGTGCTGGAACGTGTCCAGAGAAGGGCAATGAAGCTGGTGAGGGGCCTGGAACACAAACCCTAAGTGGAGAGGCTGAGGGAGCTGGGGTGTGCAGCCTGCAGAAGAGGAGGCTCAGGGCTGACCTCATTGCTGTCTGAAACTGCCTGAAGGGAGGCTGTAGCCAGGTGGGGTTGGTCTCTTCTGCCAGGCAAGCAGCAACGGAAGAAGGGGACACAGCCTCATGCTGTGCTGGGGAGGTCTAGGCTGGATGTTAGGAGGAAGTTGTTGGCAGAGAGAGTGATTGGCATTGGAATGGGCTGCCCAGGGAGGTGGTGGAGCCACTGTCCCTGGAGGTGTTGAAGCAAAGCCTGGCTGAAGCACTTAGTGCCATGGTCTGGTTGACTGGATAGGGCTGGGTGCTAGGTTGGACTGGATGATGTTGGAGGTCTCTTCCAACCTGGTTGATTCTATGATTCTATGAAAGACGAGACCAAGAACCACCTCACTGCAGCCTCCTGTCAGGTAGCTGTAAAGACTGAGAAGGTCCCCTCTGATCCTCCTTCTCCCCAAGCTAAATAACCCCAGTTCCCTCAGCTGCTTTTCACAAGAATTGCTCTCTAGATCCTTTACCAGTTTTATTGACTTTCCTTGGACACACTCCAGCATCTCAGCATCTTTCATGTAGAGAGGGGCCAAAAATCAAACACAGTATTCAAGGTTCATTCTCATCAGTGTGGAATACAGGGAGACAATCCCCTGTGACCTCCCCCTGCTTTGTAAAGATCTTTGAGACCAAGAGCTAAAAAGGCTTCAGAAGACTTTGTCCACACAGTATTTACCCAGGGAAACAGGTGTTGCAAAGGCAGCATTTGGCTTCAAGCCATTCTTCAAGCTCTCTAGAAGAACAATTTACACACAGGCATGATTTAGGGAGGTGGTTGAGTCGTTGTCCCTGGGGGTGTTCAAGAAGAGGCTGGATGAGGCACTTAGTGCCATGGTCTAGATGACTCGGTAGGACTGGGTGCTAGGTTGGACTGGATGATCTTGGAGGTCTCTTCCAGCCTGGTTGATTCTATGATGGTAGTCACACAAGGAAAACAAGCTGTTAGGCAGGAGTTCTGCTTTACCTTTACCTCCACCTCTTGCCCATGTTTCCTGTGTTTCTCTTAGGGCAATATTTTCAGCCACTACTACCACTACTAGAGAAAAAGAGGAGACAGGAGCGTGGGAGAGCTCTGGGTGCTGCCCTGTTCCATATTGGTTTCAAAACATACTGAAACAGTGCAATTCTCATTGTTTCAGGGAAACAGACAAACAAACAATCCAGAAAATACTCCCAAATAGTTGGAGTATTGGATATTACTTCAGGCAGCAAAGATGCCTTGTGTGCACACAAAATCTGTCTTTGCATTGCTTCCTTCCATACTGGTGTATAACCAAACACGTCCTTTGTCTTCTCCTCTTCTTCCATCCTCAGATGTCTGGGCTCTGCATCCAGCCTTCTGCATGAACTTTAAGCAATTAAACCTGAGACTTTCTTCTCACCCCTGGCATTTGGAGGCACAGAAACATACTGCAGGTTTTAAAGGAAGCAAATGGCAAAACTCTCATATTACACAAAGGCAGAACTTTATGGGCTCATTAGAAAATGACCCTTTATTAATCCTGCTGAGAGGAAAACCACTCTAGTGTAAAACAGCCCAGCAACAATCACAGAATCACTTCAGTTGGAAAAGACCTTTGAGATCATCAAGTTCAACCATTGTCTAATGCTACCAGGGACACTACTACACATTTAGATGGCTTTTAAATGCATCCAGAGATGGAAATTCCACCACTTCTCTTGGCAGCCTGTTCCAATCTTTGATAACCCTTTTGGTGTAGTTTTCCCTAGTCACAGAATCATAGAATCAGACAGGGTTGGAAGGGACCACAAGGATCGGATAGTTCCAGCCCCTCTGTCATAGGCAGCAACACCCTACCCTCGGTCACGCTGGCCACAGCCTCAGCCAGCCTGGCCTTAAACACCTCCAGAGATGGAGCCTCAACCACCTCCCTGGACAACCCAGTCCAGCCTCTCACCACTCTCATGCTAAACAACTTCCTCCTCACCTCCATTCTGAATCTCCCCACCTCCAGCTTTGCTCCATTCCCCCTAGTCCTGTCACTCCCTACTATCCTGAAAAGTCCCTCCCCAGCTCTTTTGTAGGCTCCTTTCAGATACTGGAAGGCCTCAAGAAGGTCACCTCACAGCCTCCTCTTCTGCAGACTGAACAGCCCCAACTCTTTCAGTCTGTGCTCACAGCAGAGCTGCTGCAGCCTCTGAGCATCCTCGTGGCCCTTTTCTGGACACACTCCAGCCTCTCCACATCCCTTTTGTCATAGGGGCTCCAGAACTGGATGCAGTACCCTGGCATAACTTGATGTCATTTCCTCTTGTCCTGTCAGTTGTGACTTGTGAGAAGAGACCCACACACATCTCACTACAACCTCCCTTCAGGCAGCTGTAGAGAGTGATGAGGCTTTCCCTCAGCCTCCTCTTCTCCATAGTAAACAACCCCAGCTTCATCAGTCACTCCTCATACCATTTTTTCTCAAGACCCTACATCACCTTCCATGTCCTTCTCTAGACCCATTCCAGCATCTCAGTGTTTCCCCTTTCAACTGATCATGCTGATTTATTCCATCTTACACTTCAGTCTAAACTCAACCTTGGTCAGTGTTGCTGGACCCCAAGGAAACAAGTGTCAATATGCCACGTGTGAATCATGTTCAGCTTGAAACCTGAGATTTAACTGAAGCAACAAAAATCAGCCTGAAGCTGAAACCATTTGAAATACCAAATCTAATCCAAGATGAAGCAAGCATTCAGGAAGATGACAGGGGGGGGTGCAATGCTCTGTGGTGCATATTCAGAAGCTATTTCACACCCATATGGATATTTGTCAAGCTAGACCATAAATCAGACACTGCTAAAATGTTTTTGTTAATCTGATTTTGGCTTCAGGCATCTGCTAGAAAGGACCCTTTGAGTCTGGTTATGTTATGTGCATCTCATGAAATTCACTGCTGTTTTATTCAGAATTAGACAACAATGCATAATGCATCCCTTTAGTTTGTGTTATCAGCCTGCAAGAAGAGGACTAAAATTAACCAATCACCAGGAGATCATTCAAAGCAGCCTCATTCATTAAAAGATTTATCACTGCAGCCTGGCCCTGTCAGAGGACTTGAGCACAGCTATGTGACAGCCACTCTGGGTTACTCATCAGAGTCCAGAGCTGGCGTGTGAAGGCAGAGAGGATTTCATCCCACATTGCCCAGGGCAGGTACTGCAGAGCCTGTCACTCCTCTACACTGAGACACTCTGGCCAGAGACCGTTTGGGATTGTTGACTTTGCTGCAGACAGTCAGGCTGGGGCAGACTCAGACAGCAACAAACCCTTTATGAAAGCAGCTGGGAAACAGAAGCAAAGACGTCCAGTAACTGCCAGTTCCTGCTGGCCAAACTTAACCTGTTCCAGCTTCGGTTAGTCACAGCACTCACAAACAAGTTTTCCTGATTCACACCACTCAGCTCCTGCCTTCACCTGCTTAAACCCTTAAATTCAACATCTCCAGAAACATGGGGATGAAGAGAATTTCCAATATCCATTCTACAGTCATTCCATAACCCAATCCCCACACTCCTCAAATGCTAAAAAGCTGTCACAGAACTGTCCTTGGACCTCAGGTCTTGTTGAATACCAAGAGAACACAGCAACTTGGACAACATGGTGAATAAGGGCTGCTGCTGCTGAGCCAGGGTGAGTCTAGTTGTAGATGATGGCCACAATGAGTCAGAAGCACTGAAGAAGGCAGTAGGAAACAAAATCAAAGCTGGTGTTAAGGAGAAGGCAGAGCTATCCTTAGCCTTCAAGCCCATCTCCTTTACTTCTGCTGTGGTGTTGTGAGTGTCAATGTTGGCTCTTAAGAAGACAAGGTACAGCAGAGTTTGTTCTGAATGGGGTTAACTCAGTCAGTGCTAGACCAGCAGATGGATGGACAGAAGGCACCATTCCAAACAAAGTTTGACACTCCATTAGAGCACTCCCAGAGAGGAGCTGGGCCTCCCTTGGAAGCAATAACATGTTTGCAATCATCTGTTGCAGATGGCACTGTGCCATTTCACAGCTTCACTTCACTAATTGATACTGGACTGCTGCAGCAATTTGCTCAACCCTGCCACCACTTCCATTGGAATGGGCTGCTCAGGGAGGTGATGGAGTCGCCATCCCTGGAGGTGTTGAAGAAAAGACTGGATGAGGTACTTAGTGCCATGGTCTGGGTGCTAGGTTGGAGTGGATGATCTTGGAGGCCTCTTCCAACCTGGTTGATTCTATGATTCTTCCCCAGGTGATACCCTCTGAGCAGAGAGTAAATCAAGCAAACCCAAGAATGAGGAGTGGCCTGGTTGAGCACTACAACCACAGTTGGAGGGGATGTGTTAGAGAAGCTGGCTCACCAATGACAAACACATCCATGTTCTTTGGTGACAACAGCTCCTGTTTTCCCCAAGTCATTGCAAAGGATCCCAAACCCAAACTGCACACTGTATTTTTCTGGGGCAGTGCCAAAGGTCTAGGGATGTTCTTCCACTGTATCTGTGTTGGTGATTGCTTCTCCCTCCCATTTTGTTTTGTCTGAAATAGCTCTTTCTGCACTGAGGTCATTAAGAGAGCACATGTGCCATCGTGTTCTCACTGTCCACATTGCACTGAGGAAGCTGACAGTATTAAAACATCTAGCACAGATCACAGAGGAACACATCCAGACAGGCCTTGAAAGTCTCCAGAGAAGGAGACTCTACAACCTCTCTGGGGAACCTGTTCCAGTGCTCTGGGACCCTTCCAGTAAAGAAGTTCCCCCTTGTGTTGAGGTGGAACCTCTTCTGCTGCAGCTTACACCCATTGCTCCTTGTCCTATCCCAGGGAGCAGTGAGCAGAGCCTGTCCCCCCTCTCCTGACCAGCCCTCAGGGGTTTATAAACATTAATTAAACCTTCTCTCAGTCTTCTCCAAACTAATCAGCCCCAGGTCCCTCAGCCTCTCCTCATAAGCCATGCCCTTCAGTCCCCTAATCATTCTTGTAGCCCTTCACTGGACCCTCTCCAGCAGATCCCTGTCCCTCTTAAACTAGGGAGCCCAAAACTGCATGCAGTATTCAAGATGAGGTCTCACCAGGGCAGAGATTTCTGAGCTTACTTTCCCACTCCCTGTGGAACACAGATAAAACAAAAACAGGGTTTAGCACTTCCATTTGCCAAAGAGATGCCATGTGCTGACAAGCAGTTATCTGGAAACCTTATGTCATGGTCACAGATGTGTTAACACTGATAACTGCAATGATAAGGAGACTCAGCTGAGCTTACAGACAGATGTGTTCATCAACAGGCTGCAAGGTGCTTCCAAGGAAATTCATCCTCTTACCCCCTTTTTAGGATGAAGGGATGAGAGGAAACCTGTCTGCAAACAGTGTACTTGAAATCAGAGACCTAGTGTGTTTCTGCATGATACTGGAGTTGGAATGTTGGGACAAGCTGCCAAACTGCCTGTCTTTCATATTGTATCTTCAAAGATACTGAAGAGACACCAAGGGTCATCAGGCACCAGCTCTCTTGCTGGAAGACAGACCCTTGCCCCATCAACTGGTATCAAGTAGCTGGTATATTTGTTTTCATAAGGTTTATGTGCCTCAAGAGATATTACAAGCTCCTGCCAAAATACCATGGAAGAGGCTGTTCTTCAGAAGAAGCCACCTTACATCAGGTGTAACGCTATTGCTCCTTTCCTCACAGTCATAGAATCATAGAATCAACCAGGTTGGAAGAGACCTCCAAGATCATCCAGTCCAACCTAGCACCCAGCCCTATCCAGTCAACTAGACCATGGCACTAAGTGCCTCAGCCAGCCTTGTCTTGAACACCTCCAGGGATGGTGACTCCACCTCCCTGGGCAGCCCATTCCAATGGCATTCCAGTCCTTGATATGCTGAGGAGAAAAGGCCTCCCTCATTGTGCTAATTCACCAGTGCCTGTCTAAAACACTCAGAAGAGACCTCCCAGGCACAGCACAGAAATCAAAGTTCATCCCAAAACATCTTGGCACAGGCAAGGTCAATGTGGTGGGTACATACTGCTGGGGTGTGCTCCTTAAGGGCAACGAGGTCCCATCTACCTGTATGGCCTCCAGCTCCACACTGAGAACTCATTACCAGCACACCTACATTCACTCACTTGGAGAGAACTTTCAGAATGAGTTCTTTACCTTTCCTGCTTTCTTTTCAGTAAACTGGAAGACTTAACTAGCTGTCTGACAGCCACAGGAAGAGCCCATTTAAATTCACTGGAATTAATTTGCCTGGTCAATGCTAGCAAAGTTAATGGCCAGTGCATGAATCAGACAGTTATTTGGGTACTTTTTGGTTCTGAAAGAGGTTAAGTGAGGACAGCGCTGAGAGCTGCACTGAGATTTGGCAGCCCCAAAGGGGCAGTCTGTCTCAAAGAGCAGTGGCCTGGTTTTCAGCTGGAAATGTGTTTCCTCAGCTCCCTCTGAAGGGAAAGGTTGAACTTAAATGAAAGAGGAGCTTTAGCAGGCTGGACATTAAAATTAGCAGGAAAACAAAGCAAAACAAAAGTTGTTTCTCTTGCTTACTTTTTCAAACATCTTCTTTTCCCCTATCATTTTCTTCTCTCCTGTCATAGCATCAGCTCCCATCTTGCTCTAAGAGAGAGTTGGGGGTTTGTTTGGTTTTTCTTTCCAGTCTTGGTAAATTAGTCATCCAGAACTTCCATCTACCAGGAAAAACTTCCAAGTTTCCTCACTAAAATCCAGGGAAGAAATTCACATGAATACCTCTTGATCTTTCAGATTGTGTTCCTCCTGACACTGGCTTCTTATGCAGAGGAATCACAGGCTCACAGGATGTTAGGGGTTGGAAGGGACCCAAGGAGATCATCCAGTCCAACCCCCCTGCCAGAGCAGGACCACACAATCTAGCACAGAACACAGAGGAACACATCTAGACAGGCCATGAAAGTCTCCAGAGAAGGAGACTCCATAGCCTCTCTGGGGAGCCTGTGCCAGTACTCTGGGACCTATACAGTCAAGAAGTTCCTCCTTGTGTTGAGGTGGAAGCTCTTGTGCTGCAACTTGCACCCATTGCTCCTTGTCCTATCCCAGGGAGCAGTGAGCAGAGCCTGTCCCCCCACTCTTCACAGTATCACAGTATCATCAGGGTTGGAAGAGACCTCACAGATGATCTTGACCAGCCCCCAGATGTTTATAAACACTTACTAAATCCCCTCTCAGTCTTCTCCAGACTAAACAGCCCCATGTGCCTCAGCCTCTCCTCATAAGGCAGTGCTCCAGTCCCCTAATCATCCTCGCAGCCCTCTGCTGGACCCTCTCCAGCAGATCCCTGGGAATGACCATTCCCAGCTCACAAGGCTGCTGTGGGGAAAAAAAAGAACTATTGAAATTAAATAATAACTTTTTACAATGTGAGAATCATAGTCTAGAGTAACTGGAAACATGCAGTCTGCAGTGCTCACCAACAGCCTTTGAGCTGGGACAGTTAAAACTGTCACATTTTACTGGGGGAATAAAAGGCAAAAGCATTGATCTGCTTGCACATAGCCACAGATGTGGCAGAGCACATCTGGAGTTGCAAGGGCAAGGGGGCAGAATGGGGTAAGTGGTGAAAAGAGATGGCAGTGTGTTCTTTGGTCCTACCATGGAAATATGGAATCATAAATTGGGTTTCCTTGAAAAACATCATCAAGGAGACACCAAGCTGTGTGGTGCAGCAGACAGGCTGGAGGGCAGGGATGCCATCCAGAGGGACACGGACAGGCTGCAGAGTTGGGCACAAGCCAACCTCATGAGGTTCAACAAGAACAAGTGCAGTGTCCTGCATCTGGGTCAAGGCAATGCCAAGCACGAATACAGGCTGGGCAGTGAGTGGCTGGAGAGCAGCCCTGAGGAGAGGGACTTGAGGGTGCCACTGGACGAGAAGCTCAACATGAGCCAGCAGTGTGCACTTGCAGCCTGCAGGGCCAAGTAGATCCTGGGCTGCAGCAGGAGAAGTGTGGCCAGCATGTCAGGGGAGGTGATTCTCCTCCTCTACTGCACTCTGGTGAAACCTCACCTGGAGTACTGCATCCAGTTCTGGAGCCCCATTACAGGACAGATGTGGAGATGCTGGAGTGTGTCCAGAGAAGGGCCACGAGGATGCTCAGAGGGCTGCAGCAGCTCTGCTGTGAGCACAGACTGGAAGAGTTGGGGCTGTTCAGCCTGCAGAAGAGGAGGCTGTGAGGTGACCTTCTTGTGGCCTTCCAGTATCTGAAGGAGGCCTACAAAAAAGCTGGAGAAGGACTTTTGAGGCTGTCAGGGAGTGACAGGACTGGGGGGAATGGAGCAAAGCTGGAGATGGGTAGGTTCAGGCTGGACATGAGGAGGAACTTGTTGAGCATGAGAGTGGTGAGAGGCTGGACTGGATTGCCCAGGGAGGTGGTTGAGGCCCCATGGCTGGAGGTGTTTAAGGCCAGGCTGGATGAGGTTCTGGGCAGCCTGATCTAGAGTGTCCCTGGTCATGGCAGGGGTGTTGGAACTGGCTGATCCTTGTTGTCCCTTCCAACCCTGACTGATTCTATGATTCTAAGTCTAACTACCAATCCAACACCACCATGGCCATTAAACCATGTCCCAAAGCATTACATATGTTAAAGTATATAAGACTATATAAGACTAGGTACTGTCAGATACAGAATACCATGCAAGGGGTAGATAAACCCAGCAGCCTTTGCTGGAGCCTGCACTGATCATGATTTTGGACACAGCACCATCACCTCAGCACACGTGAGAGAAGAGGGAGATGAATTGTTAGAGGAGTCTCCCAATGTAGAAAACCTGACAGTAGAAATAAGCTAATCAAGTATGCACAGAGATAAATGGGACTCAGATCCTAGAATCTGAGGTTTTCCTCTCCTCCCCTCTATAAATATGTACAGTTACTCTCTGACATGGCAGGTACAAATGAGGAGGAGATCTTGCTGCTGCAGGGATGCATTGCTAAGCTTTGCAAGTATCAAGTGCAGCTTCAAGTCAGGATGGATGTAATGCACAACAACAGCTGGCCTTTGAGATGTGAGACACACAAACCACACTGAATCCCATCAAGAGCCAGATTTTGCCACTCAACAGTGATTATTTGCAGATGCAAAGATAGGAGCCTGAGGCAGGTCATCTTGACCATCTCATTAGCCTGTTAGTGACTCAGCTCTGCTTCCTGGTTGAGCTGGGCCACTTTGTAGGAAAACATTGGACTTGATTTAAGGTGTAAGGATAGGACTCAGCAGATCAAACACAGACAGATCTACCAACATCTGAGCTAACTGTTTCCATTGTCAAAGCTTAGAAACAGTCATGAGCAGCTTGTGGATTATTTAACCTAAATAGGGCACAATCAATCACACTTGGAAGTGTTTTCCAGGGATTAAAATCAATCTGTCAGTGGTCAGCTTGGAGGTGCCACCTGAACAGTAAACATCAAGAATGCCATTTAGCTGCCTAAACATAGAATCATAGAATCATAGAACACTGTTGTATAAGGAAGACAAGTCCCCCAAATATGTCCCCCCATTTCCCAGGAGCATGTAGTTTCCTGGGGACTACAGGAGGGTCAAGAGTTCCCTGGGAGCACTGGATGGCTGGAAGGAAACACAGACTGGGAGCTGGATGACTGAGTTTCAAGCACTGCCCTGTTGAATTCCCACAGGTCCAAAGGTTTTGGAAAGAGGGTCCAGCCTGCCCTTGCCTTCAGCCAGCTTTCCACCACCCTTTGGCTTCCCTCATCAAGGACACAGCCTTCCTACAAGTGCAAGCAATAGGACAGGTGTGGTCAGCATTGACTTTTCAGTGGAGATCCCTTGAATTGTCTGCAGACATGAACTGTCTGGATGCAGATGGATTACAAGAGAAGGAAAAGCAAAGCTCTGATCATTTTCTTCCCTTTTCAAAGCTGTTTTTGTAGTTCATGATGTTTTCTCACCTCTTGGAAAGGAAAAGGCCCAGGTTAGGGGCCAGGAAATACCTTCACATTTCTTCTCTGATCCTTCCATGTCAGGGAGGAGAGAAGAGTTTCATCTTCTAGGGCATAGTTTCAACTGCAACCCCAAGGAGAGCTGGCCCAAAGACCTTGCTGAGGTACTGAAAATACAGGGTAAAACCACTTGTCTTCTGATAGGCATGAAGGTCAGATTAGCTTATCATGATAACTGCCTGCAAGGCTGGGCCCAGAGAGTGGTGGGGAATGGTGCACATCCAATTGGCAGCTGTCACCAGTGGTGTGCCCCAAGGATCAGTGCTGGGCACAGTCCTGGTCAATATCTTTATGGATGATCTGGATGAGGGGATTGAGTCCAGCATCAGTAAGTTTGCAGATGACACCAAGCTAGGAGCAGGTGTGGAGCTGTTGGAGGGTAGGAGAGCCCTGCAGAGGGACCTGGACAGGCTGCATAGGTGGGCAGAGGCCAATGGGATGAGATTGAAGAAGGCCAAGTGCAGGGTTCTGCACTTCAGCCACAACAACTCCAAGCCGCACTACAGTCTGGGGCCAGAGTGGCTGAGAGCAGCCAGGAGGAAAGGGACCTGGGGGTGCTGGTAGATAGTAGCTGAAGATGAGCCAGCAGTGTGCCCAGGTGGGCAGGAGACCCAAAGGCATCTTGGCCTGCATCAGGAACAGTATGGCCAGTAGGACAAGGGAGGTTATCCTGCCCCTGTACTCAGCACTGGTCAGGCCACACCTTGAGTGCTGTGTCCAGTTCTGGGCTCCTCAATTCAAGAGAGATGTTGAGGTACTGGAACATTTCCAGAGAAGGGCAACAAAGCTGGTGAGAGGCCTGGAGCACAGCCCTGTGAGGAGAGGCTGAGGGAGCTGGGGGTGTGCAGCCTGCAGAAGAGGAGGCTCAGGGCAGACCTCATTGCTGTCTACAATGAAGGGAGGCTGTAGCCAGGTGGGGTTGGTCTCTTCTGCCAGGCAACCAGCAACAGAACAAGAGGACACAGTCTCAAGTTGTGCTAGGAGAGAGAGAGTGATTGGCATTGGAATGGGCTGCCCAGGGAGGTGGTGGAGTCATTGTCCCTGGAGATGTTCAAGAAAAGACTGGATGAGGCACTTAGTGCCATGGTGTAGATTACTGGCTGGGGCTGGGAGCTAGGTTGGACTGGATAATTTTGGAGGTCCTTCCAACCTGGCTGATTCTATGATTCTCTCTATACCTCTCATTAATTACCCTTCAGTGATCATGAAATCAAGCATGGCTGAGCAATCCTATCACTCCATTAGCTTGAGCATTTTCTGCCCATTCTCACACATTATGCTCATCAAAAATGCAGTTTCTGTATCACTGAAGGTTTCTGTAACTTCCTCTGAATTTGAATCACAGAATCATAGAACCAGTCAGGGTTGGAAGGGACCACAAGGAGCAGACAGTTCCAACCCCCCTGCTATGGCCATGGACACCCTACCCTTGAGCAGGCTGCACACAGCCTCATCCAGCCTGGCCTTAAACACCTCCAGCCATGGGGCCTCAATCACCTCCCTGGGAAACCCATTCCAGCCTCTCACCACTCTCATGCTCAACAACTTCTTCCTCATGTCCAGCCTGAACCTACTCATCTCCAGCTTTGCTCTATTCCCCCCAGTCTTGTCACTCCCTGACAGCCTCAAAAGTCCCTCCCCAGCTTTTTTGTAGGCATCTTTCTGATACTGGAAGGCCACAAGAAGGTCACCTGGGAGCCTCCTCTTCTGCAGACTGAATGGCCCAAATTCTTTCAGTCTGTCCTCACAGCAGAGCTGCTGCAGCCCTCTGAGCATCCTCGTGGCCCTTCTCTGGACACACTCCAGCATCTCCACATCCCTCCTGTAACAGAGGCTCCAGAACTGGATGCAGTACTCCAGGTGGGGTCTCAGCAGAGCACAGTAGAGGAGGAAAATCACCTCCTTTGCCCTGCTGGCCACACTTCTCCTGCTGCAGCCCAGGCTCTGGTTGGCTCTGACATACACACATATATGCTGACATATACACAGTTTCACTTTTTTCCCTTGGGGAGAATGAAAACAAACATCTTCATTTCTGCTTTTCTGCTTAAACTCACTTGAATCCTTTTGTTTTGTTGAGCAGAAGAGAAGCATTTTACTTGGGTCACGCTGACCTCACCCTCTGCCTATTTTCATTGCACAAGGACTTTGTTAAATTGCTTTCCAGCATCTTGGATATTCTTTTTCAGCTTCGAAGCAACCTCCCAACATGGACAATATTTTCCACAGTATGCCCTGGACCTTGATTCCCATCATGTCCATGCTCATAGAATCATAGAATCAACCAGGTTGGAAGAGACCTCCAAGATCATCCAGTCCAACCTAGCACCCAGCCCTAGCCAATCAACCAGACCATGGCACTAAGTGCCTCATCCAGGCTTTTCTTGAAGACCCCCAGGGACGGTGCCTCCACCACCTCCCTGGGCAGCCCATTCCAATGCCAATCACTCTCTCTGTGAAGAACTTCTTCCTAATATCCAGCCTGTACCTACCCTGGCACAACTTGAGACTGTGTCCCCTTGTTCTGTTGCTGGTTACCTGGGAGAAGAGGCCACCCCCCACCTGGCTACAATGTCCCTTCAGGTAGTTGTAGACAGTAATAAGATCACCCCTGAGCCTCCTCTTCTCCAGGCTAAACAGGCCCAGCTCCCTCAACCTCTCCTCAGAGGATTTGTGCTCCAGGCCCCTCACCAGCTTCGTTGCCCTTCTCTGGACATGTTCCAGCACCTCAACATCTTTCTTGAATTGAGGGGCCCAGAGAAAGGAATGACCATAGGGAGACCAGAGCAGAACACACTTAGGTGACAGCTCAGAAAATCTCTTATGGAAAAACACCACCACCTCAAAAGAGAAAAAGAAAGCAAACATCAGCCCACAACCAACCAACATCAAAAACAAAACCCAGAGAATTAATTCACTCCAGGAATCTGAAAATATTTCCTTTGGACTAGAGATACCAAAAGGAGATATTTTCAGAGGCATGTTCTAGGGGATGGAAAGCTGTTCTGGAAAACACTCCTATTCAGTCAGGTTTTGACTTATTTGAGAAGAAAATAACAACATTTCTCTAGGCCTACAGTTCTTGTTTCACCTAGATGCAACACAGCCCCAAACCCAGAAGTCTCCTACGAGGAGAGGCTGAGAGAGCTGGGGATGTTTAGCATGAAGGGAGGCAGTAGCCAGGTGGGGGTTGGTCTCTCTTCCCAGGAAACCAGCAACAGAACAAGGGGACACAGTCTCAAGTTGTGCCAGGGCAGGCATAGGCTGGAAGTTAGGAGGAAGACCACGGCAATGAGTGCCTCATCCAGGCTTTGCTTGAACATCTCAAGGGTTGGTGACTCCACCACCTCCCTGGGCAGCCCATTCCAATGCCAATCACTCTCTCTGGGAAGAAATTCCTCCTTGTACTGTTGCTGGTTGCCTGGGAGAAGAGACCAACCCCACCTGGCTACAGCCTCCCTTCAGGTAGTTGTAGACAACAAGGAGGTCCCCCCTGAGCCTCCTCTTCTGCAGGCTGCACACCCCCAGCTCCCTCAGCCTCTCCACATAGGGTTTGTGCACCAGGCCCCTCACCAGCTTTGTCACCCTTCTCTGGACATGTTCCAGCACCTCAACATCTCTCTTGAATTGAGGAGCCCAGAACTGGACACAGTACTCAAGGTGTGGCCTGACCTGTGTTGACTACAGGGGCAGGATAACCTCCCTTGTCCTACTGGCCACACTGTTCCTGATGCAGGCCAGGATGCCATTGGCTCTCTTGGCCACCTGGGCACACTGCTGCCTCATCTTCAGCTACTACCCACCAGTACCTCCAGGTCCTTTTCTCCCTGGCTGCTCTCCAGCCACTCTGGCCCCAGACTGTAGTGCTGCTTGGGGTTGTTGTGGCTGAAGTGCAGAATCCTGCACTTGGCCTTCTTAAATCTCATCCCATTGGCCTCTGCCCACCCTTCCAGCCTGTCCAGGTCCCTCTGCAGGGCTCTCCTACCCTCCAACAGCTCCACACCTGCTCCTAGCTTGGTGTCATCTGCAAACTTACTGATGCTGGACTCAATCCCCTCATCCAGATCATCCATAAAGATATTGACCAGGACTGTACCCAGCACTGATCCTTGGGGCACACCACTGGTGACAGCTGCCAGCTGGATATGGCACCATTCACCACCACTCTCTGGGCCCAGCCCTCCAGCCACTTTTTGACCCATATGTTCTTGACCCATTGGGGGAGTAGATCCAACTTATAGAACCACAGAATGGTCTAGGTTAGAAGGGACCTCAAGGATCATCCAGCTCCAACCCCCCACCGTAGGCAGGGACTCCCTTCACTAGAGCAGGTTGCCCAAGGCCTCATCCAACCTGGCCCTAAGCACCTCCTCAGCCTGCCCTCATAGGTGAGGTGCTCCATCCCTCTGTCTTTGTGGCCCTCCTCTGCACCCTCTCCAACAGCCTGGAAGCTCATTTGTCATTGTACGAATGGGGGAAGTGCGAGGTGAGGATAGTGTGAGCGGCTGAAGCATGCACCAACAATGTCTTCTGCTTTCAGGGTCATATGAGAGGCATGAGTCACAGTCTGTCCCCATCTCTACCTCGGAGAGTTGAAGTGCAGCACAGCACTTTGCAGTGCAGCCTGCTGGAAATAACCTCCTGTGGACAAAAGGCGTCGTTGGACGCAACTGCCACTTCCAAATGCCAGCATTGGGAAGCCTGCAAAGAATGGCAGTCACAGGAACTGATATTTGAACAGGAAAAACAGTGCCAAGGGCTATATTTGGGCATGGTTATTGCCATGTTTATTATTGTTATCACCATTGGAATTATAGCCCTGGTTGGAGAACGTGGCTGAGATCAGAGTTCCTTTTAGCAACCTGCAAATATTGCAAGAGGTGGTCCCTGCTCCCAGGACAAAAGTTATAAGCAGAGCTCTGGAAAAAGATTCCATTTCAGCAGCAGCAAGGTTGGCCTGTGTGCACAAGCAGAGCTGACTGCAGGGTATGTGATGGTTTGGGTGTTACTCACCCCCATATACACTTAAGAAAATCACCCAGGCTAGATTCAGCTGAGCTGGAAATTGAAGAATGAATAGAATCATAGAATCATAGAATCAACCAGGTTGGAAGAGACCTCCAAGATCAGCCAGTCCAACCTAGCACCCAGCCCTATCCAGTCAACTAGACCATGGCACTAAGTGCCTCAGCCAGGCTTTTCTTGAAGAGGCTTTATATTTACAGCTCAGTACAATATACAAGCAGGCATTTACAATATATGTACAGCTAGAGACAGAAATAGGCAAGTTAAAAAGTAATACAGAAACACAACAGCCCTCCCAGAAACCTGAGTCCCCAGGAGGGGCTCCCAACTGCCCTTCCACCTTCTTTTCACCCCTCTACTTTATCCCAGACTTTGCCTTACTTTCGAGGTGACTTTGGACAATGGGCCAGGTTAGAGAGAGAAGTGCAGCCCACAGCCAGAGAGCAAACTGTGCTATCTATGTTTGTGTTCTTGTTTTTATCCATCTCAGCAGCCTATGAGTGCAGTAGACATCGCCATTGTTTCCTTTTCACAGCCTGTCATCTAATTCCTCTCACCAAAATATCCCAGCTAGGCTCAAACTAGCACAGGGTATGCAAGAAAGCTTTTCAAAGTGCAACCCAATCTGTCAATCTGATAAATAGTTCCTCTTATCAAGGAATCATAGAATCATAAAATCATAGAATCAACCAGGTTGGAAGAGACCTCCAAGATCATCCAGTCCAACCTAGCACCCAGCCCCAGCCAGTCAACCAGACCATAGCACTAAGTGCCTCATCCAGGCTTTCCTTGAACACCTCCAGGGAGGTGACTCCACCACCTCTCCTAGGGCTCTATCTTAGTGCCCACTCAGAGATCCCTAGGGCCAGTGGAGAAGCTTTGTCTAACATGAAGCATCTAAGTAGCATAAATAGGTAAGACAAAAGACCTTCAGAAAACTTGTTCCCTTCTTGAGTAGCAAGTGGAAGCTGACAGGTACTATAGGGTCTCATGTATGGCATTGGGGGCTTCTGTTGGGAAGCTGAATCATGTCTCTAAATTTTAACTCAGGGAGCTAAATCTCAACCATCTAGTGTACCCTTTGCCACTGGGGTTCAAAAATATTCCAATTAAATCTTGTTGTTAACAAAACTCAAATAAACTCATCCATTCTTGTGACTGGTTTTTAACAGCATCCCAAATGACCTGTCAAAGGAGAATCAGCTATTTCATAGAATCAGAGAATCAGGGATTGGAAGGAACCACAAGGATCAGCTAGTTCCAATCCCCCTGCCATGGCCAAGGACATCTTACCCTAGATCAGACTGACCAGAGTCTCATCCAGCCTGACTTAAATGCCTCAATCACCTCCCTGAGCAACCCATTCCAGGCTCTCACCACTCTCATGATGAACAACTTCCTCCTCACATCCACTCTGAACCTCCCCACCTCCAGCTTTGCTCCATTCCCCCTAGTCCTGGCACTCCCTGACAGCCTCAAAAGTCCTTTCCCAGCTCTTTCGTAGGCTCCCTTCAGATACTGGAAGGCCACAAGAAGGTCACCTCACAGCCTTCTCTTCTCCAGCCTGAACAGCCCCAACTCTTTCAGTCTGTCCTCACAGCTGAGCTGCTGCAGCCCTCTGAGCATCCTCATGGTCCTTCTCTGGACATGCTCCAGCATCTCCACATCCCTCTTGTAGTAGGAGCTCCAGAACTGGATGCAGTACTTTAGGTGGGGTCTCAGAGTAGAGAGGGAGAATCACCTCCCTGGCCTTGCTGCCCACACTTCTCCTGGTGCAGCCCAGGATTTGGTTGGCCCTCTGGGCTGCAAGTAATTTCATGGATGAGGAAAGCATGGCACAGAAAGGTGAACTGGGATGCCTGTGGTCACCCAAAAGGCATCTCTAGGAGCAAAGCCCAATTCTCTTGACTGTTAATCCAGGCCACTAATTGTGAGGTGAAACTGTTGAATTCCAGCCTCTACCCCTCACCTGCAGCAGAGGAACCAGCAGTGTCTAGCTGGTGGTTGAACGCTGACCTATAACTAAGGTTGAAGAGTGGTGAAGTTTCCAACATTCAGTTTGTCTAAGTCCTTTAGAACAGCCTCACTCCTGAACCTACTAGAGATGTCCATCACATGAATACTCTGGGACTCTCAGAGGAAAATTTGGAGCACATGACCATAGTCTGCTGCTTTTTTACACAGAATCACAACATTTCTTAGATTGGAAAAGGCCTTCAAGCTCATCGAGTCCAAGCATTAGTTTCACACTGACAAGTCCTTGACTAAACCAAATCCCTCAGCACAACATCTAATCACTATGAATCACTATGGTTGGAAAGGACCACCAGGATCAGCCAGTCCAACCTTCATCCCAGCAGCCTTCATCACTACACCTCAAGCACCACATCAACTCTCCTTTTAAACACCTCCAGGGATGGTGACTCCACCACTTCCCTGGGCAGCCTGTACCAGTGCCTGACCACCTGCTCAGGAAAGAACTTCCTCCCAACATCCAGCCTAAACCTCTCCTGACACAACTTGAGGCCATTTCCTCTTGTTCTATCATAAGTAACAGGGGAGAAGAGACCAGCTCCAACCTCACTACAACCTCCTTTTAGGTAGTTGTAGAGGAAGTCCCAACATCCCAGTCTATATGCTGCAAGGCTCTGAAAAGTTGAACCTTCTCTCTGCCCGTTCTCCAGCCCAGCTTTGTGCATTGATATTCTCCACCACCACACTGCACTGATGTGACTCTGTGTGCTGAATTTCAATTAGAGGGTAGGGGGCATGGTCCCCGTGCAGAAATCCGTTAGAAGCTGCCTGCTATTGAAGGGCAGTGAACAGATAAATGTGATTGTCCATGAGTCTGAAAACAAAGGGAATGTGCTGTGATTTTACTGGAAGCAAGGTACTGTTGGTGGAAATGGGTCACTATAAAAATGACTCTCAGCTGCTGCATTGAAAACTCTGGGAAAAGTGTGATGAATAAGAAAAGCAGTTTAGGTAGGAGGGGGAAAGGAGGGGGGAGAGGAGCTTTATTTCATTCCATTACAGCTGTAGCATGCTTTCTGTTTTTAAAATTCATGGGATGCTTGGGAAAGCAGTCAGGAACCTCATTCTTCAAAGCTGATGCTCAAGTGCCATGCACAGCAACTGAGAGCAGAGATCAGGTTTCAAACTTCTTTTCTAATCTCCTGACCATGCCCAGGGCTTTCAGGGCAGGTTCATGACCATCTTCTGACACTCTCTTCACTCTCTCTTTAGCTGGAGCAGCCACTTTTCCCTGGGTGAAAGTGAGTCACATAAAGACTCCATAAAGATCTACAGGCCTACATCTTGTTATTTCATAGAATCATAGAATCAAGCAGATTGGAAGAGACCTCCAACATCATCCAGTCCAACCTAGCACCCAGCCCTAGACAATCAACCAGACCATGGCACTAAGTGCCTCAGCCAGGCTTTGCTTCAACACCTCCAGGCACGGCGACTCCACCACCTCCCTGGGCAGCTCATTCCAATGCCAATCACTCTCTCTGACAACAACTTCCTCCTAACATCCAGCCTAGACCTCCCCTGGCACAACTTGAGACTGTGTCCCCTTGTTCTATGGCTGATTGCCTGGCAGAAGAGACCAACCCCACCTGGCTACAGCCTCCCTTCAGGTAGTCATAGACAGCAATGAGCTTTGCCCTGAGCCTCCTCTTCTGCAGGCTGCACACCCCCAGCTCCCTCAGCCTCTCCTCACAGGGCTGTGCTCCAGGCCCCTCACCAGCTTCATTGCCCTTCTCTGGACACATTCCAGTATCTCAACATCTCTCTTGAACCGAGGAGCCCAGAAATGGATGCAGGACTCCAGTACTGCCAGAGAGGTAGCAGAAGCCCCATTCCTGGAAACATTCAGGGTCAGATTGAATGGGGCCCTTAGCAACCTAATCTACTTGAAGATGTCCCTGCATACTGCAGAGGGATGAGGCTAGATGACTTTTAATTGTCACTTCCAACTAAAAACATTCTATGATTCTCTGATTCCCCACCCAAAACACAGCAGATATTGTCCATTTTCTTCTGACTTTTTTGACTCCCACTTATCTTCTGCATCAAGTTCATATTTCTCATCCTTCCCCTCCAGTCATGGCAGGATCACACATATGCTCTCATTTCTCAGACTTCCCTACCCACACAATCTTTGCTTCAAGAATAAAGCTACTGCATATCTCTGTCTTCATCTTAATTCCTCCCTCAGGACACTGCTCCCTGTCTGTCATGTCTTCACACAAACACCTTAAAGCACACACTGGTGTGGGGCAGCTGACACATCTCATAACTGAGACAAACAGGGGGGAAAAGTTCAATAGAATTTACATTTGGATAAGTGCAAATCAGTGCATGATGTACCACCAGTTCCACACAGGCTCACAGGATGTTAGGTGTTGGAAGGGACCCAAGGAGATCTTCAACTCCAGCCCCCCTGCCAGAGCAGGACCACACAATCTAGCACAGATCACAGAGGAACACATCCAGACAGGCCTTGAAAGGCTCCAGAGAAGGAGACTCCACAACCTCTCTAGGGAGCCTGTTCCAGTGCTCTGAGATCCTTCCAGTAAAGAAGTTCCTCCTTGTGTTGAGGCAGAACCTTTTGTGCTGCAACTTACACCCATTGCTCCTTGTCCTATCCCAGGGAGCAGTGAGCAGAGCCTGTCCCCAGCTCCTGACCAGCCCTCAGATACTTATAAACATTTATCAAATCCCCTCTAAGTCTTCTCTTCTCGAGACTAAGCAGCCCCAGGTCCCTCAGCCTCTCCTCATAAGGCAGTGCCCTCTAGTCCCCTCATCATCCTCATTGCCCTCCACTGGACCCTCTCCAGCAGGTCTCTGTCCCTCTTAAACTGGGGAGCCCGAAACTTCATGCAATACTCAAGCTGAGGTCTCACCAGGGCAGAGTAGACGAGAAGGAGAACCTCCCTTCATCTGCTGGACACACTCTTCTTTATACACTCCAAGATCCCATTGGCCTTCTTGGCCACAAGGGCACATTGCTGTGCCATGGGTAACTTGTTAGCCACCAGCACTCCCAGATGTCTCCCCACAAGGCTGCTCTCCAGCAGATCACCTCTCAGCCTGTACTGATGCAGTTAATTATTCCTCCCCAGATGCAGGACTCTGCACTTGTCCTTGTTGAACCTCATCTGGTTCCTCTGTGCCCAGCTCTCAGTCTGCCCAGGTCTCTCTGGATGGCTGCACAGCCTGCAGCTGGATCAGCCAAGCCTCCCAGCTTGGTGTCCTCAGCAAACTTGTTGAGCAGACACACTTGAAAATCTGTAGGGCTGGAGGAAAGTCCAACTTTCAGTGCTTTACTTTTCTCTGGTTTAGCACATAGCAGAATTTTATGGGTGCTGATATTACTTTTCAAATCAGAGAGTGAGAAATGCACATGTCCTGTGGGCTAAAGAAAAACTCTGCAAAGGCCCTTGTGGGTGATTGATCCTTTTAGAAGGGAAGATTGACCACCTGTGATCACTCAAGTCCTGGTTTCACCTTTTCACCACATAGGAATACATGGTGTGCCACGTGCTTTGGTTCTCTCCTGGAAAGAGTAACCAGAAATGCTGATTCTATCTCCCATGGCTTTTGTTTTTTCCAGCTGGGCTACAAAAATGAAAGATAAGATTGGAACTGCAGAGTGGCCAAGCCATTGGAGTGATTCGAAGTCATGTGGCATTAATGAAGCAGAGAGCTTAATGCTAAACCTGTCCTTTAATCATTAACCATCTTGCAAATAGCATTAATCTGAGCCTCGAAGGAATTACTCTGCACAAGGCTTAGATCCCAGCCTTTTGGGGAGCAAAGCCCTTTGGAAGTGATTTTAAAGTCACTTTTATTACATCAAGTCACTTTTATTACACAGGCTGGAGACTGAGTGGCTGGAAAGCAGCCAAGGGGAAAGGGACCTGGGAGTACTGATAGATAGTAGCTGAAGATGAGCCAGCAGTGTGCCCAGGTGGCCAAGAGAGCCAATGACATCCTGGCCTACATCAGGAACAGTGTGGCCAGTAGGACAAGGGAGGTTATTCTGCCCCTGTACTCAGCACTGCTCAGGCCACACCTTGAGTGCTGTGTCCAGCTCTGGGCCCCTCAATTCAGGAGAGATGTTGAGGTGCTGGAACATGTCCAGAGAAGGTCAATGAAGACAGTGAGGGGCCTGGAACATAAACACTATGAGGAGAGACTGAGGGAGCTGGGGGTGTTTATCTTGGAGAAGAGGAGGCTCAGGGCTGACCTCATTGCTGTCTACAACTACCTGAAGGGAGGCTGTGGCCAGGTGGGGTTGGTCTCTTCTCCCAGGCAAGCAGCAACAGAACAAGGGGACACAGTTTCAAGTTGTGCTGGGGAAAGTATAGGCTGGATGTTAGGAGGAAGTTGTTGGCAGAGAGAGTGATTGGCATTGAAATGGGCTGCCCAGGGAGGTGGTGGAGTCACTGTCCCTGGAGGTGTTCAAGAAAAGACTGGCTGAGGCACTTAGTGCCATGGTCTGGTTGACTGTCTAGGTCTGGGTGCTAGGTTGGACTGGATGATGTTGGAGGTCTCTTCCAACCTGGTTGATTCCATGATTCTATGAAATATGATGGAACTGAAGGAGGAGCAACACCTTTGCTTTCATGGTGCTTCTAAATAAGGCAAAGATTTCTTCAGCGTTATCCAAGAAAGGAAATTGCAAACACCTGCAACTCCTCTCATTTTATTCCAAGCTTTTTCTTTCTGCATTTCCTTACAAGGCATGATGCCAACCTTCAGTGCCTTATCCAGAGTCAGCTGTTGCAGAAACAGACTTCCCAGAGCACATCACAAAGCAGAGATAAGCCTCCTAAGAGGTCAGAAAGAGTTCAAAAGAGTAAAATGAGGACAAAAGGCAAGAAGGAACTGTGGTCAAAAAATGCAAATGTATGAGGCTGAGCAGAAAGTCATGTGGGATGCAGCACATGTGAGAGGCAGCTGTGTCTGCTCACTCTGAACCTGCAGAAGGGTAGGTTGTCTGGACCGTGCAGCTGTAGCCATCAATGGGAGAAGTTACGTGATAGTAGGAAGAGCAGCAGGAGAAAAGGGGACAGTGTGGTCTGATCACAGGAACTCCTGTTCCCAGCTGCCTAAACTATTTACATGCAGGCTTCTGGCTTCCTCTGCATCCAGTTGGCAGCTGTCACCAGTGGTATGCCCCAAGGATCCGTGCTGGGCACAGTCCTGGTCAATATCTTTATTGATGATCTGGACCAGGGGATTGAGTCCAGCATCAGTAAGTTTGGTGCAGATGCTTGGTGCAGATGACACCAAGCTAGGAGTAGGTGTGGAGCTGTTGGAAGGTAGGAGAGCCCTGCAGAGGGACCTTGCCAGGCTGCATGGGTGGGCAGAGGCCAATGGGATGAGACTGAAGAAGGCCAAGTGCAGAGTTCTAAACTTTGGCCACAACAACCCCAAGCAGCACTACAGGCTGGAGATAGAGTAGCTGGAGAGCAGCCAGGGAGAAAGGAACCTGGGGGTACTGGTAGATAGTAGTTGAAGATGAGCCAGCAGTGTGCTCAGGTGGCCAAGAGAGCCAATGGCATCCTGGCCTGGATCAGGAGCACTGTGGCCAGCAGGACAAGGGAGGTTCTTCTGCCCCTGTACTCAGCACTGCTCAGGCCACACCTTGAGTGCTGTGTCCAGTTCTGGGCTCCTCAATTCAAGAGAGATGTTGAGGTGCTGGAAGATGTCCAGAGAAGGTCAACAAAGCTGGTGAGGGGTCTGGAACATAAACCCTGTGAGGAGAGACTGAGGGAGCTGGGGGTGTTTATCCTGAGGCTCAGGGGGGACCTCATTGCTGCCTACAGCTACCTGAAGGGAGGTTGTAGCCAGCTGTGGGTTGGTCTCTTCTCCCAGGCAAGCAGCAACAGAACAAGGGGACACAGTCTCAAGTTAGTGCCATGGTCTAGTTGGTTGTCTAGGGCTGGGTGCTAGGTTGGACTGGATGATCTTGGAGGTCTCTTCCAACCTGGTTGATTGTATGATTCTAACATTCTATGAGATCTCACCAGGGCAGAGTAGAGGAGAAGGAGAACCTCCCTTCATCTGCTGGACACACTCCTCCTAATATAGCCCAGGATCCTATTGGCCTTCTTGGCCACAAGGGCACATTGCTGTGCCATGGTCAACTCCCAGGTCCCTCTCCACAGGGCTGCTCTCCAGCAGTCACCTCCCAACCTGTACTGGTGCAGTTTATGATTCCTCCCCAGGTGCAGGACTCTGCACTTGTCCTTGTTGAACCTCATCTGGTTCCTCTGTGCTCAGCTCTCAGTCTGCCCAGGTCTCTCTGGATGGCCCCACAGCCTGCAGCTGGATCAGCCAAGCCTTCCAGCTTGGTGTCATCAGCAAACTTGCTGAGCAGACTCTCTATGCCCTCATCAATGTCATTGATGAAGATGTTGAACAGGAGTGGCCCCAGCCCTGATTATGAAAACCTTCTCTCAAAGACTTTTGGATACTGGGGAATTATTTCATGATTTCTAGCAGGGGATCATCTCACTCCTCTTAAATTTGTTCACACACACCCCAAACAAAATTCTATCCATTCTATGGCTCACATACACATGCCCCAGGGGCAAAAAGACATTCTCCAAGGCCAAGGATGTTTCAACTTGAGACCAAAGAGAGGAAAAAATAAATCATGTTGGCAAAGGTGAAGAGAAAATGAGTCATGCTCTGAAGGGACCCATCTGAAAGGAAGCCTAAACCAGCAGCTTCCTCCCTGCTGCAGGCTGCAATGTGCTGCCACATAGAACAAGCTCAGAGAGGAAAGTGAGGATGTGTCCTTGCTGCACTGCAGCCATCTACATCCAGCACCAAAATCAACATTCTGGACTCTCGCAGTGCTCACACCCTTCAGTTCCCCAGCCAGGGCTACAGTGGAAAATACAAACCACATTTTGTTGTGCTTCAGCAAAAGCTCTGTGTCAAAATTACACCACCTTCCACGTGAGAGCAAACTCAGACCACAGGCAAAGTTCCCACACTGAAGTGAAACTTGAATGTCTTCAGCAGATCAAGCAAAAACATGCCAGCTTCACTTGAAGTCATCAGACAGACATTTCACCTTCACTGAGGCTAGAGAGGAGAAATCTTCTCTGTTTACCCAGTCCTCTGCTTGTCTATACAAAGCCCTGCACCACTGTAACTAAGGTGACCTCATGAGGAAAGCTTGGAACTCGAAATAGGAGAACAAGCAAAAAAAAGGTAACAACTTTAGGGGTTTATTGCTGGCTTCAGAGGGGGTTTATGCCTTTCCAGGAGTCATGCTCTCGCCTTAACATCACATGGTTTCAGGCACCCCTTGAAACAACATGACCTCAGGCACCCCTTGTCCATGTCAGTGACATGGCACTAAGTGCCTCATCCAGGCTTTGCTTCAACACCTCCAGGGACAGTGACTCCATCACCTCCCTGAGCAGCCCATTCCAGTGCCAATCACTCTCTCTGCCAACAACTTCCTCCTAACATCCAGCCTAGACCTGCCCTGGCACAACTTCACACTGTGTTACCTTGTTCTATTGGTGGTTGCCTGGGAGAAGAGACCAACCCCACCTGGCTACAGCCTCCCTTCAGGTAGTTGCAGAGAGCAATGAGGTCAGCCCTGAGCCTCCTCTTCTGCAGGCTGCACACCCCCAGCTCCCTCAGCCTCTCCTCACAGGGCTGTGCTCCAGGCTCCTCACCAGCTTTGTTGCCCTTCTCTGGACACCTTCCAGCACCTCAACATCTCTCTTGAATTGAGGAGCCCAGAACTGGACACAGCACTCAAGGTGTGGCCTGAGCAGTGCTGAGTACAGGGGCAGAATAACCTCCCTTGTCCTACTGGCCACACTGTTCCTGATGCAGGCCAGGATGCCATTGGCTCTCTTGGCCACCTGGGCACACTGCTGGCTCATCTTCAGCTTACTGCTTCCAGAGACTCAAATAAATTTGACAGAACCAAATAACAATTTTATAGAGTGCCCTTCCCTCTTCTCTCTTGTTTCCCAAAAGAAAGGGATTAGATGTAGAGATGTAGAGAGAGGCAAAGGTAAGCACACCCAAATAAATTAATCTCGCTCTGATTTGGAAGTCAAAAAGAAAAGTTTAACAATAAATTCAAAAGGTATCTGAGGTAGGGAAGTTACAAAGGTATGGGGAAGGGAAAGCAAATACAAAATGTGTCAGTACAAGCAGGTTTTGATGGCAAAGGGTTTGTCTGCCTCATGGGTGATGACCACGTGGTAAAACACTGTGCTAGTTTGAAGCAGGCTAGAATGTTTTGGTGAGAAGGACTAGATCACAGGCTGTGAAAGGAAAACAATGGTGATGTCTGCTTCACTCATAGGCTTGCTGAGATGTATAAAAACAAGAATCAAAACACAGATAAGGCACTTCTGCTGCTGGCGAGCTCTGAGCTGCATTTCTCTCTCTAACCTTACCCTCCGTTTCTTTGACTAATCCACTTTGCTTCCTAACCCCCTGGCCCAACCTCCATTCTTCTTTGGGACTGGAGTAAGGTTGAAAGGAGTAGGGGGAAGGTGAAGGGGTGGTAGAGAGCCCCTCCTAGGGACTCAGGTTTCTGGCAGGGCTGCTGTGTTTCTGTATTACCTTTTACCTTGTCTATTTCTGTCTATAACTGAATATACTGTAAATACCTGCTTGTATATTGTGCTAGCTGTAAATATAAGCATCTTTCAATTTCCAGAGCTGGCTGAGTCTAGTCTGGGTGATTTCCAAAGTGTGGGGGGGCAGGGAACATCCAAACCATCACAAACAAAGGGAACCAGGAACAGGATGGTGATGCTGGTAAGCAGGGAGGCAGGGAGCACAGAGAGAGCAGGAAGTCCCCCTGCTTTATGGATCTTTAGACAGGAAGGGGGAGTGAACCAACCATCACCTGGTGGTGTTCAGACCCATCCCCTGGGGAGGGCTCAAGACCACCTGGGGTCAGGTTCGAGGTCACTCCCCCTGGAGGGTTAACCCTGTGCAGTAAGTTGCTCTAGATGAACCTGTTTTAGCAGTAGTTTGGACTAGATGATCTCCAGAGGTCCCTTCCAACTCCCACCATTCTGTGCTTTATCTCATTGTACAGTATCAAGGTGAAGACAACACTGATGCAGGATCAGGCACTTCACTCATTGAATCTCATCACATTGGCTTCATCCCATCAATCCAGCTAGTTCAGGTTCTTCCTACCTTCAAGCAGATCAACATTGCCACCCAGCTTGACATCTTTTCCAGACTTACTGTGCATGCCTTGATTCCTTCATCCAAATAATTGATAAAGACATTAAAGAGAACAGGCCCCAATACTGAGCCCTGGGGGACACCACTTGTGACCAGCCAAAAGCTGGATTTAACTCCACCACCACTCTTTGGAGCCAATCATCCTGCCAGTTCTTCACCCATCAAGTACTACGCCTGTCTAAGTCATGAGCAGACACTTAATAACCACTTGTGACCACATCTCCTTTTCTTTCCAGGACAAGCTAATCACCTCTCCACTACAAGTTCTATTTGGGGTTGTGACTCAGTGCCACCAGGAAGCACAAGCCCTGGGGACCTGCCATGCTGCAGATAAGATATGCTCACACCTGGATAGAGGGTGAATTATAGAATCATAGAACCGGTCAGGGTTGGAAGGGACCATAAGGAGCATCTAGTTCCAACCCCCCTGCCATGGTCACAGACACCCTACCCTAGATCAGGCTGCCCACAGCCTCATCCAGCCTGGCCTTAAACACCTCCAGGGATGGGATGGGATCCTGTACACTTGCTTTCATGTTCATCATGTTCATACATATTTGTCTCTCCTAATTTAAGAGATGCCCTTGGACCAGGGATTTTGCTCTTACCCCACTCTGGTGCTCATTTTGTTCACTGTGGGCTGGGACTAGAGAGTGCAGACTCAAATGTTGTATTTATATATACAAACCAACACAAACCTCTCTCCACTACAGCCATCTAGGCCACTATTCCTGTTGACAGTGGTGACCTAAGGGAAAGTATGACAAGTTAAACATACAGTCACATTTTTTTTCCTTAATGCTCTCCCAGTGAATTTGTCTGAAACACTGAAAGCAGCAGGACTCTGTCCATGGCATATTTAGTGATGGAAAATATGTCTCTGGCAATGGAGAATATCTGTGGATGCATACAGCTTTGCTTCTCCTCCCTTGTGCTTAAAGAGGCTGAGTCAAAACTATTGAAGCCCCAAGAGCAGCACTTCCTTAGGGCAGGGGTGAAAAATCCCAGGGAAACAGGGCAGCAGCAGTACACAACGTAGGAAAGCCTCAGTTGCTAAATCTCTTCTTTTCTGTGGTCAGATTTGGGCTGTCAGAGGATGACTAATAGGACTGCTAGGGGAATAAACTGGGTTTTGCCAGAGGTGTGCTGTCTGGAGTAGGTCTTTTAAAACCAGTCCTGAAGCATGAGCAGCCTAGGATGAATCCAGCTGTTTGATGTGCTGGAAGGAGGCTGTAGTGACATGAGGCTTGGTCTCCTCTCTCTAGTATCAAGTGATAAAATGAGAGAAAATGGCCTCAAGTTGTGCCAGGAGAGGTTTAAAATGGGTATCAGGAAAAAAAGTAAGGCACTGGAACAGGCTGCCCAGGGATGTGGCAGAGTCACTATCCATGGAAGCGTTCAAGAAACAAGTGAACACAGCACTTCACAGCATCACAGGATCACAGGAGGTTAGGGGTTGGGAGAGACCCAAGGAGATCATTGAGTCCAACCACCCTGCCAGAGCAGGACAATACTATCTAACACAGATCACAGAGGAACACATCCAGACTGACATGGAAAGTGTCCAGAGGGCCAAGAGAGCCAATGGCATCCTGGCCTGCATCAGGAACAGTGTGGCCAGCAGGACAAGGGAGGTTATTCTGCCCCTGTACTCAACACCTTGAATGCTGTGTCCAGTTCTGGGCTCCTCAATTCAAGAGGGATGTTGAGGTGCTGGAAGGTGTCCACAGGAGGGCAACAAAGCTGGTGAGGGGCCTGGAGCACAGCCCTGTGAGGAGAGGCTGAGGGAGCTGGGGGTGTGCAGCCTGCAGAAGAGGAGGCTCAGGGCTGACCTCATTGCTGTCTACAACTACCTGAAGGGAGGCTGTAGCCAGGTGGGGTTGGTCTTTTCTCCCAGGCAACCAGCAACAGAACAAGTGGACACAGACTCAAGTTGTGCCAGGGGAGGTCTAGGCTGGATGTTAGGAGGAAGTTGTTGGCAGAGAGAGTGATTGGCATTGGAATGGGCTGCCCAGGGAGGTGGTGGAGTCACTGTCCCTGGAGGTGTTCAAGAAAAGCCTGGATGAGGCACTTAGTGCCATGGTCTAGTTGACTGGACAGGGCTGGGTGCTAGGTTGTACTGGATGATGTTGGAGGTCTCTTCCAACCTGGTTGATTCTATGATTCCATGATTCTATGATTCTATGATTTCTGCCAGAGGTTACTACACCTCATTTCTGCCCTTCTTCCTTTGTAACCAGCAACCTGGAAGCTAAAACTGGTAAGAGCATAACTCAATTAATCTGACATTAGTGCAGAATAGGAAGCTTTCAATGAGACTGACCCATTAACCCTAATCTCATAATTACCTTGTTATTGATGAGGAAGTGTGCAGTAATTGGCAGAGCATTAGAACAGAAACTCACACCCAAGGCATGAATCAGGAGCCTAATTACCAGCTCCTCCTCCCAGGTCTTGTCAAGGCCATGTAGTTCCATCTGCAATTCCATGCAGCAGATAATGTTATCATCTTCATCTTTTGGATAGAAAAGGCACACAGTTACATAAGAAACTGGAGAAGAGGAGGCTCAGGGCTGACCTCATTGCTGTCTATGACTACCTGAAGGGAGGCTGTAGCCAGGTGGGGGTTGTTCTCTTCTGCCAGGCAAGCAGCAACAGAACAAGGGGACACAGTCTCAAGTTGTGCCAGGGGAGGTCTAGGCTGGATGATAGGAGGAAGTTGTTGGCAGAGAGAGTGATTGGCATTGGAATGGGCTGCCCAGGGATGTGGTGGAGTCGCCATGCCTGGAGGTGTTGAAGCAAAGCCTGGCTGAGGCACTTAGTGCCATGGTCTAGTTGATTGGCTAAGGCTGGGTGCTAGGCTGGACTGGATGATCTTGGAGATCTCTTCCTACCTGGTTGATTCTATCATTCTATGATAGGACTTACTGAAATTAATTCTCAGGTTATTTTGTCCCAGGCTGGCAAATTCTCTGCTTGCTTTAAAAGTCCATTTTCAATTGTTGTAAGCAACTTGTGACTGGAAATTATGACAGAGGTGGTACAAAGTCTCCTCTACAATTAACAGCTCACCCTGCATCAACGATCAAATTCCACTGCTGCTCCTGGCTCGTTGCTCTCTTTTGGCCCAACCCTGAGATCTTGCTGCTTCATGTGCCTGGAAGGTCAAACTCAAACTGAAAAGAGTTATATTCATTCTCTTACAATCTGTCTTTCACCCATGGATCTTAACGTGCTTTAGGTTCTGGCCAAGTCAAGCATCACACCTCTGCCTGAATTGTGTTTCTTTACTGTTACAGAATCCTAGAAACATTAAGGTTGGAAAAGACCTCTGACATCATTGAGTCCAGCTGTAACACGATAGCTTTTTACCCACTTGTGTGTGTCCTGAAGTGCCCTATCTACGTGGTTTTTCACATGCCCCAGGGATGGGCACTCTAGCACTTTCCTGGGCAGCCTGTTCCAGGGCTTGAACACTCTTTCAGCATAGAAATTTTCCTAGTGTCATAGAATCATAGAATCAACCAGGTTGGAAGGGACCTCCAAGATCATCCAGTCCAACCTAGCACCCAGCCCTAGCCAGTCAACTAGACCATGGCACTAAGAGCCTCAGCCAGGCTTTGCTTGAACACCTCCAGGGATGGTGACTCCACCACCCCCCTGGGCAGCCCATTCCAATGCCAATCACTCTCTCTGCCAACAACTTCCTCCTAACATCCAGCCTAGACCTCCCATGCCACAACTTGAGACTGTGTCCCCTTGCTCTGTTGCTGCTTGTCTGGGAGAAGAGACCAACCCCCACCTGGCTACAGCCTCCCTTCATTGTAGACAGCAATGAGGTCAGCCCTGAGCCTCCTCTTTTGCAAGCTAAACACCCCCAGCTCCCTCAGCCACTCCTCACAGGGCTGTGCTCCAGGCCCCTCACCAGCCTTGGTGCCCTTCTCTGGCCATGTTCCAGTATCTCAACATCCCTCTTGAATTGAGGAGTCCAGAACTGGACACAGGATTCAAGGTGTGACCTGATCAGTGTTCAGTACAGGGGCAGAATAACCTCCTTTGTCCTACTGGCCACACTGTTCCTGATCCAGACTAGAATGCCATTGGCTCTCCTGCCCACTTGGGCACACTGCTGGCTCATGTTCAGCTACTATCTACCAGTACCCCCAGTCCCTGGCACAACTTGAGTCCATTTCCTCTCATCCTATCATTTGTTACTTCAGAAAAGAATCCAACAGCTACCTCACTATAACCTCCTTTCATCTAGAGAGCCAGAATATCTCACCTCAGCTTCTTTTTCTCCAGATTAAGTAAACCCAGTTCCTTCACCTGCCCCTCCCAAAACTTGTGCTCTAGACCCTGCACCAGCTTTGCTGCTGTGCTCTGGACATGCCTCAGTAACTCTTTCTTTAAGTGGCCCAAAGCTTACTGCATTATTTGAAGTGTTTGTTCAAGTATCACCACATTACTGTGCTCTGAATGTTAGTGATGAGAAAAATGGAAATTGCTTGTGCTGGATGACTTTGTACCATGTGTGTGACCCAACTTCATTCCCCATGATGTCAGTGTGATTCCTCACTGCACTGCAAGCATCCACACCTTCACAGGATCTGTGACTAAGTGAGACTGAAAAGGCAGGCAATTCTGCCTCCATTCGTCCTTGAAGCCAGGGGGAAGCAGGCACGATAAACTAAGTCAAAGTCATGTCCTTCAGGCTTTTGGCTTGCTTTTCTCTTCCACATATCAACTGCAAGAGGACAACAACCTGAGAAAAAGAAAAATGGAAAATTAAAAGAAAATTAAGAGAAAGAAAATTAAGAGAAAAGGAGAAAAGAAGAGGAAAGGGAAAGGGGAAGAGGAAAGGGAAGGGAAAGGGAAAGGGAAAGGGAAAGGGAAAGGGAAAGGGAAAGGGAAAGGGAAAGGGAAAGGGAAAGGGAAAGGGAAAGGGGAAAGGGAAAGAGAAAGGGAAAGGAGAAGTGAGAGGGGAAGGGAAAGGGAAATGAGAAGGGGAAGGGGAAGGGGAAGGGGAAGGGGAAGGGGAAGGGGAAGGGGAAGGGGAAAGAGAAGGGAAAGGGGAAAAGGGAAGGGAAGGGAAAGGAAAGGAAAGGAAAGGAAAGGAAAGGAAAGGAAAGGAAAGGAAAGGAAAGGAAAGGAAAGGAAAGGAAAGGAAAGGAAAGGAAAGGAAAGGAAAGGAAAGGAAAGGAAAGGAAAGGAAAGGAAAGGAAAGGAAAGGAAAGGAAAGGAAAGGAAAGGAAAGGAAAGGAAAGGAAAGGAAAGGAAAGGAAAGGAAAGGAAAGGAAAGGAAAGGAAAGGAAAGGAGAAAAGGAAGGGGAAGGGGAAGGGGAAAGGGAAAGGGAAAGGGAAAGGGAAAGGGAAAGGGAAAGGGAAAGAGAAAGGAAAAGAAAAGAAAGAAAAGGGAAATGGGAAGGGGGAGGGGAAGGGGAAGGGGAAGGGGAAGGGGAAAGGAAAGGAAAGGAAAAGAAAGGAAGGGGAAGGGGAAGGGGAAGGGGAAGGGGAAGGGGAAGGGGAAGGGGAAGGGAAAGGGAAAGGGAAAGGGAAAGGGAAAGGGAAAGGGAAAGGGAAAGGGAAAGGGAAAGGAAAGGAAAGGAAAGGAAAGGAAAGGAAAGGAAAGGAAAGGAAAGGAAAGGAAAGGAAAAGACAAAAAAAGTGGCTAAAGCACTCCAGACAGCAAAGGATGAAGAACAGGTCTAAGATATGTACTTGTGGTGGATGTGAATATATTAGACATGTCCCTTTTCTACCACATGGGATATTTTAGCTGGTTTTGTCTCATCTCATTGCTTGGAAATGCTCATGTCTGTAAGTCTCTAAAAATAGCTGTGCCTCTGGGAAGGTGGTCAGAAGCTGCAGTCTGACTAATTCAGGCTGTGTTAGAGTAAAAGAGAAGGAATTTCTAAGTGGAGAAATGCCCCATAGAAACCACCCATTGGTAAAGCAAACATGACAGGCACTCTTAGCTCACACCTTGTGACCATATGGACTGAACTTGTGATCTATGACTACTCCTGAAAAGAGAGTCAGTTTTCCAGCAAGTTAGAGCCTATTAATATATGGAGCTGTAGAAGTCTCCATTAGCATGTGTTTAGAGTGAAGGAGAATGGCCCAAGCTTTTTCTTCTTCCTCTTGACTTTGGAGGATTTCCTAACAGAGATGTGGTTCCCTTCATTCATGTTGTAAGCCAAATACAAACCTTTTATCACAGGTCCCTCCAGAGCACAGCATGGGTGCTGAGGCTGCAAACTGAAGTCATAAAGAGGAAAATGATGAAGATGTTTGCATTCCCTGGCACTCAGATCTTCTCTAGGCATCTTGCAGACCAGGAGGAATTTATCCTTTCTGTGAAGCATTCAGTATTATTCCCACTGGTTTATAACTGGCTAAAGTGAGTCACAGAGATGTCTTGGCCAGAGTCTTGGTCACAGATTCAGAAACAGAGACACTTAGTGCCATGGTCTAGTTGACTGGATAGGGCTGGATGCTAGGTTGGACTGGATGATCTTGGAGGTCTTTTCCAACTTGGCTGATTCTATGATTCTATGAAAGCCTCAGATTCAAAGAATTCATGATCTGCACTTTTCATACCTCAAAAGTTCAGCACTTCCTTAACTGGGACCAACAGAAACAAGGAAAAAGTCTGAGATCAGAGAGAATCAGAGACTCTCTAAGGTCATCACAAACTCCTGAAACCCAGCTCTCTGCAGGCTGTGGTACAGGGCTGCCATAGACAGATGTAGGTTTGGGCAACAATGGGACTCCAAGGGTGGGTGAGGCACACGTGTTTATCTTATCACCTGCCTACAAGCCCTTCTGAGAAGGCTGAGGGCAACACAGTCATCCCTGGAGCATTCAGCAGGTGATCGGGGGCTCGTTTTGCATGACAAATCTCCCAGCTGGACAGCTGAGTGATGCCCACTAGGAATTTGGGTGTGTTTGCACAGATGTGCCCTTCTCCTGCCACTCCACATTCCAGGGAGAGCTGCATAAGCATAGCAGCTAGAAGAGCTGCTGCTAAGAAATGGGTAAAGCTCACAGCTTGTCAGGAGCTTATCTTGGAGGTCTCTTCCAACCTGGTTGATTCTCTGATTCTATGATTCTCTGTTTGAGATGCCATTGCAGGAGTTGCCACTGGGACTGTTCTCAACTGGAAGCAGACAAAGCCAATAGTTCAGCTTGAGTTTTATTCCCACAGAAGCTTCACTGAGGGTTGTTTGTTTTCCTTGGAAAAAGCCTGCAGGTTGCTATACACAGGACTCCTAATTTACCCAGCCATCTGCAGCAGAAGACTGGTGACAAATCAACACCAGCTGGAGCTTAGTCGAAGTATTTATGTTGTACTTATGTGAGACTATGTTCTGAACCTTCATTAATTGGAACCCCCTTAATTGTTTCTCATACCTATGTCTTTTCTTACAATGCTGAATCAGGCTGATCAAGTCTTCAGCAGATGATCATCACCTGGGCTGCTCAGGGAGGTGGTGGAGTCACCATCCCTGGAGGTGTTGAAGAAAAGACTGGATGAGACTGTTCCATGGTCTAGTTGATTGGACGGGGCTGGGTGCTAGGTTGGACTGGATGATCTTGGAGGTGTCTTCCAACCTGATTGATTCTATGATCATGCAAAACATCCTGAGGCTGTGTTTAAATCCCAGATCACAAGCATAGACATTTGTTGGTGGAACTAAGCAAATTGGTTTTAATTAGTTCAAGTCTCAATTTTTTTCACCAAAATCTCTTTCCTGCTTTTGGGTTACAAATTCCTCAAAAGATGCTTCTTTCTATTTTCCATGTCCCAGAGGATCTGACAGCATAAGAGACCTTGAGGATGGCAAAGTGCTTGGTGTGGGAGCATGCAGAGATCATAGAATTGTAGAATCAACCTGGTTGAAAGAGACCTCCAAGATCATCCAGTCCAACCTAGCACCCAGCCCTAGCCAATCAACTAGACCATGGCACTAAGTGCCTCAGCCAAGCTTCGCTTGAATTCCTCCAGGGACAGTGACTCCACCACCTCCCTGGGCAGCCCATTCCAATGCCAATCACTCTCTCTGACAACAACTTCCTCCTAACATCCAGCCGAGACCTCCCACAGCACAACTTGAGACTGTGTCCCCTTCTTCTGTTGCTGGTTGCCTGGCAGAAGAGACCAACCTCACCTGGCTACAGCCTCCCTTCAGGTAGTTGTAGACAGCAATGAGGTCAGCCCTGAGCCTCCTCTTCTGCAAGCTGCACACCCCCAGCTCCTTCAGCCTCTCCTCACAGGGCTGTGCTCCAGGACCCTCTCCAGCTTTGTTGCCCTTCTCTGGACACATTCCAGTATCTCAAAATCTCCCTTGGATTGAGGAGCCCAGAACTGGGCTCTGAAGAGTCCTGAATCTTTGTACTCTCTAAATAAAGGAAAATTCTTCAAAGGATGGTTGGTGAGTTTTCTGGAGCCTCAGACACCTTTTCTCACACCAGAATCTCTAGAGAAGATACCCAAGTCCTTCTCATTTCCATGATGTTGGAACACTTGTAAAGCTCTGTGAGAGCTTTACAGCTGATATGAAACACACATTGTGCTTCATCCTCCTTCTTGCCTGCCACGTGGACTACTGAGGACTGGAAGATGCTGAAGTTTCTGCATGGCTTTTGGCTTTGTCTACAGAAGCAGCAAAGTTGCACAGACTCTATTGTGAGTTTTCACTTCAGAAAGTTAATGAGCAACCTCTGGGTGGGCTGAAAGGAGCATTTGTGCTTTGAGCCACTGCTACCACATGAATGTGTGAGGGAGGGACAGACTCCAGAAAATGCCTTAAAATGAGACCAGCTGGCTGAGAAGACTTTTCTCATGGGAGGACTTGCTGTCCTGTTCTGTCAGTTAGATCTATTGTAGTCCTGGAAAGGCTGTTGAAGTTCTATGTTCTTCTACCTGAGAAGAGCACAGAGACCCAAGTTCTGCTCTTAATACGGATGCTGAAGTTCCATGTAACTTCAACTATTTCATCTGACTTGCTTCAGGGTGATTGAGATCAGAACATGATTGAGACACAATGCTTCAGCCATACCTGTCCTACCACATGTCCAGCTAACTGTTCTTTGCTGTTTAATGTGAAGGATGTTTTGTATCTGATCACAGATCAGTCAATGAACCCAAAGTGATAACCACTATCTCCATTTCCCTCTGACCCTCAGTTAATAGTCTACTCAACCTTCACTTTGTAAGTTCATGCTGACAGTGGAGAACATCCTCTAGCCAGAAGCAAACCAGAATGAACAGCACTGTAGCTCCAAGTTACTATCTTTGCCCTGACTTTTGCTCATTGCCAGAAAGGAGTCTCAAATGGTTGCTTTTTCTTGCCCTTGGTGTGAATTTGTAAAGGAAATTGTGCCAACTTTATGTCTCCAGCCACCAGCCTGCTCTTTAATTTGTACTCAGCCCATAGGAACAGCAAGGCAAGAGATGTAGCTACTAATTAACCCTATCCTATGAATCATAGAATCAACCAGGTTGGAAGAGACCTCCAACATCATCCAGTCCAACCTAGCACCCAGCCCTGTCCAATCAACCAGACCATGGCACTAAATACCTCAGCCAGGCTTTGCTTGAACACCTCCAGGGATGGTGACTCCAACACCTCCCTGGGCAGCCCATTCCAATGGCAAATCACTCTATGAAGAACTTCCTCCTAACATCCAGCCTAGACCTTCCCCAGCACAACTTGAGACTGTGTCCCCTTGTTGTGTTGCTGGTTGCCTGGCAGAAGAGACCAATGAGCCTGAACGTATCCTCTAGACCCATTCCTGGAGGGAAGACAAGGAAGAGAAGACTTCACATAGCAGTAGATGGCGCTGAAGACCTTGGAGCCTACCAAGGATTCTCGGCCAACCCACACCCACCTGGTAGGGGTTCTCAAAAAGTCTCCTAGCCCTTTGTTCTCCTTCCACAGTGATAACTGCCACCAAGAAACACAGAGACACCTTGTCACTGAAACCTGAGCCACTTCCAGTTTAGTGCAGAGCAGGAGTTGACTTATGCTAAGTTCAGAGATACTT
Organism: Pogoniulus pusillus; assembly: GCF_015220805.1. Classification (NCBI taxonomy): domain Eukaryota; kingdom Metazoa; phylum Chordata; class Aves; order Piciformes; family Lybiidae; genus Pogoniulus; species Pogoniulus pusillus. The sequence goes on from NC_087267.1 coordinate 43,559,973, forward strand.
TTAACAGAGGTTAGAGAGCCTAAGTGGGAGCTTGGACATGTCAGCAAGCCAAGGACCACAGAAGAGCCCTGCTTCTGGGCAGCAGCTGTCTATAATGCCTTCTCAATAGGCTTCACTACTACTCTAGTTGTAGATTCCATCACAGTCACAGTGCAGCTGATGCCTTTCTTTCCCTCATCTCAGTAATTTCTTGAGGTGCAATTGCATTTATAGCTTCAGAGGTGTGCCTCCAATTATAGAAGTGCTGCAAGTCAGCTATAAGCCACTGTCTGCCACAGTTACCAGGAGACTGCTGGGAATTTATGACAGCTTGTGCCATGGGATTCCAGGTCAGAAGCCATCATACTTCTTCTTATCTAATAGAACATGCAGTATCTTAAGAGGAACTTGACACATCTGAGTGAAAAAACTGCCTTGACCTCCCAGGATCCCCTGCTGGTTCTTCTGCTGGTTTCAGGAAAATAAACAGTAGTTAGTCCTTTGGTGTAACAGGTGATGTATACATGATATGGCTAAAGAAGTGCCATGCCCTAGGATGGCTTTGCTCTGGGACCACAAAGGTTTCTGAACTGGAAATGTAAGTTTGTGTCTATTTCACTTGTGGGTAGGTATGACTATGGAAGAAAAGCACCCTTACAGGAACTCTAGCAATGATAGAATCAACCAGGCTGGAAGAGACCTCCATGATCATCCAGTCCAACCTAGCACCCAGCCCTATCCAGTCAACTAGACCATGGCACTAAGTGCCTCATCCAGGCTTCTTTTGAACACCTCCAGGGACAGTGCCTCCGCCACCTCCCTAAGCAGTGGAAGGATGACTTCAGGTGGAGCATATGTCCTATCAAATCAATTTCTGGTGGGATTGAGTCATGCCTTCTATCCATCTCAAAATCACAGCAGAGAAATGCCTGACCTCCTTTCCCTATCAAGTCAAAGGAGTCAACAGCACATGGGCATCTATTTAAAGATGTCCCTGCTGACTAGATGAGTTTTAAGGTCCCTTCCAACTCAAAGCACACTATGATTCTATGATTTTGTCACCTAGGTCAAAATTGGGCCCTCTCTTTCACTGGGAAAATTTCAGTGTGGGCCCTGGAGCATATTGCAGCATCTGCAATGGGACAGCTTAGTAAAGCCTTGTGGGTTTTGCAGCAAGTTATTGTCATAAAGACTATGAAAGTGGATTGTCATTGATAAGGATGGAACATGTCCTGTTAATACAGGGGCAGCCAGACTTGGGCAGAAGAGGAATCTCCATGTTGCCTTTAATGCTTCTCTGAATGACTGCTTCAAACTCACGAGACTCACCAGGGCAATAAAAGATTATCCCAAGGATCACTTCTAGATAAAGTTCCAGCTCCATAAGTACTTAGATTAGCTGAGAAATCTCCTTCCTTTTACATCCTCAAAGACAATAATGAAAAAAACCCTTTGCCTAAGGCCCATTCCCTGACCTCTAGCAGCCCATCAGTCATCATGACCATTTCAGGCAGGAAATTAAACTTCTCACTAAACACCCTTATCTAATCACCATGGTCAACATTTGTAACTCGCTGGCCCTAAAGACATTTGCTCTAATATCTTTAAAGCTGGGACAGATCAAAGGGTAGTTGCCACAATGTTGTCATAGCAATTCTCCCAGGTACCACACCTCCACATTTTCAGACTATCAGCTGCTGAAGCACTTCAATAGTCATGGGATCAACCAGGAACTTTTCCTCTTTAGTCATGTGAGGGGATTTAATTGTTCTGTTGGTAGTTACATCAAGGTGATCCCAGTATCAGTAAGTTCGCAGATGACACCAAGCTAGGAGCAGGTGTTCATCTGCTGGAAGGTAGGAGAGCCCTGCAGAGGGACCTTGCCAGGCTGGATGGGTGGGCAGAGGCCAATGGGGTGAGATTTAACAAGGACAAGTGCAGGATTCTGCACTTTGGCCACAACAACTCCAAGCAGTGCTACAGGCTGGGAACAGAGTGGCTGAGAGCAGCCAGGCAGAAAGGGACCTGGGGGTACTGGCAGATAGTAGCTGAAGATGAGGCAGCAGTGTGTCCAGGTGGCCAAGAGAGCCAATGGCATCCTGGCCTGCATCAGGAACAGTGTGGCCAGGAGGACAAGGGAGGTCACTCTTGTGATGTACTCAGCACTGCTCAGGCCACACCTTGAGTCCTGTGTCCAGTTCTGGGAGGTTGTAGCCAGGTGGGGTTGGTCTCTTCTGCCAGGCAACCAGCAACAGAACAAGGGGACACAGTCTCAAGTTGTGCTGGGGGAGGTCTAGACTGGTTGTTAGAAGGAAGTTCTTAACAGAGAGAGTAATTGGCATTGGAATGTACTGCCCAAAGAGGTGGTGGAGTAGCCATCCCTGGAGGTGTTGAAAAAAAGCCTGGCTGAGGCACTTAGTGCCATGGTCTAGTTCATTGGCTAGGGCTGGGTGCTAGGCTGGATGATCTTGGAGGTCTCTTCCAACCTGGTTGATTCTATGATTTTGTTACACTGACTCAACCACCCCATTCTTACTGATTCAGTTAAATACACCAAACACAGGTTGCTGTCTTAGTGAAGTTTCTTGGCTCAGATAACCAGTGCAAGTGTTAATTTAATTCATCCACATTCAGGCAATCATGGAATGGTTTGGGTAGGAAAGGATCTTTGTTAAATTCCAACTCCTCTGTAGTGAGCCAGGACATCTGCAACTCCATCAGGTTGCTCAGAGACCTCAACAACCTCATCTGGATTGTTTCCTGGGATGGGGCATCTACTACCTTTCCAGGCAGCCTGAGACAGTGTTTCACTACCTTCTTTGTGAAAAAAAACTTCCTTCTCACAAGGTTAAGTAAGGTAAAGTGCAAGGTCCTGCATATGAGTCAGGGCAATTCCTATATCGATCCAGGATGAGGGATGAAGAAGTTGAGATTGGCCCAGGAGAAAATTACTTGAGAGCACTGGTGCATGAGAGGCTGGACATGAGTCAGCTATGTGCAATTGTAGCCCAGAAAGCAAAGCACATCCTGGGCTGCATTCAAAGAAACATGGTCAGCATGTCAAGAGGGGTGATTCTGACACTCTAGTCTGTTCTGGTGAGACCTCATCTGAGTACTGTGTCCCTCTCTGCAGTCCTCAACACAAGGAGGGACAGGCACCTGCTGGAGAGAGTCCAGAGGAGGGCCCCAAAGATGGCCTGAGGGCTGGAGCATCTCTCCTACAAAGGCAGGCTGAGAGAGTTGGGGCAGTCTGGGCAAGAAAAAGCTCTGGGGAGACCTCATAGAGGCATTTCAGTATCTGAAGGGGACCTAGAGGAACAGTTGGGAAGGATAGTTTAGAAGGGCTTGTAGTGATAGGATGAGGGGCAATGGTTTTAAATTTGAGCAGGGGAGATTTAGATTGGGCATATGGAGGAAACTCTTCACAATGAAAGTCGAGAAATGCTGGAAAAGGTTGCCCAGAGATGCAGTGGAGGCTTCATCCTTGCAGACATTCAGGGGCAAACTTGATGAGGGTCTGAGCAACCTGAATCTAGTTGGATGTGACTGCTCACTGCAGGGGTGTTGGACAAGATGACTTTCAAGCATCCCTTCCAACTGATTCTGTAGTTCTATTGAGTGTAGATATCCTCTCTTTTATTTCACAACAGTCACCCCCTTGCCCTGTCACAACAGGACCAGGATGAAAAATTCTCCTCATCTCAACCCATGGCCAAGTGGAGGCCAGTGACAAGTGAGGTCCCTCAGGGATCAGTCCTGGTACCAGGCTTGTTCAACGTCTTTGTTGGTGCCATGGTCTAGTTGATTGTTTAGGGCTGGGTGCTAGGTTGGACTGGATGATCTTGGAAGTCTCTTCCAACCTGGTTGAGTCTATGATTCTCTGACTCTATGAATGTGTGTAGGTGGATATGCAGATATGCTAAATACATATTCACACACACACACACATATATATACATAGAATCATAGAATCATAGAACCAAGCAGGTGTGTGTGTATCTGTAAACAGTTCTGACTACATTTATACAAACAGATGGATAAATATGTGGTGCAGAAGAGTATTTAGGTGGAAGTTCAGACACCCAACAAATCCCTTTGTGCATCCAGATAAAGAAATCATAGAATCATAGAATGGTTTAGGTTGGAAGGCACCTCAAGGATCATCCAGTTCCAACCCCCCACCATAGGCAGGGACACCTCCCACCAGAACAGGTTGCTCAAAACCTCATCCAACCTGGCCTTGAACACCTCCAGGGAGGGAGCAGCCACAACCTCCCTGGGCAACCTGTGCCAGTGTCTCACCACCCTCACTGCAAAGAACCCTTCCCTAACATCTAGTTTCTCCCCTCTGCCAGTTTAAACCCATTCCCCCTTGTCCTGTCATTATGCTAGCAATGCTAGAATATTTATAACCAGTGTTGGACTAGACCTTTAAAGGTCCCTTCCAACCCAGAGCATTCTGTGTTTCTATCACTTTAAACCTCATGGGAAGGATCTCTTTCCTCCTCTGCCTCAGCAGCCAGAAGCCCAGGCTAGGTAGCTGTGAAGGAAGGTCCCTGGCAGGCAGCACACACGGTGTGTGCCCATGTGACAAACAAATACTTGGATGCTGAGTGGTGATGAATAAATACCTGTCGGTGTTTATTCCACACCCCTGGGTGGGGCTGGCACTCACACTGATCAAGTGAGTCTTTTTTGTGTTTGTTTTGTCAGTCTCCTGGGTTTTTCCCATCCTTTCCCAGCCTTCAGGTGGGGGTTTGGTTTAGGAGGTAGACTATGTCAGACGATGCTACTCCAGGTTACAAGAAAATCTGCAGAGGTGGGCTGGGGACTGGCTGATGGAGGCAGTTTAATAAGCAGTGTGAGGAAAGGAGAAGCATCTTTCTAAACACAGAGTGAGTCAAGTTCACCTCTGGGGAAGGAAGAAGAAGATATGGAGCAGAGAAGAGGCATTGAGGAGGCACCTTATGTGCTCTCAGTCACATCCTCTGTTGTTTACTCAGGCTGGAGGGAAGTGAGAAGAAGTAAAACCTGATTTAGGTCACATATGCCTTTCTCTTTGCTCAGTAACGAGAGCCAAAACATCCCCTGGGCAAGAGAAGGAGGAGACAAGAGGCGAGTGCATTGTCTGGGAGAGCAGACAGAGCTTGCTGCACGCTCCTGGACTAGCAGTGATGCCATTTCCCCCAGCTTCAGTGCTCCAAGCAGAAGGCTGGGTTTGCATCTCTCTAAGCACATTTTGGCCTTTGTGGACCTCGTGACAAGATAGTTTGGCTTATCTGAGGCTTCATTTTCATAATCATGGAACTTTGCATACCCAATAAACACAGTTCCCAGCACATTCTGTAGAGCAAGCATTATCTGGCATGGTATTAATTTATGCACCTAAACAATGGGTATGGTTTGGTTCCTCATCTGCTCGCTTCCACCCACACCACCTTTTCAGTGCACAGCCTCTGGGCTTTGCATAAAACCTTCTGGATTGTTCATTCAGCATAGCAAAGGCCCATCTGCAGCTCCACATCCATGCAATATTGGTTGCATCTTGGTTGGCCTCTAGGCATTTTCCTCGTGACTTTATTTGCCTCATCTGTAATTTACTGTTTTGAGTTTCCCAAGACACCAGCATCCGGGGAGGTGTCAGCAAAATCTGGCACCTCTGACATCTATCTGCTGAGCAAAGGCAAAAGGAGCTTCCCTGGGAGCCCCATCACAGGAAATCCAAAGCACCTGATCCCCTATCTCATGAGGTTTAGATGGTAGGACCAAACCATATCCAGAAATGTTTGCCCTCAGCTGTCTGGGGCCAAGAGAGCAGCTCTGTCAGACCAGCAATTTAAGTGGATTCACTGGAAGAAACCTTCTAACCAGGAGATCACATACCTGAAAGGATGTAGTGAGGTAGGTGTCAGTCTGTCCTCCCAAGTAAATAGGAGAAGAGGAAATGGCCTCAGGTTGTGCCAGGGTAGGTTTAGGTTGGATATTAGGAAAAAATTATTGCCCAAAAATGCTGTTATACCCTGGAACAGGCTGCCCAGGAAAGTGGTGGAGTCACTATGCCTGGAGGAATTTAAAGGTCACGTAGAATCATAGAATCAACCAGGTTGGAAGAGACCTCCAACATCATCCAGTCCAACCTAGCACCCAGCCCTATCCAGTCAACCAGACCATGGCACTAAGTGCCTCAGCCAGGCTTTTCTTGAAGACCCCCAGGGACGGTGCCTCCACCACCTCCCTGGGCAGCCCATTCCAATGCCAATCACTCTCTCTGTGAAGAACTTCTTCCTAACATCCAGCCTAGACCTACCCTGGCACAACTTGAGACTGTGTCCCTTTGTTCTATTGCTGGTTGCCTGGGATGTGGTGTTCAGAAATGTGGCTTAGTGGTGACCTGATGGTGCTGGGATAGTGTTTGAGCTTGACAGTCTTTAAAGGTCTTTTCCAAACTGTGATGGCTCGGGTGTAACCTGCCACCCCACACTTCAGAAAATCACCCAGACATCTGGTAGGACAAGGGAGGTTCTTCTGCCCCTGTACTCAGCACTGCTCAGGCCACACCTTGAGTGCTGTGTCCAGTTCTGGGCCTTTCAATTCAAGAGAGATGTTGAGGTGCTGGAAGGTGTCCAGAGAAGGGCAATGAAGCTGGTGAGGGGCTTGGAGCACAGCCCTGTGAGGAGAGGCTGAGGGAGCTGGAGGTGTTTATCCTGGAGAAGAGGAGGCTCAGGGCTGACCTCACTGATGTCTACAACAACTTAAAGGGAGGCTGTAGCCAGGTGTGGGTTGGTCTCTTCTCCCAGGCAACCAACAACAGAACAAGGGGACACAGTCTCAAGTTGTGGCATGGGAGGTCTAGGCTGGATGTTAGGAGGAAGTTGTTGGCAGAGAGAGTGGTTGGCATTGGAATGGGCTGCCCAGGGAGGTGGTGGAGTCACCATCCCTGGAGGTGTTGAAGCAAAGCCTGTGTGAGGCACTCAGTGCCATGGTCCAGTTGATTTAGGGCTGGGTGATCTTGGAGGTCTCTTCTGATCTGGTTGATTCTATGATTCTTAGTTATATTTTCTGCAGTTCCCTGCCTCCAGGTCAATGCACAGAAGTAAGCTGGGTGATGGCACAGTGTGGCTGCGCCTAGGAGCCACTCCTGAGCCATGTTGTCCCCCTGCCACACTAGGGAATGCACCAAAACACCACTGATGGTCAGAGTCCCAGCTTCAACCCTTGCCCTGGCCCTGTTGTTTTGTCAGTACAAACCCAGCCTGGCAAGTTTCTGCAGAAGCCTCAATTTGTGACAAACCAACGTTTTCAGCTAAGAGAGACAGCTCAGTCGAAAGAATCCTGCCTGTCTTTGCCTGCATTCTCAGCCTTACTCAAGCACCTCTGATTTGTCCTGGCAGCCCCAGCCCCTGCCACGCTCCTTGCCTGCTCAGATGCGCTCCTGCAGACAGCGTGGCTATAAATAATCCCCCCCAGATTAACAAACAACCTTCCTGACAGCTTTATTTCCTGCAGGCATGACCAATCCACAGCGATTTGCTCTTTGTGCACATTTGCTTTGGTCCCTCGGTTAATTACATGAAAGAAGATGCTACTGGATTTCCACCTTGGAATTGAAAGCTTCAGTGCTGTGCTCTGGCTCATCTGTCACAGGCAGAAACGATGATAACCTCGAGTGGCTTGGATGCAGCTAATGGGATCTATCTAAAGCACATCCAGTTCAACAGAGGAGACAAGGTCTGATGCTGCAATAGCTATTAGGCTCGTCTTCCTCTGTGGATTTGTCCCTAAGCCCTTGCAGCACATGGTTACTCATCCAGAGGTATCTTGACCTCTGGCATTTCTCTCCTGAAGCATGCCATTTGAATGTGAGTTAGTGTGGATCTCCCACACAGCCTAGCTTTGAACACCCTCCTGTGAAACTGGACCCAGACCGCTTCCAGCAATGGGTTCCACTGCTGTTTGTCTCGACTCAACTCCTCAGAACAATGGAAGGATGCAGCAGCAGCAGCAGCTTACTGCCTCACTGAGTTTTTCACAGGGGCAAATGCAGCCCCTTTTGCAGCAGAAGGCAAATTTGTTTGTGCTTCTCAGCAGCTTAAATACTGACTTCCTGGACAGTATGTGTTTATTAGTCATTAGGAAGAGGTTCTTTACTATGTGGGTGGTGAGACACTAGAACGGGTTGCTGGAGGTGGAAGCTTCATCCCTGGAAGCATTTAAGACGAGTCTGGGTGAGGCTTTGAGCAACCCCATCTAGTGAAATGTGTCCCTGTCCACGGCAAGGGGGTTGGAATCAGGTGATCTTTAAGGTCCCTTCCAACCTAAACCATTCTATGATTGCTTGTGTTTGTTTCTGCACTGATGATCTCAGCTTCAGACAGTTCTAAGAGGAGCAAGAAGTTGAACTAGAGGATCATTATGTCTATCTTCCAACTTGAGATACTTTGTCATACTGGAATTCCCTGACTTTCATAGACTCACAGAATGGTTTGGATTGTAAGGAAACTTTAAAGGTCACCCAGTCTAAACCCTCGACAGGGAACAGGGACATCCAACTAGATCAGATTGCTCAGAGCCTTCTCCAACTTGACCTTAAATGTACATGAGGAGAAGACATCTACCACCTCTTTGGGCAACCTGGGCTAGTGTTTCATCATCCTCATTGCAAAAAATGTGCTACCTTGTATCTGGCATAAATCTCCTCTTTTTTAGTTTAAAACCATCACTCCTAGTCCTATCATGGCAAGCCCTGCTAAAAGGTCTGTCCCTATCTTTCTGACAGGACTCTTTGAGTATTAGAACCACAGAATCAACAAAACAGGTTGGAAGAGACCTCCAAGATCAACCAGTCCAACCTAGCACCCAGCCCTAACCAATCAACTAGACCATGGCACTAAGTGCCTCAGCCAGGCTTTGCTTCAACACACCCAGAGATGGTGACTCCACCACCTCCCTGGGCAGCCCATTCCAATGCCAATCACTCTCTCTGCCAACAACTTCCTACTAACATCCAGCCTAGACCTCCTCTGGCACAACTTGAGGCTGTGTCCCCTTGTTCTGTTGCTGGTTGCCTGGGAGAAGAGAGCAACCCCCACCTGGCTACAGCCTCCCTTCAGGTAGTGGTAGACAGCAAAAAGCCTGCAAGAAGTTCTCCCTAGAACCTTCTTTTGTCCAGGCTGAATAACCCCAACTCCCCCAGCCTTTCTTCACAGGAGAGGTGTTCCACAACTCTAATAAGGGACAACTTTGGTCAGTAACCTGCGAGAGATGCACAGACATGAGAACTGTTATCCCACAGCCAGTGGATGAGTTGGGCATTATGGTTGTGAGGGGTGCTGCTTGCTCTTGGCAAATATCATGCTTTGCATAAACCTTGTCTATGCCAAAGGCAACCCACGAAACCCTACTGTCTCTCCCAGAGCAGCACAAAACCCCAGCAGCACAACCAGAAAGGGAAATATTGTGCCACTCATTGCAGTGTCATTGGGAAATGACAGAGGAGTTACAGTTCCTGGGCTGCATGTGTGGAGAAACGAAAAAGCCTCCCCAAGAAGCCACCAAACTCACATTACTGGCCCAGACACACAACCAAAGCTATTGCAATGGAAGCCCAACAGCCAAAGTCTGGCTGCTCAGCATGTGCATGGTTTTACCCCATGGCAGGTGTAGTCTGTCCTGGCTTAGCTTGACCTTCACAGCATCGCTGAGTCAGCCTCTCTGCAGGTAAATCAGCTTCACCATCATGGCAAAAAAGCCTTCTAGGGCTGGCTGACATCATTGAGGACCTTAATCAGCACCAGTCCCATCCTTCACAGCCCTTGGAGCAGCTATGCAAGCACACAGACAGCAGCAGCTTTGATAGAAGCATCCTTGAGAAGAAGCTGCAGACACTCAGATCAGCTTAGCAGATAGGAAGGTAATTAATACCTCAGGTAAAACCACCAAGGACACACAGGTGGGCTATTTTTTGAGTCTAATTCTCCCATCTGGGAGGACCATTCAGCTGCTGACTGTTCAGCTCACATATCTTCCAAGAGCATTTCAAGGCATGATAATGAGATGCCAGAGACACCACAATGAGCCATATCTGCATTCCTGAGCCCACAGCTCCTCTCTGCTGGGTCTCCCAGGAGGTGACTGAAGGTTGTGTAAGGAAGAGAGGCATCCAGCTTCATGCATGATATGATAAGGGCAATAAAACAAAGCCTCTCTCTCATCTCCCATGAGTGATGAAGGGCCATGCCTGATCTCTCATCAGTGGTGCTTCTTTCCACTAACTTACTGAAAGAGAACCACAGAATGGCAGGAATGGGCAGGGACCTCTGGGAATCATAGAATCAGTCAGGGTTGGAAGGGACCACAAGGAGTGTCTAGTTCCACCCCCCCTGACATGGCCACAGACACCCTACCCTAGAGCAGGCTGCACACAGCCTCATCCAGCCTGACCTTAAACACCTCCAGGGATGGGGCCTCAACCACCTCCCTGGGAAACCCATTCCAGCCTCTCACCACTCTCATGCTCAACAACTTCCTCCTCACATCCAGCCTGAACCTACCCATCTCCAGTTGTGCTCTATTCCCCCTGGTCCTGTCAGATTGATCAAGGCACTTAGCTGTGCATTGATCTTCAAGATGTAAATTATATATAGGTTACATATTATAGATCTATTATACATATCTGTGTGTGTGTGTGTGTACATATATATATATATATATACATATGTATTGCTGTCTACAACTACCTGAAGGGAGGCTGTAGCCAGGTGGGATTGTTCTCTTCTGCCAGACAACCAGCAACAGAAGAAGGGGACACAGCTTCAAGTTGTGCCAGGGGAGGTCTGTGCTGGATGTTAGGAGGAAGTTGTTGTCAGAGAGAGTGATTTGCATTGGAATGGGCTGCCCAGAGAGGTGATGGAGTCACCATCCTTGGAGGTGTTCAAGAAAAGCCTGGCTGAGGCACTTAGTGCCATGGTCTAGTTGACTGTTTAGGGCTGGGTGCTAGGTTGGACTGGCTGATGTTGGAGGTCTCTTCCAACCTGGCTGATTCTATGATTCTATAAAATGGCTTGGGTTGGAAAGGAAAATATTGGAGAAAATATTAAAGAGATATATCAAAGTGGTGGCTAGGAAGCTGCTGGGACTTCATCTCAAGGACTCTTGACACTGGAATGGGTTGCCCAGTGAGGTGGTTGAGGCCCCATCCCTGGAATTGTTTAAGGCCAGGCTGGATGAGGCTCTGGCCAGGCTGATCTAGGGTAGGGTGTCCCTGTCCAGGCCAGAGGGGTTGGAACTAGATGACTCTTGTGACCCCTTCCAACCCTGACTGATTCTATGACACTGTAGATGAATGCAACTCAGGTAGAAAGGACAATTTCCTCCTCCAAGCATCTGTCCTGGGCATCAGTCTGACATCCCTTCTCTCACCTTTCTCCAGCAGGTTAAAGCCACCAATGCAGACCCAAAATCTCCCTTGTACCTGGGCATGGGGAGCTGCTGGTGGTGGCTAAGCAATTATAGAGGGAGTTGACTGTAATCTTATCAAAGGATAAAAAGGTGGCCTTGGGATACTGCACCAGGAGGACAGCCTTAGGAAATACCTACACATTGCTTGGAAAATAGAGGGCAAGAAATGGACCTGTGGTACTGAGAATGCTCAGAGAATGCTGAAGGATGAGCCAGTTAGAAAGAGTAAGGAGCATGCATGGTAGGAGAGCACGTCTGCCACTTGTCACAGATGAATCAAGGCTAGGGAAGTGAAGAACGAATGAGTCAGGACGTCTGGTTGATAGGGTGGTGTCATCCATCAGAGCAGGTGTTATTTATCACAGATTCCCAGAATGCTGGGGGCTGGAAAGGACCTATAAGGAGCATCCAGTCTCACCATCCCTGTTAAGGCAGGGTCATCAGGAGCAGGTTGCACAGGCAGGTTTGGAATTGCTCCAGACAAGACTCCACTACCTCTCTGGTCAGTTTGTTCCAGTGCTCTGGCACCCTTATAGGAAAGAAGCATTTCCTCATGCTCAGATGGAACTTCCTGCTGCCCTTTGTCCTCTTGCTGGAAGATAATGTCTGCAGTGTAAAAGTCCTTGCAGCATCACCAGTGGGAGAGCCAGGAAGGAAATCAGTCATTAAGATTTCCACTATCACTCTGAAATGTAAGTTCACAGAGTGATTTGCATGTAGAAACACTCTCCCAGACTGCTTGCAGTGTGCAGTGGACAGGGAAACCAGACACTGTAGGAGGCCACACCTTGAGTCCTGTGTCCAGTTCTGGGCTCTTCGATTCAATATAGAGGTTAAGGCACAGGAATGTGTCCAGAGAGGGGTGATGAAGCTGTGCCTGCAGCACAGCCCTTTGAGAAGAGGCTGAGGGAGCTGGGGGTGTGCAGCCTGCAGAAGAGGAGGCTCAGGGCAGACCTCATTGCTGTCTACAACTGCCTGAAGGGAGGCTGTAGCCAGGTGGGGTTGGGCTCTTCTGCCAGGCAAGCAGCAACAGAACAAGGGGACACAGTCTCAAGTTGTGCTGGGGTAGGTCTAGGCTGGATATTAGGAGGAAGTTGTTGGCAGAGAGAGTGATTGGCATTGGAATGGGCTGCCCAGGGAGGTGGTGGAGTTGCTGTGCCTGGAGGTGTTGAAGCAAAGCCTGGCTGAGGCACTTAGTGCCATGGTGTAGTTGACTGTATAGGGCTGGGTGCTAGGTTGGACTGGATGATGCTGGAGGTCTCTTCCAACCTGGGTGATTCTGTGATTCTATTAATTTCTTATGTAGATTTATAGATTCTTATGATGGTTTAGGTTGGGAGGGACCTTAGAGATCATCTAGTTTCAACCCCCATGCCACAGGCAGGGACACCTTCCAGTGGAGCAGGTTGCCCAAGGCTTCATCCAGTCTGGCCTAGAACACCTTCAGGGAGGGGGCAGCACAACCTCCCTGGGCAACCTGTTCCAGTGTCTCACCACTCTCACTGTAAAAAAATTCTTCCTAATATCCAGTGTAAATATGCCCTCCTCAAGCTCAAAACCATTTGTTCTTATCCTTTCACTACAAGCCCTTGTAAAAAATCCCTCCCTGGCTTTCTTGTAGGCCCCTTTCATGTACCAGAATGCTGTTGTAAGGCATCCCCTTGAGTCTTCTCCAGGCTGAACAGCCTCAGCTCTCACAGCCTGCCAGCACAGGGGAAATGCTCCAGGCTTCTGATCATCTTCTTGGCCCTTCTCTGGACCTGTTCCAGCAGTTTGATATCTCTCTTATGTTAGGGGCACCAGAACTAGATGCACTACTCCAGGTGGGATCTCATGAGAGCAGAGTAGAAGGGGAGAAGCATCTCCCTGATCCTGCTGGTCAGGCTTCTTGTGACACAGCCCAAGACATGGTTACCTACTGGGCTGCCAGCTACCATTGCCAGCTCATGCTGAGATTTTTGTCAACTGACACCCTCAAGTCCTTCTCCACAAGACTGCTGTCAAGCCCTACTTGTATTTCTGCCTGGGATTGCCCACACTCAGGTGTAGGACCTTGTACTTGGCCTTGTCAAACTTTATGAGGTTGGCTTGGACCCACCTCTCTACCCAGTCTCAATCCCTCTGGATGGCATCCCTTCCCTCCAGCATGTAAACCAGACCACACAGCTTGGTGCCATCTGCAGACTTGCTGAGGGCACATTTAACTCCACTTCCCTCCCTTTCTTACTGGTGCGTCAATGCCATGGGCTAATGAGTGGGTAGAGATGAACCAAGACCCAGAGAAATGCAGGATGGCATTTGCTTCTCCATGCTGCCATATGGTAAGACTTCTGTTTCCAAGGGAAGACATCAGTATTTTTAGGTACTACTCACCTCCCCTACACCAACATGTCCCCCGCTAGCCAGAAGGCTTTCTCCTTTCTTCATCACGAAAAGGCAGCCCACAGGCTGGCATCCAGCTTTGGTGGAGGCATCCAACATCAGCTAGCACAGGCTCCACACTCTGGTTTGGATGACTTCTATCAAAATGCTGGGTTCTCTTTCTGCTGCTGCTGACTCAGTCGTTTTGCTGGATAAAGGCAGCAAAAGGCAAGACCCAGCTCTGGAAATATCTCCTTGTAATGACTAAAATCACAGCTTAATTGTGGGGTTTCAGCTGCAGCCAGAAATATCTGGATTTAGGGTTGTGCTCATTCTTAAGCTGCTTTCCACCATGATAATTATTCGTTAGGTCTTAATTACTGTTTCTTTTCGTAGCTCAAATTTAGCCATGCTTTTTGGTCACAACTTTTGCTGCCATCTACTTTTCTAACTTCTGCACCAGGTCACCAGCTGGTGGAACTTTTGCCATCGTTGACTTCTGCACAAAGAACACCCAGATAGCTCTTGTGGCAGCGAAGCTCAAACAGTATTTGCTGGGTGTCTGACCAGGATTGGATGCAATATGAGACCCTGCACCTTGTGCTACAAGGAGAAAGAATTCACCAAACCTGTCTGATTCTAAATGTTGTCTCATCAGCCTCCTTGCAGATCATGCTAGCTCTGAGCCTTCTTAGATCAGCAAGAAGTTCTCTCTTCACTTTGCCCACGAGTTGGATGGGTAGATGCATCAGCTGGGTTTTATCTGGCTTGTCATGAAACTCACCAGACTCTGTAACCTTGTTACAGTCTTATCAAGCTGCAAATGATTTCCCTTAGGATCTTGGGAGATAACACTCAAAGCATTGAGCCCACCACCACTTGGTTTGAAGCTACTAGGTCCTTAAGAGATAGTGGTCCCAAGATAACACTCAAAGCATTGAGCTCACCACTGCTTGGTTTGAAGCTGCTAGGTCCTCAAGAGATAGTGGTGACTCATGTGGGAAGACACGAGAGTGATTGGCATTGGAATGGGCTGCCCAGGGAGGTGGTGGAGTCACCGTCCCTGGAGGTGCTCAAGCAAAGCCTGGCTGAGGCACTTAGTGCCATGGTCTGGTTGACTGGACAGGGCTGGGTGCTAGGTTGGACTGGATGATCTTGGAGGTCTCTTCCAACCTGGCTCATTCTATGATTTCCTCTTGTCCTATCACTTGTTACTAGCAATAAGATGCCAAGAGACACTTCAACTACAATCTCCTTTCAGTATTTACAGTATCACAGTATCAACAAGGTTGGAAGAGACCTCATAGATCATCAAGTCCAACCCTTTACCACAGAGCTCAAGGCTAGACCATGGCACCAAGTGCCACGTCCAATCCTGCCTTGAACAGCTCCAGGGACGGCGACTCCACCACCTCCCCGGGCAGCCCATTCCAGTGTCCAATGACTCTCTCAGTGAAGAACTTTCTCCTCACCTCCAGCCTAAATTTCCCCTGGCACAGCCTGAGGCTGTGTCCTCTTGTTCTGGTGCTGGCCACCTGAGAGAAGAGAGCAACCTCCTCCTGGCCACAACCACCCCTCAGGTAGTTGTAGACAGCAATAAGGTCACCCCTGAGCCTCCTCTTCTCCAGGCTAACCAATCCCAGCTCCCTCAGCCTCTCCTCGTAGGGCTGTGCTCAAGGCCTCTCCCCAGCCTCGTCACCCTTCTCTGGACACGCTCAAGCATCTCAATGTCCCTCCTAAACTAGGGGGCCCAGAACTGAACACAGTACTCAAGGTGTGGTCTAACCAGTGCAGAGTACAGGGGCAGAATGACCTCCCTGCTCCTGCTGACCACACCATTCTACAGTTGTAGAGAGCAATAAGGTCTCCTCTCAGCCTTCTCTTCTCCACGAGCAGCAAGCTGTTTCCTCTTGAAAGATACTCATTTCTTTGTATTTTTTTCTCACAGGTGGAAAAAAAACCCCAACAACCAACCAACAAAAGAAAATCCATGATGTGATGGCAGTCATGCCCCAGCCACAGACAGGTGAGCAGGGTGCAGGCTGCTCTTCATCCAACATGTTGCATTGTAAAGGTTTGCCCATGGTTTATTTAATCCCTTGCAGATACCAGACACATTCCTGAGCTATCAATCAGAGCTGAGTCAGCCAGCATGACTGGTCTGCCCTTTTTGGTTTTTTTTTAGCAATCACAAGTTCTCCAGCTGTGTTTGCCAGCAGGGAGCTGGGGGTTTATGCGATGGTTTTAGAGTTGGCTTGTTGGATTTTTGTTTTTGAATGAGAATAGTACTTGACTAGGAGCAGGGAAATGTTCCTGCTGTCAAGTGTAACCTTTAAAGCAGCCCTGCCTCGAGCAATGTCTCCTCTGCCTTGCTACATAATGCATCACATGGAAACATGGAAGTACCAGAAAGGATGCTGCCTGTGATGGCATTGGCCCATGAACCCCCTCCCTTAACCAGCTCCCCTGCACAGACAGCACGATACAATCATGGAACTGCTGAATGGCTTTGGTTAGAAGAGGCTTTTAAAGGTCATCTAATCCACCCACCCATGCAGTCAGTAGGGACATCTTGGAGAACCATAGAATCAATAAAACAGGTTGGAAGAGACCTCTAAGATCATCCAGGCCAACCTAGCACCCAGCCCTAGCCAGTCAACTAGAGCATGGCACTAAGTGCCTCATCCAGGCTTTGAGCACCTCCAGGGATGGTGACTCCACCACCTCCCTGGGCAGCCCATTCCAATGCCAATCACTCTCTCTGGCAGCAACTTCCTCCTAACATCCAGCTTATACTTCTCCAGGCATAACTTGAGACTGTGTCCCCTTCTTCTGTTGCTGGTTGCCTGGCAGAAGAGACCAACCCTCACCTGGCTACAGCCTCCCTTCAGGTTGACAGCAATGAGGTCTTCTCCTCTTCTGCAGGCTGCACACCCCCAGCTCCCTCAGCCTCTTCTCACAGGGCTCTGCTCCAGACCCCTCACCAGCTTTGTTGCACTTCTCTGGACACATTCCAGTATCTCAACATCTCTCTTGAACTGAGGAGCCCAGAACTGGACAAAGCACTCAAGGTGTGGCCTGACCAGTGCTGAGTACAGGGGCAGAACAACCTCCCTTGTCCTCCTGGCCACACCATTCCTGATCCAGGCCAGGATGCCATTGGCTCTCCTGCCCACTGGGGCACACTGCCTGCTCTTCAACTAGAGCAGGTTGCTCAGAGACCTGTTTGACCTGAACTGGAATGTTTCCAGGGATGGGACATCTACCACCTCTCTGGACACCCTGTGCCAGCGTTTCACCACCCTCAGTCTAAAAACACTTTTTCCTTGGATCTAATCTAATCCTTCCCTCTTTTAGTTCAAAAGCATTAGCTCTTGCCCTGTCACAACAGGCCCTGTTAAGAAGTCTGCCCATATCACTCATCCAGGCCCCTTTTAGGTGCTGCAAAGCCACAGGTTCTCCCTGGCCCTTCTCTTCTCCATGCTGACCAACCTCAGCTCTCTCAGCCTGTCTGCACAGCAGATGGATTCCAGCCCTCTGATTACTTTTGTGTCCCCCCTTTGGAGCAACTCCAACATGTTCATGTTGTCCTGACAGCTCCTGAGTTGGACCCAGCACTGCAGATGGGCTCTCAGCAGAGCAGAGGGACAGACGAATGCCCTTCCTTGTCTGTCCACAAGCCCAGGGTTTGCTTGGCCTTCTGACCTGAGACCACAGCTTACCAGCTCATGTCCAGATTCTGATCCACCAATATCCCCAGTTCCTCTCCACAGGGCTGCTCTCAAGCCCCATTGTGTCCCCTGTACACAGAGCAGAAAAGGCTTTCTGAAGGGGATGTTTTCTTACAGAACAGACTTGAAAACACTTCCCACAGCCATGCTCCAGGAGGCAAAGCCTTCCTCCCGTGCTCTGCCCACAAGGACAAGGTTATCATAGCTTCCAAACAGCTCCTGCCCACCCAGGGAAGTCAGCGAAGCAGCTCTGATGTTGTGGCTATGCAGCAGCTTATCAAAGCCCCTGCATTCTTGTGGGACATTCTGCAAGGCCATGCTCCTTACCCTAAAGTAAGGCAGGAGTGTTTTGTCTCTGCTTGGATCAAGGAGATGGCCAGGTTGGTAGAGATTGGAGGAAAAAATTAAATCATTACTCACAAAAAAAAGAGAACTTGTGGTTTCAGACTTCCTTGGAGAGCATGGTCTCCTTCCTGCCCCCAGGATGCTTGCAGGGACGAGCATCACCCCAAAGTCTCAAGGCTGCATGCACATCTAGACAAAAAGTTATTGCAGATGCCTCACTCAAGCTTACAATCAGACAGCTCACTGTGGTGAAGGGTCCTGTTGCACAGAACCATCAGAACAAAGTAGATGACCCTAGCCCAGCCCCAGCTTCATTGCAGCAAGCTCCAGCCCACAGCAAAGCTCAGCCTGCTTTAAAAGCCCAGGGAAGACCAGAGCTAGGGCTGCACTGCAGCCAAAAGTAGCCAGGTTCAAATACATAAGCATTCCACACTAGTTTTCCCCCTCTTTTAGTTCCTAACAATCTTTCAAAGACACAAGTCCTTGAGGAGGATAAACCTCCAACCACACTGGGAGCTTCCACTCAAGATGTTCAAAAACAGACTGGACGAGGCACTTAGTGCCATGGTCTAGTTGATTGGATATGCTGGACTGGATGAGCTTGGAGTTCTCTTCCAACTTGGCTGATTCTGTGACAAGCCAAACTGGTAGGAGATCTAGGCTGGATGTTAGGAGGAAGTTGTTGGCAGAGAGAGTGATTGGCATTGGAATGGGCTGCCCAGGGAGGTGGTGGAGCCACTGTCCCTGGAGGTGTTCAAGAAAAGCCTGGATGAGGCACTTAGTGCCATGGTCTAGTTGATTGGCTAGGGCTGGGTGCTAGGTTGGACTGGATGATCTTGGAGGTCTTTACTGAAGTCCAGGTAGACTACATCCACAGCTTTCCCCACATTCACCAGGCAGAGAACCTGATCATAAAAGGAGATCAGGTTGTCACCCTTGGGGCCACCAAGCTGCCCACGAGATGAGTCCAAGAGCGTAATTCTTAATGCAAGGAAGAACCAGCTCCTATCTGTATTTCAACAAGGTATTTTATTGGTCCAGCAACTGCAAAATATACAAATTTCTGAAAGGCATACCCTGTCCTCAAGCTGGCACAGCTTTATATCAGGCAATTATTCCAGATGTATGTACAGAACAGTTAACATACCACAAATCCAAAAGAAAACCAAGAAATCCCAAGAAACTACCCTTCTCTCCAAGCTTTGCAGTGTACATTAAATAAATAAAAGAGAGCTTTGCTATCAAAAAAAAAACCCAAAACAACCCAATAATACAAAAATAAATTCAAGTATCACAAAGGAAAACAAAAAAAAGAGAGGGGGAAGAAATCATTGCTGTGGTTTGACAAGTCCCATCTCCCCACCCACTCTGGCTTCAGCTTTGCTGCTCAATCCTTGGCTCTGTTAGTGGGCAGTGAGATGGCAGAGTTGACAACCATCCCACCTATTAACCAACTTCTCCAGGAGGAGAGGACCTCTTTGCTGCTCAGAAAGCAAAGACTGGGGGGGAAAAAAAACAAACATTGCCAGGTTCAAATTTCATCTTGTTGCCTTGTCTTCTCTTATTCCAAAAGGAAGAAAGTTTAAGGTCATTGAGGGTTTGATTATTTTTGTTTCCTGCTTGATTTATATGTATATATTTTTATATCTCTATATATACACACACCAAAAAATACACACCACAAAAACCCTGCAGAATTACATGTGTACAGGATTGATCATGGGGCAGCCAGACGTCATGTTTACATTTGCTGGCTTATCTCTTGGTAGCAGGAGGAGAAAGATAAGAGTGCCTAGGAAGTGGGCAGTACAGACAAGTGACTTGCCTTCCCAAAACATTCTGCCTTTCCCCTCCCCTGGGTCAGAGAAACTCGAAGGGCAGATGTCAGCTTTTAATTTGGCTATTCAAAACAAAAAGCAATGAAAAAAAAAAGGGGGGGGGGGGGGAAGTGTTCTTGGTGTCATCTGTACAGGACTATAATACACATATGCACAAGCTCACACAGGCAGGGCACTGCCAAGACCATCTTTGCCCGGTTGGATATGGACTGAGCATGGTCTAGGTTCCCTCCCGCATTTGGTGCTGCTCCAAGCACACGCTTTGGATGCACGAGGCTGAAGCACTAGGCACTGTGGTTCACCTTTTCCCAAAGGAAAAACAAACAACAACAAAATCAACTCCCAAAAAACCCCAAACAAACCCAAAACACAAAGAGGAAAGGGGGGGGGGGGGAAAAATCAATCATAGAATCCTTGAACAGAGGTTGGAAGGGACCTCAAGGATCATCTCATCCAACCTTTCTTGGGAAAAGCAGGGTTGTCATTTCTCCCCAAACCTACACAGGTTGGAAGAGACCTCAAGGATCATCTCATCCAACCTTTCTTGGGAAAAGCAGGGTTGTCATTTCTCCCCAAACCTACACAGGTTGGAAGAGACCTCAAGGATCATCTCATCCAACCTTTCTTGGGAAAAGCAGGGTCGTCATTTCTCCCCAAACCTACACAGGTTGGAAGGGACCTCAAGGATCATCTCATCCAACCTTTCTTGGGAAAAGCAGGGTCATCATTTCTCCCCAAACCTACACAGGTTGGAAGGGACCTCAAGGATCATCTCATCCAACCTTTCTTGGGAAAAGCAGGATTGTCATTTCTCCCCAAACCTGCACAGGTTGGAAGGGACCTCAAGGATCAACTCATCCAACCTTTCTTGGGAAAAGCACTGTTGCCTTTTCTCCCCAGACCTCTCTGCTCCCATCTGCAGGGATGTTGCTTCCTACTGGAGGGGTTAGGAAAGGCCAATGAAGGATGCAACCAAAGAGCTGTCCACCTCCATTCTCTCAGCCTAGCACTGCAGGAGGGCTTAGCTACCTTCACCTCCTGCCTGCTACTCAGCCATGCAGCCAAAAAAGCATGAGGTGAGGATGAAGAAGTTGATGCACACAAGTGGGGGGGGGGAGGGAATAACCACAACCCAAAACTAAAGAAAAAAAATTACAGCTCCCAAATCCACAGACTTCTACACAAAGCAATAGTGGTTAATTGCCACTTCAAACCTCTCTATTGCAGCCCAGGACAAGCTGCCAAGAAAGGATCTCACATATCAAACCAGTGGGAGTTGGCTGATGAAGTGTAAGCCAGGACCTCGCCCCATTTCCCCCCCCACACACACACACACAAACACACCCACCTTGAATGCTGTAACCACTGGTTTTTTTTTGTAGTCCCAGCTTTCCAGCATGCAAAATAAAGTTTAAAAATAACCAAAAAAAAAAAAACCCAAAAAGAGGAAAGTTGCATTCAGGCTTCCCCTGTTAAGGGGCATGAGTTAAAAAAAAATAGTTCTGCTCCTGCCACAAAATAAAGTGCAAAAACCAAGCAGTTTCTAGGTATACACATACACACACAGCCATGTGTGTGTGCAGGTATATATATATATATTAAATATAAAAAGAAAGCACGGACAAAATTGTCCCTTCTTGAGGCTTTTTGCAGCCAGACAGGGAAGCCTGCATCCTGGCCAGCTCTCTGACCGCTTCCACAAGACCTGGGTGGCTGCAAAATGCATCTAAACTCAGCCTGTCCACCTGCAACGACACAGGGACTCAAACCCCTTCCTCAGAATCTCCACTCTCCTCCAAGGCAGAGGAAAGGGGAGATTGAAATACCAGCACACCACCTCAACCGTTGCTCAGAAAGCGACACATGCCTCAGCTCCAAGCATCTCTGGATACTCCTCGAGATTAAAGAACCACCGAGGCCACCAGCAGCGTGGCTCACCCTGCAGTACAGGCAGCTCATGACTGGTTTTAGAAGCAGAACCTGTATTCTCTGCAAACTCCTTTCAGATGGGTTTATTTGAAAGGCAAAACCTCTCAAGGTGGCTCAAGGTTTATTCTGGTTAAGCCCAGTAGCTGTCAATGCGAAGGACTTTACACAACTGCCTTCCTGGGGCTCATGGGCTGGAGTGAGCTGGGCTGTGCGTGTTGTGACAGGCTGTAGCACGGGTAAAGAGCTCCAGCACAGCGTGTTAGGGGCTCTCATGAAAAGAAATTCATAACAACAACAATAATAATTACAAAAGAAAAAGCAAAACCTCTTCAATCCCCTCCCTCCCCCTCCCCACCCCCCACACATCTCTGCTAATCCCACACCATCCACATATATACAGCCCACCCAGAGATGGATGGGTACCAATCATCTCTATACAAAAGGAGATCAAAACCACTTACAGAGGGAAATTAAACTCCTGTGTGCTAGAAGCACTTTACAGCTTGCTACAATCTAACGGGACGCTCCGGAGAGGAGAGCAAACGCCGCAGCCTAAGGAGCCGGTGGTGACCCCGATAAAGGGCTCGCTCCCTCTCCTCCTGCGCTCTCCATCTTCCCTCCTCCTCCTCTCAGCAGAGCTGTTTGCAGATGAACGGGCGTGGGTGGAAACAGCCGAGGGTTGACCTCACCGCAGCCGGAGGAGAGCAGTTTGTAAGCAAGCTTTGGAAATGGCGATGGGATGGGAAGCTGGTGTCGCCGGCGGCACCGCCACTGCGCCAACGGAGTCACGACGGCTTCTGCGAGGTGTTCATGTTCTGCAACGAGAGGAGAGGGAACGGCTTCAGGGCTTGTGCTTGGGTCAGGCCCCGTCCTGGCAGCGTCTTCTACAGGTACATCACAAGGGACCGGGGGAGTAAGGAGAGCCATGGCACAGGGCACAAAAACATCCACCACAGAGGACACTGTCCGCTGAAGGAGAGCGCTGGAGGTGATGTGCTGAATGGTTAACTGCAGCCTCCCTCTCAAGTATCACCTGGCTTTAAGCATAGGAATTTCTCATTGCCGTGGGAATTTGGCAGAGGTATCCTTAAAAACCGGGCTAAAACCAAGGCAAACTTCCCACCCCGTTTGATCTGTACTTCTGAAGCTGCTCTTTGGTCCAGGGTAACAGGGAACCACAGCATCATTCATTCAAGGAGCCCAATTAAACGTCTTGCTCTCACTCCCCTTGAGAGTGGGCAGTGTCCTCTCCTGCCTACCAAGGAGGTGATTGGTTTTCCACCCTTGGCACTGTCAAGAAGATGCCCTTCCTGCCAGATGCATCAAGGAACCAGCAATCACCAGCAGTACAGGGGCACCCACTCCCCTGATGACATCCCATGAGATTTCATGGCTCTAGAGCTGCTTCAGACAGCCCTGGTGCAGGGTGACAATGAGCACCCACCAGCTGCATGTGGTGAGGACTGCAGAACCAGAGACAACCAGCAAAACACAAGCAAGACCAGCCCTGAAATGGGTAGCTTGAGGAGAGCATAGCTAGAGGTGAAACCCACGGGGAGATAGTCACAACAAGGACATTTTCTCAAGTCACAAAACTACACAGACCAGGATGGGGGAAAAAAGGAGTGGGAAACAGCTAAGGAGGTTCCTCAGTTGTTTGGGTTTTGTTTTTCTTTCACTACCAAAACTGCCTCTTACAAGCACCAGGAATCCCGGCCAGGCTACGAGGCAGAGCAGGCTGAGCTGTTCTCTCTGTTATCTAAGGAGACAGGAGGAGGGTTAGGAAAAGCCACATGCAACACAGGCATTTACCTTGGAAATATTAGTAAAGAGAAAACTTTGAGAAAGTGACAAACAGGTCTTCTTTTAGCATGAAAAGTGAAGGGGAGAAGAAGGGAGGGGATCAGGTTGTTATCAACAAGTGCACTCTGGATCACAAACCAAGCAAAAGGAAAAGAAACCATCACACCAGGTAGTCCCACAACCCCAGGCCAGCTCAATCCCACAGCCAGGAGGGCTCTGAGGTACACGGTCAAGTCCCCAGCATTACAATGTACCCTCATGTCCTCCTGGATGAGGGTCAAGACCTCAACAGCAAGGACTGATGCGAAGTAGTGCCCACTGCCAGCCAAGTCCCATGGTGCAAACTGGGAAAGAGGTGCCTTCCACATTCCCTGATCCCAAACAGGTTGTGGTGGGAAATGGTGAGGGACCAGATGCATACACATAGGAGACAATAGCCTCCAAGAGATGTAACAGCGGTGTAAGTGCTATCAAGCCTTTGGTTTGGAGTGTCTTCCCAGTTCCCTCAAGAGCAGGCTTTCAGCCCCACACTAGTAAGTGGAGGAAGTACCCCAGTACCTGGAGATTTTAAACTTACTAGGATGGGTAACCATCACTGCCCGCTCCAGCAGAGCTCCTGTCTAGCAAAGTCTCATGCAGCCATCTCCCAAAGTCAACATCAGTGTATCTTCAGCACCCCAGCCAGTGCTGAAGCATGCATTGCTTTCTGTTACACCATGAATTGGGAAAAAAGGTGGATGGAGGAATGGACAAAGAAACAAAAACGCTTTCAAAGCAGCCCAAGCAGACGATTACTTCATTAGGGGCTTTGTAGCCAAGAGCAGCAGGGAACAGAGCATAAACATGCAGGCCATGCTGAGCAACTCAACCTCTACATTTGCCCAGGAGCATGGGCAGGATGATCTTCCCCAACTCAGTGGCCAGCAAAGCCAAGTCTGACGTTCCTAACTTCCCTTTTTGCAAAAGCATTTAGTCTAAAAGGGGAAGAAACACAGACTGTTGCATGCAAGCAGGGCTGAGTTCTGGCTTGGCCAATATCTGACAAATCCCTCCATCTTCAGCTCACAAAACAAACCAGAGCAGGGATGTACACATTTAAACTGGTCTACAGAGGGCAAAAATGTCCCTGGCTCATTTCAGCCCCAAAGTTTCCCTGGCATTAAGAAGACATTTGAACACAGCTTGACTGCTGCTCTCCTCACTCGATGTAGCATGAAGTCCAAAGGCTTTAAATTCATCCAGAAGCTGTCCTGTCCCAATTACACAGGACCTAACAGCACTGAGCTGAAGTGTCAAAGTCTTGATTGCTCATAATTAGTGCATTAAATATCCTTGGAGGAGCACAATACCCTTGCATCTACCCTGGCCAAGACATCTAGGAAGACAGTTCTCTGCAGAACTGTAGATGCCATGATCCAAGATCAGTCCAGCCCCAGAAAACACAGGAAATAAAACCCTGTTGGGATTCGAGGTCAGAACCTTCTCTGGTATCTGCCTAGTACCACCATTCAGAGACAATTTGGAGCACTCAAGAGGCACAGACCACCTGGGTCTATCACCCACAGTAAAATGTGCTACTGTGGAGGAGAGAACTCCAAGAAAACCCAACAGCATCTCTCGCCCCATGACTTTCCCAGCAGGAAGCAGGGAATTTAGACATCATCAATAGAGTCAAGTGGCAACAGGCTACATTTCCCCACAAAATGGGGATGTTTATCGAGCTAAGATACTTAGGAATTGGACAAAGCAGCATCTAGAGTCTTGGCTTTACCTATCCTAGGGCTTATGCAAATCACACACGCAGAGAAATAGTAACTCCAAGAAGTTCACACCTCAGCAGAGTTTCACAGCATCAACAAAACAACCGCTGGGATGGCAAGAGACATGGAAAGGGGGTGAGAAGGATAATAAGAGGCAAGAAGGTACTTACAGGCATGCCTTCCCTAGTAAAGGCTGCAGAGAAACAGAGAGAAGGGAGAGAGAGGTGTCAGTAATGCCACCCGAGATTGGCCAGAGGACACTGGACAGCAGCGAGGAGCGCCCAGACAGTGAGAGCTTCCAAACCCAAAGCTGGCAAAGGGTTTGTTGCAAGAGTCAACCAGCCCAAGCATAGCCCCAAAAGCCAAGAGACAGATCAACTTGTCCTACTTGGTGCTTGCTGGGGTGGGATGGCTCATGTGAAGCAGCCACCAAGCAGAGCGGTTGGAGGAACACAGCAGCCTTCCTAACCTGCCCAGGACCTGGCCTAGGAGGGAGGAGAGGACACCAAATACCAGACAATGCAAAGAGTGGGAAAGACAGCAAGATCTAACAGGCAGGTGGTGGAAAGGGTGGCATGGTGATGGGTCATCTATAAATATATGCTGTTTCTCCAGTACCACTTCAGCTCCTTAATGAGCATAGGAAGGAGGGTTTTGTTCTCAGAGAAGCATGCAGCAAGCAAAGAGACTCTCTCTACTCCTCTCACAGGTGAAAGAGAGGACACAAGTATCAGAGCAGCTACCCACCAAGTTTCATCCAGGGCTGCAGAAGGTTGACCAGGTTCACTGTGTCAAGAGGCTTCTACTCATTTTTGATCCATTTTGCCTATTGCTCCAGGAAAGAGGAGATGCCTCTAGCCAAAGATGAATCTTGGCAGCTCCTTCTTGAGGGATGCACAAGAACATTTGCTTTATTGCAATGTCCAGGGCCAAACAGGAGCCAAGACCATCCAGGGAGAAGACAAAAGCCCTTTGGTCTTGCCCATTCTAAAGAAGTGACTCCTCAGGAGTTTGATGAGCTTTATTGCAATGTCCAGGGCCAAACAGGAGCCAAGAGTATCCAGGGGCAAGACAAAAGTCCTTTGGTCTTGACCATTCCAAAGAAGTGGCTCCTGAGGAATTTGACACTGTGATGAGCTTTATTGCAATCTTTAGGTCCACACAGGAGCCAAGAGCATCCAGGGGCAAGACAAAAGCCCTTTGGTCTTGCCCATTCCAAAGAAGTGGCTCCTCAGGAATTTGACACTGTGATGTCAGAGGCACTAAATTACTGCAGCTTAGATTTGCAGTAGGGGTTGGTGGGAGGATGGTAATGATGCTCTCAAAACCCAAGAGAGGATCAACAGTGACCCTTCCCAGAGTACTTCCAAAACCAACCCAGGGAGGAGACAGCAGCCATGGGAGAAAGATGCATCTCAGAGACAGCAGCACAGGTTGCAACAAGTGAGAGCCATTCCTCAGCTTCAGGAGCGACAGGAGGACAACAGACGATAAAACCAACAAAGAATAACAGGAATAACAACAAAAAAAAAAAACAAAACAAAAAAGGAATTCAACTAACTTGTCCCGGCATCTGCGTGGGCACTTCCTGAGGAACACAGCCTGGCAGGGCAGAAGAAACAGCCACATGCTCCTCAAAGCTGTTGATGCGAGGTTTTTTGGTGGGCTCTGGGCTTGCTAGAGGGGTAACGCTATTACGTCTCATGAGCGGGTTAGGTCCCTTCTTTGCTTCCTAAATTAAAAGTGAGACAAAGAAAAAAACAAAACAAAACAAAAAAGGAAAGAAAAGAGGGAAAAAAATAAATAAACGAAATAAAAAGGGAAGAAGGCGACAGTTATAAAGGGGAAAAAAAAAAAAAGCAGCTTGGTTTCTGTTTTGTTTCTTAAAGCAGCTTCTGCTTTTCCCCCACAATCGCTGCCCATGTGCAAAGGATGCATTGAAAGGCTCCAGACACCAAAAATTAAATCCCTGGTGCAAAAGGGTACAGGAATGCAGCATGATTTCCCAAGAAAGGGAGGATAAAATTAATTCATGGATTGATTTTAAAATGAGATAGAGCCTCTGCTCACACAAAAACTCTTAAGTGTGTGTGGACTGATCAAAAACCACAGTGATAATTGAAAGGCACAATTCTGCACAACAGTCATAGAATCAGTCAGGGTTGGAAGGGACCACAAGGATCAGCTGGTTCCAACCCCCCCCCCCCTTCCCCCTGCCATGGGCAGGGATAAACAGAGAGAGGTGCTAATTAATCTCCTCCTCAAAGCTGGTCCCTCCAACCCAGGGAGAGGTGTGAAAGCAAAAAAAAAAATAAAGAGGGAAGATGAGTCAGCCCAGGTTGATAAGATTTAGAAAGTGAGGACAAAGCAATCAGCAAGGGTCAGCACCATGCCAAGCTCCAACTCAAGCAAGGTGGGATGGAGGGGCAGTGCCCACACAGCAGAGCAGAGGGACCCAAGCGCTTTGCACGTCTCACTCCATCCTACCCACAGCAAACAGCCCTTCTGCCAGCCCCAGGGAGGGTGGTGGAAGTCCTCCATGGCCTCCACTGCAGAGGGAAGGACCAGCTTCCCCCCCCACTCTATGGCAAACTCAAATGTTGCCTTTGGGAAGTGAAGGATAGGAGAGGTGGGCCAAAAGAGAATGGTTCCAGCTATCCAACATTCAATTGAGTTCCATCACCACTAAGCACAAGTTGGAAAGGTCCCAGAGGCTGGAACATGGGCACTGTCAGGCTCCTTGGGGTCCCCATTTGGGTGTCCCCTTGCTCTGGCCTCTGAGCTCCAGGTGGAGCACACAGCAGATA
Source organism: Pogoniulus pusillus (assembly GCF_015220805.1). Classification (NCBI taxonomy): domain Eukaryota; kingdom Metazoa; phylum Chordata; class Aves; order Piciformes; family Lybiidae; genus Pogoniulus; species Pogoniulus pusillus. Next base: position 43,587,983 of record NC_087267.1, read on the forward strand.
GACCTGATATTACAGGAGTTTTACTCTGCAAGGGGTCTCCTCCCTGCAGCATCCCCAGTCCAGTGCCACCATCCTCATACTACAGAGAGCAGCATTCTGGTAGCCCCACAGAGCCACAGACATGCCACAAAAAATCCCAGAAAGGCAGGCTATGTTGGGCAGAGCACTGAGCCCAGGTTCTGACAGCCAACCTGGAGACCTAGGAGAAGTCACCTTCTCCACCTGTGGCTCCGTTCTCTACCTTGAATGCAGTGAATGACTGCACAGGTGGAAGTCAAAAACCACAAAGGAGGCTCCCCTGAGCCAGCTTTAATCTGGCCAAACACACTGAGAAGCAGGCACATGCAGCAGTTCTCTTCCCTTGGAAAAGCCTCAACTAGCCACATCTTTGCAAGAACCCATGTGATGGTCCAAGTTGTCCAGCAGCACTTCCAAGCAATCCAGCTAAGCAATCTCCCTATGCCCACCCTAGGTGTCCTCACTGCCAGCTGACCATAGGGGAAAGGAAGGGAACACCAAGGGGTGGCCCTAAGGAAAAGCCACACTCACCTCTGGCCGTTCCCTGTGGGTGTTGACAGCTTCAATGTTCAGCGAGATGGACTCCACCCGGCAGCCTGCCAAAGGAGACAGAGGCCATCAGCAAACCCAGCAGCTACAGGGTGCTATGAGAGCTCCACCCCAGACCCCTTCTCTTCTCCCAGAGACAGCTTGGATTCAGGAGGAGGTACAAGTTGACCTCATCACCATGCCTCATAGAAAGACTCCACTTACCATAGGCCATCGGGGTCAGCTTCAGCACTGTGTGAAGAGGACATTTCAAGTAGGGCATTTCATCTGCAGAGAAAGCAAAGCCAGAGAGTTATCCCATCAGCTCTCCAAAAATGGGCTCTGATATCTTCCTCCACAGCTAAGGACATCTGACACCACAGAGGTGCATGCTCCTGGCACTGCAGGGGCTCAAACACATCTCTTATCTCCTCCAACTTAGCAACCCTTCTTCTTCAGCAAGATCAATCTTCTTCCCAGGAGCAGGGAGCTCACCTGCACTCTTGTCCAGGAAGTATGCCAGGAGACAGCGCATGACAGCCTGGTGACAGATCACAAGGACATTTTCTTGTCTCTCCAGCTCCATGATGACTGGCTCCAGGCGCTGCACCAGATCTTGGTAGGACTGAGACAGAAGAAGGGAAGGGAGATAGGGCATTGAATCAAGGGAACAAAGGCCTCACAAGAAATGATGATTGTCTTTGCTCATCTACTAATTTAATGCTTCTCATTAAATTAAATCCACATAATTACTGCTAAAAAAAAAAGCCAAATGCAACAAATTCTCATCTTCAGGCTGGCCTAGAATCATAGAATCAACCAGGTTGGAAGAGACCTCCAAGATCATCCAGTCCAACCTATGGTCAGAGGAGAAACAAACCCATTTATATCTCAGCTACAGTCCTAGATATATTATTGTGGCAAGTATTATTGAGATGTTGAGGTGCTGGAATGTGTCCAGAGAAGGGCAACAAAGCTGGTGAAAGGCCTGGAACACAAACCCTATGAGGAGAGGCTGAGGGAGTTGGGGTTATTTAGCCTGGAGGAGAGGATCCTCAGGGCAGACCTCATTGCTGTTTACAACTATCTGAAGGGAGGTTGTAGCCAGGTGGGGATTGGTCTCTTCTGCCAGGCAACCAGCAACAGAACAAGGGGACACAGCCTCAAGTTGTGCCAGGGGAGGTCTAGTCTGGATGTTAGGAGGAAGTTGCTGCCAGAGAGAGTGATTGGCATTGGAATGGGCTGCCCAGGGAGGTGGTGGAGTCACCCTCCCTGGAGGTGTTGAAGCAAAGCCTGGATGAGGCACTTAGTGCCATGGTCTAGTTGACTGGCTAGGGCTGGGTGCTAGGTTGGACTGGATGATCTTGGAGGTCTCTTCCAACCTGGTTGATTCTGTGATTCTAAGTGACAACTGCATAGGGGCTTTGAGCATAGTATTTCTCTTTCATCTCAGAAGCTGATTTCCTACAAGGGTTCTAAGCTTCCTGAAAATCTCCAGGGTTTTGAACAACTTCATAAAGAGCTGTGACAGGCAGCCAGAAGGAACCCCAGACACCCAGAGTAAGTGTCAGACACCTCCAGACACTTTCCTGGTAGACACAATGTCATAAAGATACATCTGAAGATTTTTCCCAGATGTCTATGGATCACTTTTTCAATTTGGTGACAAAAAAGCCAAATTCATAACCTAAAGTATCATCCAGACTTGATGTCAATTCCCACCTCGTTGTGTCACACCCTGAAAGACGACTGCCAGGAGCAAAGATGTCAACATTACGCTTAGCGATTGACACCAAAAGCATGGCTAGAAATTACATCTTTGGAAATAAAAGGAAATTGGGGCAGCACACCTTGAGTACTGTGTTCAGTTCTGGGCCCCCCAGTTTAGGAGGGACATCCTGATGCTTGAGCGTGTCCAGAGAAGGGCAACGAGGCTGGGGAGAGGCCTTGAGCACAGCCCTACGAGGAGAGGCTGAGGGAGCTGGGATTGGTTAGCCTGGAGAAGAGCAGGCTCAGGGGTGACCTTATTGCTGTCTACAACTACCTGAGGGGTGGCTGTGGCCAGGAGGAGGTTGCTCTCTTCTCTCAGGTGGCCAGCACCAGAACAAGAGGACACAGCCTCAGGCTGTGCCAGGGGAGATTTAGGCTGGAGGTGAGGAGAAAGTTCTTCACTGAGAGAGTCATTGGACACTGGAATGGGCTGCCCGGGGAGGTGGTGGAGTCGCCGTCCCTGGAGCTGTTCAAGGCAGGACTGGACGTGGCACTTGGTGCCATGGTCTGGCCTTGAGCTCTGTGGTAAAGGGTTGGACTTGATGGTCTGTGAGGTCTCTTCCAACCTTGATAATACTGTGATGCTGTGATACTGTGTGATGAAGGAGATTGGACCTCCAGAGCCCTCTTCTTATTAATTTGCTATAAAGTCAGTGGGACTAACTTCTAAGTCACCTCTCTGAAGGTCTTCTTGCACACCTACCTCCCCAGAAGGATAGCGGTAGTAATATTTATCCTGATCACGTAAAGCAAACTCCTCTGGATGCTGCTCCCTGATTTCTTCATATGTCATTTCTTCACACACACCCTGTGAGAACAGGACAGCCACGGGGTTACTGAAAGTGCTCAAGTCAAAAAGCATCAACACATCCAAGAGGCATCACCTTCTCCAAAACAACTGCCTATAGCCCTCTATAGTGCTCAGCTGCAGGGTAGTTCCCAGCAAAGCCACATTTTTATCTGCTCATTCAAGCCACCATGTTGAAGCATCTGCACAAGGTAGACCTAAGATGAGAAGCTGAGTGCTGCAACAGACCTACCATCCTTTCCCACATAGGTAAAACCTCCCCATACCTACCATCCTTTCCCACATAGGTAAAACCTCCCCATACCTACCATCCTTTCCCACATAGGTAAAACCTCCCCACACCTACCATCCTTTCCCACATAGGTAAAACCTCCCCACACCTACCATCCTTTCCCACATAGGTAAAACCTCCCCACACCTACCATCCTTTCCCACATAGGTAAAACCTCCCCACACCTACCATCCTTTCCCACATAGGTAAAACCTCCCCACACCTACCATCCTTTCCCACATAGGTAAAACCTCCCCAGAAAAGGTGGTATTTAATCAAGGGGATAGGATGGTGCTATCATCTCTGCCAAACAGCAACCAGCATGATCCAGCTATACCTACTGGAATGGGCTGCCCAGGGAGGTAGCAACCAGCAACAGAACAAGGGGACACAGCCTCAAGTTGTGCTGGAGGAGGTCTAGGCTGGATGTTAGGAGGAAGTTGTTGGCAGAGAGAGTGATTGGCATTGGAATGGGCTGCCCAGGGAGGTGGTGAAGTCACTGTCTCTGGAGGTGTTCAAGCAAAGCCTGGCTGAGGCACTTAGTGCCATGGCCTAGTTGATTGGGTGGGGCTGGATGCTAGGTTGGACTGGATGAGCTTGGAGGTCTCTTCCAACCTGGTTGATTCTATGATCCTACTGCAAAGATACTTACAGCATCAATTTCATTGAGTGCTTTCCACTGCTCATAGGGTAGTTGGAGAGCTTCTGCAGTTTGGATTGTCCTCTTTAGTTGGCTGGTCCAGACTTTGAGGTCCTTCAGGTTCTGCTCCTCGACAAACTTGTTCAGGGCCAGTGCAAACTGTGGGACATTAAAAAAAAAGAGATTGATTCCTGATCTACAGCTTCCCAGTAAATGTTGCCTTCTCCATGTCCTTTTCCAGGACCTCTTTTGCCTTCCAAAGGCAAAACTGCCTTCTACTCTGGGGTGTAGAGGAGGCACATATCCATTGATCCCTAAAAGGCTCACAAGAACATAGAGAACTGCAGAGGAGAAAGTGGCAACCTATTGTCATTGAGGAGCAACACCAGCATCTGAGAAAAAGCACTGTGATCTCAGAGAATCAGTCAGGGTTGGAAGGGACCACAAGGAGCATCTAGTTCCAAACCCCCTGCCATAGAGCAGGCTGCCCACAGCCTCATCCAGCCTGGCCTTAAACACCTCCAGGGATGGGGCCTCAACCACCTCCCTGGGCAACCCAGTCCACACTGAACAACTTCCTCCTCACCTCCACTCTGAAGCTCCCCATCTCCAGATTTGCTCCATTCCCCCTAGTCCTGTCACTAGTTGATAGCCTAAAAAGTCCCTCCCCAACTTTTTTGCAGGCCCCTTCAGACAGTGGAAGGCCACAAGAAGGTCACCTGGGAGCCTCCTCTTCTCCAGACTGAACAGCCCCAACTCTTTCAGTCTGTCCTCACAGGAGAGGTGCTTCAGCCCTCTGAGCATCCTCATGGCCTTTCCTAAAATGCTGCTGAAGATCCATGGCCACCAGAGCTCTGCTTTTTGTGTTAGAGCTAAACCCAAGCATTCTGTAGTCCTTGACAGCAGTCATACCCCAGATGATTCTGTTTGGACTCTAAAATTCTCTGGCACACCAAAATTTCTACTAGCCCTTCATGAAGAATCATAGAGAGTCAAGAAGTGAGCAACCTGAAAGTGTTCTTGAAGTTGGCTGTCCCTGCCAACTGAGTGGCAGGAGTCCTTCTGCACCCCAGTCTGCCTGTGAAAGGTCTGAATCAGCTCAGTGAAGATACTCATACCCCTCTCTCCTTACTTCTAACTACATGCAACACTGATGGCTGAAAAGTCTTCTTTTGAGACCATGACCAGCCTTATAGATAGAGGTTGGATGAGACTTTGAGCAACCTGATCTAGTGGAAGTTGTCTCCGCTCATGGCAAGGCAACTGGAACTTGATCTTTAAGATCCTATCCAACCCAAACAATTCCATAATCAACCCAGCTGTCATCAAATACCCTCTTAACCTAATGCATGGTAGCACTCCTAGAAGCCATAGGGCAATATTCCCTTCTCCCTCACCTTCTTGCCCCTGTTGGAAAGTCCAGAGTCACCTCCAATCTTCCCCTTGAGGTTGAAATCACTTTCACCATGCCGACACAGATAAATTGTGCGAGGCTGGACATGGATGTTCATCAGGTAGTAAACAATCCTGCTCTGGATGTGGTCCTGAACCCTGTTGACCAGGAACCGCCGGCCAACATCGATGACTTTGATGAGAGAAAGCTCCCTAAGAGAAGCACAGCAAGGATGAGAGAGATGCCAATGGGGAAAATGGAAAGAAAGAAACACCATCCTTGACAAACAGCCTCATGAGGTATCTCAGTCAACATAATCACCCAGCTAAAAGGATTTCCTGCAGGCTGTTTTTGACAGGAAGCCAACAGGTAGCGGCGATTCATGGAGAGCTAAGTAACACCAGTGTAATCTGCAGTCCTCCTTGCAGCAGTAAAGAAGATTAAACAAGACTAGCAGGGAGCACGTTCCTCTGCAGGACAGAGCTCAGCAGGTCTGAGATTATCTGTGCAGGGCACACGGATGTATCTGTGAGCAGAGGAAAGGCTGGGAGGTGCCTGCGTGGTCATGCAGGACAGCAAAGGTCTTCCCAGGACACACAACTAGGCACAAATCACATGGCTTGCTCAGCCTCATGGTTTGTGCCTGTTCAATTAGTGCCTTCTTTTAATGGACCCAAGCATCTCAGAGACATTCAAATGGAACTGCTTTGCCCAAACATCTGTATTCAGACCTGCAGAGGCAGACTATGTGAGCACAGAAGAGCCTATGAAGGTTTCATTGCCTGGTTTCTTGGCACAGGGCTGAGGAAAACCATCATAGAATCAACCAGATTGGAAGAGACCTCCAAGATTATCCAGTCCAACCTAGCACCCAGCCCTAGCCAGTCAACTAGACCATGGCACTAAGCGCCTCATGCAGGCTTTTCTTGGACACCTCCAGGGACAGCAACTCCACCACCTCCCTGGGCAGCCCATTCCAATGCCAATCACCCTCTCTGCCAACGACTTCCTCCTAACATCCAGCCTAGACCTCCCACAGCACAACTTGAGTCTGTATCCCCTTGTTCTACTCATGGAAGAACAAGAATTCACAATGAGGCTTGGCCTCCCATTATTCTAGCACAGCCATGTGTTTGAAGGCTAAGTGAAGCACAGCTCCACACTTCATTACTCCTCTCCTGGGAGGAGAAAAGCATCCACTCAAACCAGTTCAGAAGTCAGTGAAGCCTCTTACCGATCATAATCATCAGGGTCGAGGGGCTGGTAGCTGGCCTGATAACAGTTAATCCTCTTCATGAAGTCCTCCATGGCATCAGTTGAATTGCAGTCCCGGTAATCAGGGCTGGACAATTTTACTTCCTGAAACAGGAGGGGGAAAAAAGCCACACAAGGAGAGGTTAGGAAGCTTTCCAAGTCAGACCTCGCTAATCTCCAATTTCAAAGTCCTGCCAAGATCTGGCTCTTGGCTGAGCCACTTTTCTGTCTTCTCATCAGTGATGGCTGTAAAGAAGTAAATTGGACCGAAGACTGAGCAAAAGGTGAGAAAATATGGTACAGGCCATTGCATAACCAGTATAGAAACAGACTGGTCAGTTCTACCAACAGTTGAGGTAGCACCTCACCACCCAACACAGAATCATAGAATCACCCAGGTTGGAAGAGACCTCCAAGATCATCCAGTCCAACCTAGCACCCAGCCCTAGCCAGTCAAATAGACCATGGCTCTAAGTGATTAAACTGAGCTTTTTCTTTATGACTAAAGAAAAGCATCAGGTTTAAACAATTCAAGCTGAGGATGGAAAGTGCACAAGCTTAGGCAAGATATTTGTCCCAGGTTTTGAGTGAATAAAGCTCCCCAGAGGTAGATGTCAACCTGGTTGGCAGCAGGATAACATTTGACCTCTTTCTGTGCATTATTTGCTAGAATCATAGAGGATCACAGAATCCTAGAAACATTCAGGTTGGAGAAGACCCTCAGGATCATCAGGTCAAATCCATATCCCTACTCTACAAAGTTCACCCCAAACCATATCCCCAGGCACCACATCCAAACGACCAGGGGACTGAGTCCAGCATCAGTAACTTTGCAGATGACACCAAGCTAGGAGCAGGTGTGGAGCTGTTGGAGGGTAGGAGAGCCCTGCAGAGGGACCTGGACAGGCTGGATGGGTGGGCAGAGGCCTATGGGATGAGATTGAACAAGGCCAAGTGCAGGGTTCTACACTTTGGCCACAACAACCCCAAGCAGCACTACAGACTGGGGACAGAGTGGCTGGAAAGCAGTCAGGAAGAAAGGGATCTGGAGATACTGGTAGGTAGTAGCTGAACATGAGCCAGCAATGTGCCCAGGTGGCCAAGAGAGCCAATGGCATCCTGGCCTGGAGCAGGAACAGTGTGGCCGGTAGGACAAGGGAGGTTATTCTGCCCCTGTACTCAGCACTGCTCAGGCCACACCTTGAGTGCTGTGTCCAGTTCTGGGCTATTCAATTCAAGAGATGTTGAGATACTGGAACATGTCCAGAGAAGGGCAATAAAGCTGGTGAGGGGCCTGGAACACAGCCCTGTGAGGAGAGGCTGAGGGAGCTGGGGTGTGCAGCCTGCAGAAGATAAGGATCAGGGCAGAGCTCATTGCTGTCTATGACTACCTGAAGGGAGGCTGTAGCCAGGTGGGGTTGGTCTTTTCTGCCAGGCAAGCAGCAACAGAAGAAGGGGACACAGTCTCAAGTTGTGCCGGGGGAGGTCTAGGCTGGATGTTGGGAGGAAATTCTTGCTAGAGAGAGTGATTGGCATTGGAATGGGCTGCCCAAGGAGGGGGTGGAGTTGCTGTCCCTGGAAGTGTTGAAGCAAAGCCTGGCTGAGGCACTTAGTGCCATGGTGTAGTTGACTGGATAGGGCTGGGTGCTAGGTTGGACTGAATGATGCTGAAGGTCTCTTCCAACCTGGTTGATTCTATTCTATTCTATGAGGGTATTTTTTTCCTGAAGATTTGGGTCTGAGCAACAGCATTCCTCAGTAGCAGTTTTACAAGCAATTCTGAACCCAAACAGGATAACCCCACAAACAACATGCATGGCAACATCCCAGGCCCACAGCATATTTTCCACACTGATCCCCGACACCATTCATTTGCAGCACCCTGTGGAGCAAAAAGTAGCTCAGCTGGTAGCTCATTTTCTGCTCATTTAAGCATTTGTTTCCCAACAAAGGGATTAAATCTTCCCTAAATAAATAAATAAATAAATATCTCCAGCTTCAGGGCATTGTAAAGGGAAAAAAAAAAAAGGAGTTAAAAAATATGGAGCAAATTGAGCATTTTATTAGCATCATGGAAAAGCCTGTGTGCAAACTCCCAAAAAGCTGGGGGCACCAACTGGTAGCAAAAGCCACACTTCAGCTCTCTTCCCAGCACCCTCTGTAGAGCCCATCCCAGGGGCTAGAACAAAACCTTTCTCACAGACTTTAGGTATCCTGCAATGCATTCCCAGACACCACAAAATGGCTCACAAAGTTCAGATGCACAACTGCAGATAAGGCTGGAGCAGAGCCCAGTGGAAAAAAGGACATTTTCAATCCAAGTTCATCCTGTCTAGGTAGGCCAATTAAGGTCTACCTGCCCCAGCCAAGCCTAACAGGCAAAGGAGTTCTTCTGTTGGTGAGAAATCAAAGATCCAGCTGCTCCCAAAGGAGCTGAGTATCACACAATAATTTAGGTTATATATATATATCCTATATCATAGAATTAACCAGGTTGGAAGAGACCTCCAAGATCATCCAGTCCAACCTAGCACCCAGCCCTAGACAATCAACTGGACCATGGCACTAAGTGCCTCATCCACCCTTTTCTTGAACATCTCCAGGGATGGTGACTCCACCACCTCCCTGGGCAGCCCATTCCAATGCCAATCACTCTCTCTGCCAACAACTTCCTCCTAACATCCAGCACAGACCTCCCCCGGCACAACTTGAGACTGTGCCCCCTTTTTCTGTTGCCTGGCTGAAGAGACCAATCCCACCTGGCTACAGCCTCCCTTCAGGTAGTTGCAGACAGCAATATATATGTATACATATACACACACACACACATATAATAGATCTATGATATGTAACCTATATATAATTTAGACCTTGAAGATCAAGGCACAGCCAAGTGCCTTGATCAATCTGGCACAGCAAAGGCCACCCCTAAACTGTACCTCTAAGCACCACATCTACATCAAGGAGAGACAAGGTTTTATGCTGCTCTCCCAGACAAGACTTCTTCTTGTGGCAAGAAAACTAAGCTGAGCTGCTATCCTTCTCCCAGTAG